>NW_017731521.1:2472367-2482667 GCF_001890085.2 Hipposideros armiger | reverse complement strand
CACTCGTTCATCGAGTCACGGACAGCGCCTGCCACCCAGTGCTAAGCTTCCTTCATGGCAAAGTGATAGAACAGTCAATGGGCAGCCCAGGGGTGACCTCATAAACGGGCACCTGCGGTCAGCTTGGAGGACTGGGACGTGAACCAGCCTGAACAGCCAAACCCACACATGGGAATGGCCCCAAGTTTCTCGCTCCAGGCTTAAGGCACTTGAAACGCCTCATTCCTAAAACAAAGGCTAGGAGGAATCACTGTACTTTCTCCCAGGCAGAACCACAGAGTCGCCTGGAGCCCTTAACAGGCCTGTACTGCCTCCCCTGGAGATCAAGCTGGTGATCCTAACCACTGGGCTGCTCCTCGGCTCGGCTTAACTGTCTCGGTGGCAGACAGCTCAGACCAGGGGTTCTTCTGAGTGTGGCCCCAGGAGCACCACCTGGGACTGAGCAGAAATCAAATTCCCAGCTGCTGCAGACCCAGGCAGACCTCAGCACTTTTCACAAGCCCTGGGGAGACTGACGGGGACCCCGGGCTCCGGCAAAGCATAGTTGGTTTACTATGGTCAGAAAATACCCCACTAATTGTCTTCCTTCTTCTGAAACTGTAAAACTCTTCTGCAAACTTGGCGGCTGAGACAGTGAAGTTCTCCAGTGCGAACTTCTCGGGCGGCCGTGCGCTGCGGGTGGGGTTCATTCGCCGCGGGATCTGCCCCTCAGAGAAGGCCCTCCGCACGGTCTTCTTCTTCTGAAAGCAAGAGCACAGACACACGCAGCTGGGCGCTTTCTGGAAGACAAGGCATGTGGCACACGCCTGTGTCCATCTGTATTGGACTAAATAACAGTCAGGAATTCCACTTACAGAAGCCGAGTTCGGGGTTCGCACCGGGAAGAAATCGGGCATGGAGTCCAGTTCTGCCAGTAACTGTGCAAGCTGGAGTTGAGAATGAAAAGAAAGGATCGGACATTAATTGCTGCCAAATGCAGTTCATCCGCCACCATATCCCAAGTCTTCAGTTTTACAGCCATGAGAAGCTTGACTACGGTAGTTTACGTTAAGAGCTCAACGCCTGCTGTAATCGTCACCTCACATGTAAGGCTTTTTAAATCCAGAGGTGAGAGGCTGATACCATCACTCACAGGAATAAAATCTATGCCCATTCCTTATGTATAAGGACACAACATGATGAGAACTGTCCTGGAGTGACCAAGGCCTGGGGCATCAGGTTGGAATCCTGGCCGGGCCAGCAATTAGCAGCGTGACCCTGGATCATTTTATACCTGAATCAAGTTTCATCATGTGCAAAACAGAAAAGGCTCTCAGCAAAGTTATGCTGACAGTCATTTAGAGCTCCAAACACAAAATGATTAAGTTCTCATCCATAAAAATAATTTCTGAAAATATACCCAAATAAACACCTAACATCACCAAGTAATAGGCATTAATGGGCCAATCAGGCAATTTCATTAGGATTCTTTTTTAGTTTTAGGTTTATACAAATGTATGGGTGTCACTCACTAAAAGATCATGGCAACATAGTTCTTAAAGATGCTGCAGGACACAGTGCTAAAAATTTCTCTTAGATAATAATGGTAATAAGAAGAAGAAGAAGAAAAAAGGGAGAAGAAGAAGAAATAAGAATAATAATAAATGTGTTGTGGGAAAAATTTCACCCAAAAGTACGCTTTCTATTTTCTTAACTTATCAGACACATTAGATTGTATATACAGTATCATTAAATTACACCTTAAAAGAAAATATCAGGAGAAAAAAATACATCAAAATGCTAAAAGTGATGATGACTGGTAGAATTACTTTTTAAATTCTGTATATACAAAATTATGAAGCAAACAAACAACAGCTCTTGACCATATACAGAAAAACTACACCTAACAAAGATTTCACCTTGTTCTATTCTAGCGAAGACATTTTAAAGTTCTCTTTGTTTTAATGCCCTGACCTCTTTCCATCCTTCCGATGACGTCTTGAAACCACAGCAGGTCATCACAGGAGAAAGGTTTCTGGGTTGAAAGCCACCTGCCTGACCTGCCCGCTGCAACTCTTCAGTGGGCTTCCCGGCACCCTATTTACACTTTGCTTCTGACGGGCACCCGTCAGTCGTCCAGGCCCTCTCACCTGGAGTACCACTATGTATTTAGAACTTCACCTGAGAAAGAGTATGCAGCGTTAGCTCATGGCACAGTGGAGGCGGCTAAAAATGGTGCCGGGAGTCTCTGTTCTCAAACCAGAGCTATTAGGTAAGAACTACTTGGGGTTCAGGAAAAGAGAATGGATACACAGTACCCAGAGAGCCTTTCCTGGCAGGAGCCAAAGCAGCCAGAGCTGTAAGGGCCCAGCCCATGTGGCGCGGTGGCGGCCGCCGGTCAGGACCCAGGGCGGGCTCCCAGACTGCCCCACGGGGCCTTACCATGGCTTTGTTCTCCTTGATGTTCATGGTCCTTTTCAGCAGCGCATCCGAGGTCTCCTGGCCCTCATCCCTGGAGTCCTCTTCAGACTCAGAGGCAGAATCTTCCCTTTCCTTCTCCTGCCTACAGCTTTTCTTTCTCCCGAGAATTGCTTTTTTATTGTCCTGGAAGTGGGAGCTGGAAAACAGTGGCTCAGAACAACTGTTTTTGTCGGGTTTTTTCGCCAGTTTCTTGGCAGGGAACTGCAAGGCTACTCGAAGACCAATGCTACTTCTCCTGGGTCTGCTTCTTCTAGGCGTCGTCGCCTTTTCTTCATCATCATCTTCCTCTTCCTTACTTCCTAACGATGCTTTACCGTCGTCACTCAAATCCGACTGGTTGCGCTAACACAATGACAAAAAAGCAAAGACATTGATTGTCTGTAACAAGCTTTCAAAAAGACATCTTTAAAACCGCTCTGACATTATTTTAGGGAAAAAAAATGAATCGCTGCAAGAGTCCCCTTCCTGTGATTAGCTCCGTCTGAACTCTTCAGTTCAATGCTCAAGTCGTGTGCTGACGAATAAAACCAAGAGCAGGCCTGTGACTGCACTCTGCCCCAGCCCCAGCCACCGGCAGACGGGGTTCCACTCGGAGACTCGGGCTGGAAGCAAAACACTGACCAAGTGGACGCCTCCACAGTGGAACAGCCAGGATGGCACACCTGGAGGCCAAGTCACATGAGGAATAGTCAGAGAAAAGGGTGTGCGTGACATAAGTCATCTTCAGATGAAAATGGGAGTGCCTCAGGAAAAAAAAAAAACTATCTGCCCAAAAAACAGCAATAGGACTCATGAGTAAAAAAGGGAGAGCTGACTGCACCTCAGTGAAGTGACCAGGCAGGCGGCAGATAACCTGCCGGGGGGTCAGTGGGAACCTCATCTCCAGGACAGGACGGGCCTTCCTCCAACGTAAGTAAGTAAGTGTCTCTCCCTTTTCTGTAACGGCAGGGCCCTGGGCCGGAGTTAAGGGACACAGCTCAGCAGGCTGCTGTGGAACACCATTCAGTCGGCTCAAGAAAGTCTCACCCCCAGTTTTCAAACCCCACTTGGTATGTCTCCAGCATTAAAACATAACTCAGTTTTACACGGGAGGACACAGGGAGAATGGAAAGCAATGGCAGGTGACATTACCCAGGGGACAGTGGACAACATCGCAGATGCGAGGGTACTCCTAGCAATAATAGAAACAGGTTTAAATATTGAAACGAAGGCCATCTCCTGGGCACCTTCCCTTGACCACATGTTGAAAGGCTGAGTCTGGGAACCTCTGTCGGGGACCCCTGACGATGGCGCTGCTGGGAGGCGAGCAGGCAGCACCAGGGTGGACCCAGGGTTCAGTTAATGACCATGCTTCCTCCGCAGTGACCACGCCCCAAACTCTAGCTGGACTCGAGGTAAAAATAAGGCGGGGGAGGAAAAACATGCAGGTAACTGCCAAGCCTCGGTGCATGTATCAGCTCACAACTAACCAAGTAGAGAAATAAGACTAGACTGTACAGATNTACAGGGCCCCGAGAGCCCCATCTTCAGGCTTCCCTTCCCCAGTACAATTCATGACGAGTGCGAACACTGCTCCTACCGGGTCCAGCAGCGCCGACCTCACGTCCTCCCCGTAGCGGTTCCGCAGGCACGGCCCACAGAACTGCCCTCGCACCCCGCCGCAGCTCTGGTTCCGACACACCGTCTTGGTGTCGATGGTTTTCTGCCGACACTGATGACAAGTGTTCCCCTGCGGGGAGAAGGTGGTGACTGTGATGCTTCACGCAGTGATGCCTACGAGGCCACGTGCTATCATGCACACGCCTAACAGCAGGAGGACATACCGCCTTCTCCTAGAACCAAACATCATTGCTTCTCTGGAACAAGCCATGGCACCCTCTGGTAGCCGGTAAGCACTTTTAGTTCTGGGGCCAGAGAAGCCTATGAGGGCAGATGAGACTGACTGAGCAGGGAGCCGAGGAAATGAAACCATCAGGTGGACCCAAACGACCAGAGACCAGAGGGAAGGCAGGAAGGTCAGAGCTCGCAGAGGGCGGCATGGGGACAACGGGCCCCAGGCAGCTCGGCTCTGACCGTGCTCCTGCTGGCCTGGCTATTTTCAGTATAAAATTTCTTGGTTTTAAAATGTTGGCAATTAAACTAAAAATACTACCTTAAGACTGTATCTTAAAAAAACAACAACAAAACATGCAGAACAACACAAAGCCTCCCACAACATCGCCATTTAAAAGAAATTTTAACTCACCTCCTACCAACCAAAGATAGTCTCTCAAACTTTAGTTTCTATGGTTATATTAACCAAAAAGCGCATTAATTTTTCAATGTTTCAAAAATAAACATTATATAAATATTGAAACTATAACAATTACAAATGTTTTTCCACCCCTGCCTCCCGTCCCCTATACTATGCATTCCCCAGAGAAACCTCGCCCCTGAGAACTCCTGCACTGAGCCGACCTCGCCGTATTTCCTCCCCCAGTTACAGCTGAGTCTCCAATCCAGGGAGATGACACAGGGTGTAAGCCCAGATACAGTTAAAAAAATACGGCATTTGAAAAACCAGAATCACAATCATGAATTATTGGTCATATGTAACTTACCAGAACTTTATCGTAGATTTTATCTCGAACGGTTATGGCAACGTTTTCTAAGTCCTCTTCCGTGATATCCTCCACTGGCCGAAAAGAAGATATACGGTGACGCCGTCTATACCCTCGGCACTTCCCCTGCGAAAGGAGCCAAAGTAGAACCTGGCGTAAGATAACTCTGAGTGGTTAAAAAAAAAAAACCAGTAAAAGATTTTAAACTCTCAGCGTTCTAGCACCATTGGTGTTAACCATGTCCCTCTTCCATTTCCCTGGAATCACTCGTTCATCGAGTCACGGACAGCGCCTGCCACCCAGTGCTAAGCTTCCTTCATGGCAAAGTGATAGAACAGTCAATGGGCAGCCCAGGGGTGACCTCATAAACGGGCACCTGCGGTCAGCTTGGAGGACTGGGACGTGAACCAGCCTGAACAGCCAAACCCACACATGGGAATGGCCCCAAGTTTCTCGCTCCAGGCTTAAGGCACTTGAAACGCCTCATTCCTAAAACAAAGGCTAGGAGGAATCACTGTACTTTCTCCCAGGCAGAACCACAGAGTCGCCTGGAGCCCTTAACAGGCCTGTACTGCCTCCCCTGGAGATCAAGCTGGTGATCCTAACCATTGGGCTGCTCCTCGGCTCGGCTTAGCTGTCTCGGTGGCAGACAGCTCAGACCAGGGGTTCTTCTGAGTGTGGCCCCAGGAGCACCACCTGGGACTGAGCAGAAATCAAATTCCCAGCTGCTGCAGACCCAGGCAGACCTCAGCACTTTTCACAAGCCCTGGGGAGACTGACGGGGACCCCGGGCTCCGGCAAAGCATAGTTGGTTTACTATGGTCAGAAAATACCCCACTAATTGTCTTCCTTCTTCTGAAACTGTAAAACTCTTCTGCAAACTTGGCGGCTGAGACAGTGAAGTTCTCCAGTGCGAACTTCTCGGGCGGCCGTGCGCTGCGGGTGGGGTTCATTCGCCGCGGGATCTGCCCCTCAGAGAAGGCCCTCCGCACGGTCTTCTTCTTCTGAAAGCAAGAGCACAGACACACGCAGCTGGGCGCTTTCTGGAAGACAAGGCATGTGGCACACGCCTGTGTCCATCTGTATTGGACTAAATAACAGTCAGGAATTCCACTTACAGAAGCCGAGTTCGGGGTTCGCACCGGGAAGAAATCGGGCATGGAGTCCAGTTCTGCCAGTAACTGTGCAAGCTGGAGTTGAGAATGAAAAGAAAGGATCGGACATTAATTGCTGCCAAATGCAGTTCATCCGCCACCATATCCCAAGTCTTCAGTTTTACAGCCATGAGAAGCTTGACTACGGTAGTTTACGTTAAGAGCTCAACGCCTGCTGTAATCGTCACCTCACATGTAAGGCTTTTTAAATCCAGAGGTGAGAGGCTGATACCATCACTCACAGGAATAAAATCTATGCCCATTCCTTATGTATAAGGACACAACATGATGAGAACTGTCCTGGAGTGACCAAGGCCTGGGGCATCAGGTTGGAATCCTGGCCGGGCCAGCAATTAGCAGCGTGACCCTGGNTCCTAGTCAATCCCTGTTCCTTGTCCTCCCAAAGCAATCATGCAGACTATGGCTCGGAAAAACGAGTGGCCCCTGGATAAAATGTGCTTGACTGTTGATGTTACCAAAAAAACGAAGGAAGATTATGGACACCCTCCAAGGGAAGGCGCATATCTGCACGGGCTCCACATGGAAGGTAAGACGCCCCAAGGAATACAAGCGGGGCTATTCAATCAAGGACCTTTCTTACTGAGGCTGAAGTTGGTGTTTGTCCTTTGTTTACTGTTTCTCGGCATTCAGTCACTCATACTGGCGGTTACTTACCTGTTTCCTGATTTTTGTAAATTGAAATGCCAGGATGTGTGTTCAACGTGAACCAAATTTTAAGGCATTGAGGGTAATGGCTATCTTTGCACACATATCTGATGTTAATGCCACAGGGTCATTTAAGACCTACACTGAATTTATTTTGCTTTTTGATATAATTGATTCAAAATCTACTTTTCTCACTCTATTTTACTGCAACACTTCTCCAAGCCTTTAAGATGCCAATGCGAACCTCTAAGGGGGATGGGTGGAGTATGCAATGTTTTCCAAATTTATTTGGCCATGCACTTACTCTGCAGGCTGTTTTGTCTTATCCCCATCGAGATGCTCTTTTTCACAGTACAGCAAGTGCTACAAGTTCAAAGACAGGGTAAAAGAGGTACCTGAACTTGGCATAAGAAAAGGAAGGTATAGTGGGGAGGGAATGTGGTGAACTGGAGACTTCTTATACTGTATAACCATTCAAATTCACAATTTTTTTAAAAGTCAGGGCAAAGTAGTTTGCTTCAGGGTGTCTGGATTGTTATGGCATCGGTTTTCATAAGCAAGTCTGGGTGTTCAGCCTGGGAGGAACGGTCTGCTTACAGTATGTACATGATACCTGGGTAGCAAGTATCTCAGTATTGGGCCAGCTCAGTAAAGAAGCCACTGACAAGTGGTAATGTGACAAAGCCAGAACATTTATTGCCTACAAAAACTACAAGATCAGTATCGACAGGGCCCATCACTGCAACCCTTGTGTTTTGCTGTAGGTGCACGATGGGACGTCCAATCAGGAACCATTGTTGAAGCCCACCTCAAGGAGCTGACATCTGTGATGCCAGTCATCTTTGCAAAAGCCATACCCCTGGACAGACAGGAGACCAAACACACCTATGAGTGCCCTGTGTACAAAACCAAACTGAGGGGCCCCAACTATGTCTGGACCTTCAGGTTGAAGAGCAAAGAGAAGATGGCCAAGTGGGTTCTGGCAGGCGTGGCTCTCCTGCTGGAAGCATAGATGGGACTTCCTCCAGCCTCGACAGGAACGCAGTGAGGATTTTTCATTGTTACTGCACTGTTCCCACACATAGCAACTTATTCTACTGAGAGGCAGGACACATAGTCCAGCTTCTGTAACTTTTAAAACACCAGCCTTAAAAAGTAGAGACGGGGAAGGAAAGGAAGGCAATGTAGAAAAAAAGAATTCTAGAATCTGTTTCTGTTCATTGATTTTCAGCTTTCCCCAGTACCCCGCCCACAAAAAGTACAGTATCGCTCACATTTTCATCAAGGTTCCACTGAACAGACACACAACCTCCAAAACAAAGGGGCTGGAAGTCTCCCCGTCAGTGAGTGGGACTTTAGTTCTTGTAGACGTTTCAACAAAATCTTTTTAAAATTAGCCCTTATGTTCTTTTAAAATACAGAAGCAACTGGCCCCAAGCAGCAGGTGACTCCTGAAGGAAGCAGCAGCTGCTGCCAGCAGTGCGCTGAGGCCTCCAGTGTTGGTCATGTGACAGTCCACTTTTTGTTCATTCAAGTTTTAATAAAAATAAAATTCTAGTACTCTCAAGTTCTGCGGTTAATTGCACTTTGTAATTTAGGGGAACATTCTTCAACATAAATTTTCAATCACCTAGAGCACGTTAAACTACATGGTTTGACCTACGGTCAGGATAAGACAAACGGAAGGGGATAGAACCCCTGTAAAAACTTGTTTGGGAGGTAAAAAATCAAAGCAACATCGATAATTTAAACAGTGTCAAAGGCCAGAGCTACTAATACAATGTTTTCTCTGGAACTTACCTGAACTTTAATCGTGCTTTTTAATCATCTGTAGATGCTTTTAACAATTCAAACAGGCCTGTGTATACATAGAGATTCCTCGAGGTGTTTACCTGAGAAATCTTTGGAAGCATATAAACAATCTTAAAAAAAATAGTATTTAAGATCTACAAAGAATTTCTGTATAAAAACACAACTGTTAAGACATCTTAGGCACAAATGGTACATATGGCATATCTTGTTAGAATACGCTGAGTTGGCTGGTTCTTCTTTTAATTGTCTTCTACCAGCTGCTTTTGTATGCTGAGAAAAAGATGGGAAGTGTTAGTGGGAGGAGAGTACAAAGCCCAACGTGGATCTCTGTTACTCGGTCGGTCCTGACTCCTTTTACTTAAATAACAGTAGGCCACAAGTGTGACTTGCCTCTTTCTAAAACTGTACTTTATAGAGTGTGTTGTGGACTCCAATTCAACTCCTCGTCCCCAGGATGAGATAACCACGTCCTAAGTGCACATCCCCCAAACCTCTCTCACAGTAGGGGCAGGCTGCCCCTGCCTACTCCATATCTATTCTACCCAATGAGGGCAGGCTGAGAATTCTAGCAATGGGGGGAATTTCCTAATAGGGAAAAGCATCAGTTCTGAGCTTTTCCAATGCAGAGATACAGAACGGATGGCACTCTCGGTGGCTTGTAAGAATCAGCCTGAAATGAGGCAACCACTACCTGCCTAGAGAGTCGGCCCTGCGACAACCACCTTCAGTCCTGATTTGTTGACTTACCTCTCCAGATACTCCTTAACGTTACTGTAACCGTAGAACTTGGCCAGATGAATGAGGATCCCGGTGGCGCAGCGGCCATCACGCTTCCGACAGTAACTGCAATTGCAGATCCCCCGGCACGGAGGGCACATCCAACCCTAGGAGAGAAGTGACAGCAGAAGCTCCCTCGTTATCGGCAGGCTCTGGCAAGACAAGGTTCTGATCAAGCCTGGCTCAGCTGACCTCCTCTCCAATCTTTCATCACGTGTCATCTTTTAGTATGTGTCACAGGGGAAAGGATGATCTAATCTGTCTCCTTCCACTTACTGGTACAAAAAGGCCCAGAACACTTGGTCACACATGGAGAAACACTGAAAAATGTTGGTTTTAGACAGGAGCTGCCGACATAACTAGGAGATATTAATACCAGTTCAAAAATTTTGGAGAATTTCAGGAGTATTAGACCAAGCGCAGGGCCCCATACTAACTGCACAGGTCGCATGCCCGGGAAATCGGGCGCTGGTTTTCCTGGTTCTAGAAGCACAGGGTTTTCCAAAAGACCAGTGAGACCTGGGTGTGAATGTTGGGTCTTCCACTTCCCATTTGTGTGAACATTGTTAATTTAACCAGAGTGGCAGTTTATAGTCATCGGCAAATTGGGGCCAGTGTATTTACCCTCATGACTGTTGTAGAAGAGGTTAAGAGCACAGACTGCCCAGGTTCAAGCTCATACTCACTATCCATGAGACTATAATCTCATTTTACAGAAGGCACCGAGGCAGAGGGAGGTATCTATCTACTTCACAAGGGTAAATGAATAACAGATCAAGTAAACTGCATTAATAGATGTGAAACCTCAGGGTAGTGCTGGGCACACACAAC
>NW_017731521.1:2454259-2463692 GCF_001890085.2 Hipposideros armiger | reverse complement strand
CCCCCGCCATGCCTTTCCCTGACTTTAATTATATGTTTCTTTGAGCTCCGATAATGTCTGGAGAAAACCAGATATAATAGACAGTGGAAAAACTTACAGGGGGATAGAGAAAGAATTGCTTATATCCAGCATTTTTTTTAAGCTTAAAAATGTCTCCTACGAATTATTATGGGTAATTGGAGTGAGTGTACTCAGAGCTAAATTCCTTTGTTCCTTTGTTGATAGCTGTGGTGCAGCTGCTTAGAAAAAAAAACCAACAACAATACACACACAAAAGGGAAGTTTCTTTAAAGTGAAATTCAAATTATGTTTAAGGGACACCGAAGTCAGCACAGCTACACGTGCTGTGTGCAGGTCAGTGCAGCTTCTCTGACGGTTAAATGGACCATGAGTGTGTGGGGTCAGCGTGGGGCAGCAGCAGGCCAGGGTTTACAGTTAAGGAAGAATATTGCACAGCTGGCTTAGCAAGGAAACCCACCATAAACCTGCTATCTCCGAGAGCAGGAAACGTCTGGTTCATAGAGCCCTGAGCCGGCCCCGGCAGACTGTTTTAGAGCCATGGGGTCTGTGTGTGAATTTCATCGTGTATGCAAAGTCCCTGCCTAGCTCATGCCGTGGAGAAGCCAGTTCCAGCCTTCCAGTCCTCTGGCTCTTTCTCTCCTTTGAGGTGGCCTCACAGGGCAGTGGTCAGCCTGCGAGAAATCGGTATCTTTGGTGGCCAGGTCTGATAAGAGAAAAACAACTCGGCTACAGTCCTAAATCAAGGCCTGTGCTTTTCTTCTCCTTATTCCATAGGATGTAAAAATGCTTTGAATGTGGGTCTGTGTGCAGTAAATATCCACTCCATAGGGCCTCGCTGTGTTCTTGGTCACAGCCTGCACACAGCTCTCTGCTCTCCAGCATCTGGCTGCCACCCTTTAAAATCAATACCAGGCAGTATGTTACAGGCCCTGGTCGCTGTGATCAAGAACGTGAGCCAATAACAGACCAGGAGAGGAGCCTGTAACGGCGTGGTTGCCATTTTTATCATGAAGCTCATGTGACTTGAAGAAACAGACTGGAAAGTGAGGGAGGGCCGAACAAGGGCAGACAAGCCTCCCACTTGAATTCCACCTGCTCATTCACTGTGAATGCCGGACGCATGAAACAAGGGGAAAGGGAGACACAAGCAAGCAGTCCAAGCCAGGGAAGCTGGAAAGCACCATTCAAGTATGAGGCCCTTTCATCAAGGAGCTTATCATTTAGTGGGGGAGTGGGGCAGGTCCACAGGTAACCACAGTGAGGACCCGCGTTGTAAGCGGGAGACAAGCATGATGGCGCACAGAAAGGAAATCCAGTGAGGCTTCCCGGCGGAAGCGGCGTTTGCACGGGGGTAGAGTCTAAGAAAACGAACAGCGAGCACACAGGCAGGATGAACAGCATGGACCGGTGTGCGCACAGGGCAGGACAGGGTGTGAGGAGGGCATCAATCCAGTTCCTGGTCTCCTGCAGCATAGGAAGCAGGAAAGACAGCAGTGGAGTTCAGGGGATGAGAAGGGGTGCTCCTTGATTTGGAACATTCCAGCTCCGCTCCTTCTCAGATGTGGGGCCTTGGGTGAGTTATTCTACCTCCCTGAGCTTCCGTTCCATCACCTGTAAAATGGGAAGTACATGAACTACGCGCATGTTGTCACAGGTCATCTAAGGCACGCTGGGGTCAGACGGGGTGGGGCAGGAAGGGCGGGCTTTTTGCCAACATAGAAGTAGCAGCCGTCACAGCAGCAAGAGCGGCTGCTGTTTCCTGATGCCTCCTGCACACCGGGCTGCGTGCTCAGCCCTGCTCAGAGCGCCTCTCACGGTGGATCCAACAGGCTCCATCTCCCCTCACTGCCTGACCACGCTCAGATGGCGAGAATGGCGGTTTCCGAGGAAGGGAGGATCCTGACCAGGGCTCAGTTCCACAATGAAGTAAGGGCTCTGAGGACTGTGGTAGCTGACGACGGAAGAGAAGGGTAGGGATGGGGGTGAGGAACATGGCAAAAGATGCAGCTACTCCTGGAAGGGAGTCAGGGAGATGGGAGAGGAAGAGGAAGGCTCCAGGACACCCAAGATGGAAATAGCGACGGGGAAGCCACACAAACAACCAGGGGAGGGAGACGGGTGAGTTCAGATCTTCCAGGAATAATCAGGACCAGCCCAGCTGGCCGTCAGAAATAGCAGTGGGGCTGGAGCGAGAAGCCACGCCTTCAAGAACGTGGAGGTAACAGCTCAAACCAGGCCAATCACTGAGACGACCAAGTGAAAAGGTCTGAAGACAAAAATCTTGGAGGACATCCACATGTGGGGCCAGGAAACAGGAGAGACGACAACAGGGAACAAAAGGGTAACTGAGAGGAAGACGCCAAGGGGAGCGGAGGCAGGTGGCTGGCATGATCAAGTGCTGTGGAGACACCCAGTAAGGTGAGGACCAGAGAGACGGGGAGGCCCCCACGACCTGGGGATGAACAGCTCCCACTGAGGCCAGGACACACACCGCCAGCTGAGGAATCAAGCAAGTGTGGCACTTGTCGATAATGAACTGCTTCCCTTCCTGTACTTGGCCAGTTGAAGCAAGGCGGTTTTCATTTACAGCCTTTTAAGAGAGGCCATGCTCGAGGGAGAAGGAGGCATTTTGAATGCCACAATGAACTCAGAAGAAAACTGCCACGGAAGGCTCGATATTTTGGTTGGCCACGCTATTGCTAAGGCACAATAAAAAACCTCCAGGAATCTAGCTCTCAGAGAACTGTAACTTGTGTTTGCCACAGATCAAAGTAATGAAAGGAAAATGCTGCCGACCCCCCCCCCCCCCCCCCCCAATTCCAAGAGGGAGGTGCCAACAGACCCAGGCTGCAAACGTCTCGGGTAACCATGCATTCCTGCACTGCACCGTGCGGTGTGGGCCACCGCTGTGTGGTACAGCCCTCCCGCCAGCTGTGTGGGAGCCTGAAAACGGCCTCACCACAGGCAGCAGCCTCGAGGTAGCACTGAAAATGGGTTTGATCATGTGAGGTCCCCTTTATTTAAAAAAAAAAAAATTACTGTACATAGAAAGGATTTTAAAACAGCACAAGTGAGCTTGGTACTCTCCCCAGTTTCTTTAAACACAAAGGCATAATGCTTATAAAATAAAAGTGCTCGACAATGAGCAGATATCATCAATCCCAGACCGTTTTCAAATAAAAGAATATCTGAACCAGGATTCAGGCTTCCAGATGAACATGCCTGCCTCGAAAGGAAGCATCCGTACCTGTTTCCCTAACTCTAACGAGTCAAAACTATCGCAGCTCTCTTCTGATGAGAGGGTTTCCATGGGAACATCATCTTGGAAACCGACGAATTCTTCATCATCACTGGGGGCGTTAAAGATGTCAGCCACTTCTTTAGGGATCTGTTTTGGATTCAAAACAGAAGAAGGATAAAACCAGGCGTTGTGAAAGTCACTTAGGGAAATTTTCTACAGGAGTACAGATTACCAGCTGATAACTTGATCAATCTGCCATGGTTGCCCAGAAAAGAACCATGAGCAAAATGCGCTTCAAGGAAAGGAAGGATGGGTTAAGGTTTTTCTTCTTCAAATTCCAGATACACCCTGTCTTACCGAGACGGTCAAGGTCATGCCTAAGAAGAAACCATTCTTGACCACTTGACCAAAAATGAGACACGAGGTATCGGTTTTTGAGTAACCAATAATCTCTCTATTCTTCTCCTACAGTAGATCTGTCTTTAAATGTCCTCAGCACACTTAACCTAACAAACATGTATCTGGGGAGAGTTCATTTTTGTATGCTGACTACCTAGTTTTCCCCAACTCTTTATTCTGAAAAATTTCAAACACACAGAAAGGTGAAAGAACAGTACAAATATTTACATATTCTTCACCTGAAACCCCTATTTGTCACATTGGTTTTCTTTCTCTTTCAACAAATATTAGGTTGAACCATAGGCATTTGTTAATAGTTGACCATTTTTGACCTAGGAAAGCAGTGATTTAATATGAACCAACCTAATGTATACTGTATTTAAAATAATTTGCAGACATCATACTAATTCACCTTAAAATACTTTACACATCTCCCAAGAAGGGCATTATCCCACAGAACCACAAAACCATAGTCATACCTAAAACAGTTAACATTAACTCAGTAATATCATTTATCAGGAGGCCCTATTTAAAGGTCTGCAACTGTCTCCAAAACGTCTTTCCTAACTTTCTTGAGGAAAAGGGATACATTTCAGCACGGACCATGCATTATATTTGATTGCTTTTTGCTGCTTTTCATAACACTAACATTTCATAGATAGCCCAAGACAACTAGCTTGTAGAATGTTATACATTCTGAGCTTTTCTGATTAATTCCTGATAGATTCAAATTAAATATGTTTGGCAACAATTCTATGCAGATGACATATGCTTCTCAATGTATTGCATAAGGAGGCATAAAATATCAGGCTGTCTACCCCCAATTAGTGGTGGTTCACAAAATGTAATTATAAAAACTTTAAAACATTCATAAGTTGATGGAATAGTATAATGAACACACATGTGGACCCCCTAAGCAAATATCTGCCCATGGTTAATCACGTTTCATCTTTATCCCTACCCCACTGCCCTCCTTCCAAATTATTTTAAAGCAATTGTAGACAGTATCATTTCACCCTGTAGCATCACCAAATATACAGTCTGTTCAGTTCTATTAACTTATTTTTTTTTAACTCACAGTTTACTTGCATCACAATCCAAATAAAGTCCATACATTGGTCAATAGGTCTCTTAAGTCCTTCCTCACGTCTCCTTTATTTTTCTCACAATTCATTTTTGAAAAAACTGGGTCATCAAGACTGTAGCATTTGCCCGAGTCTGGAGTCTGGGAGTTTTGTTTGTTTTGCAGCCCCAAGACGGTACCTAGCAGGCTCCTCTGTCCCTGTGGATTTCCTGTCACTTGGGAGTTGAATCTAGAGGTTTGCTCAGAGTCAAGTACGCTTCTTTCTTGCAAGACTACTTCACAGGAAGTGTCTCTCCTCTTCAGAAGACTCATCATGTCTGGCTGTCTCTCTTTTAGTGGTGATGCTTTTGATCGACAAGGTGGGAACTGCCAGATTTCTCCTTAGCAAAAACAACTCTAGTCTTCTGTATTTAGTAAGGAATAACTAGGGTGATGTTTGAGATCCTGTGAATATCCTTCTCCCTGATGACACTTCCCTCAATAGCTTCAGTATCCATTGATAACTCTTGCCTGAATCAATTACACTAGAGGTTGCAAAATGGAGTGATTTTCAGATTCTATCCCTCTTGAACGCATTAGCTGGCATTCTTCTGTAACAAGATCCTCTCTTCCTCTTTCCCTCCCATGTAGATCCATGTGTTGGTTTGTTAATTACCATTATTATTCCATGAGTTGGAACTCAGGACTGTCATCATTCTTTCTGATGCTCAAATTGTCCCAAGTCTGGCCACTGGGCGCTCCTTCAAGCCAGTTTCCATGTCCTGGTGACACAACCCTCATCGTCTTTGAGCGCCTGCTCGCTTTCCAGCACAACCAACGTGCTGAGCTCACCTTGTACTTGACCTGCCACCCCAGACCTTAAATCAGCCTTTTCTCCAAGGAGCCCTGGCGTTTAGAAAACAAGATCTGAGAACTTGGTGTGCTACCTGCTGGCGAAGGATCACTGCTTCTAGGCTCTCTGCGCAGAGCAAGGATATATTTTAAACATCTTAAATCATGAGTTCATAGTGACGCCATGAATTCAAATCCAACATGGCAGATTCTTCCTCACCAACCTCAATCCCACAATATCTCCCCTTCCCCCACAATGAAAACCCGATTCCCAGTATTTCTCGTAAACTTACACATTTGCTCTATCTACAATACATACAAAATAATCTCAAGCTTACAACACTACCAACGACACCGCCAACAACAGTCAAGTTCAAGATTTCTTTGTGGTTCTTTCTATCCTTGGAATACATGCCCACTATACGAGTATATTAGATCTTTTTTTTCCTGCGATAACTAGACAAACACTGTACTTGGGGATGAAAAGGGCTTTCCATGTACCTCCTATTTCATCATGCAGTATTTTAAATCTCCAGGGTAGAGATTTTGATAAAATAATTTTCACTGCTACAAGACATTTTTATGAGAAACTGGGATTTTCTTCCAAAATCAAGTCACTGAGGTGAAGAATGCGATGACCACTGCCAGTTTGGTGCCACTGCCTTGACACACGCTAGGGGCCAGCAGTTTTCTGCCTTTGCTTGCTACAATCAGTGCAAATACCAACACAGCAGAAAAAGGCAAATGTCTTAGTATTATTATGACAATAACTTTGCCCTTGTGGAACCCTGAAAGGATCTTAGGGTTCCCCAGACCACAAATGGTCTGTTGCACTAGCATATATAGTTAGTTACTGGAAGTCTTTGAACTCTTTTTTTCTGTTCAATGAGTTAATTTTACAGTCAGGTTCACTTGAGAAATTACTAATTCCTAATCTAGTTTTTTGTTTTTTTGTTTTTTTGTTTTTAAATCATGCATGCTTCTTGTTTAAAAACATGATTAGAAAGTTAAGGGTTCAATCAATGGAAGCTTAACATTTGGTTTTTAGAGAACATAAATTCAGAAACTGAATACAAGTTTAATGATGTCGGAGGTTTAATACAAACACGTTCCTACCATCTAACGAAATCACCTCAAGGGATAAATGGGTAGACACAGAGTTGGAGTTCCATGAACAGCAGAAGAAAACCTGCCACATTTATACTAAGAAGAAGTTCCTAAACAACACCTCTGGGATGGTTCTTAGGAGAAAAAGTAAAAGTTTTCATAAGGAGGTAAGTTTAATATAAGTATTTGGCCCCTTGCCGTTTCAAAGACACCTTTTGTTGTGAGATACTTTTTGTTTTTGTTGTTTTGTGTTTTGGTTTTTTAGGCCATCAGATCCAATACTCTGAGGAAACACTCGTACTGGAGAAACATAAATAAGACTTCTGAAAGTGTAAGAATGTCAGACTTTGCATAATAGCCACTGAGTTCAGTCCCTCAAGTGGCACTGAGAGAGGGACCGGTGAGTGGGTTTGTCTTTCTTTTTGACTTATTGCCATTCTCTGAATTGAAACGCCTGGCTGGCCCAGAAGCCTGTTTTAACATAAAGGGTGAGTGAAGGAGCACCCGAAGTCATGATTTAACAGAAGCACATACAAGGAACAGTGGCTGTTGATGTGAACAAATGCTTCCCGTGGCCCTGCACGAGCCCCGCTGTTATTGTCATAGCCTGTCACTGCTGCAAAGCCTGTGTTCACCCAGTTCCTCCTCCATCTATGACTCCTGCATCTGCTCCAGAGGCACCCTCAGCGGGGCTGTAATAACTGATCAGGAACAAAAGAACACACTTTCAAAAAAGCAAAAACCACTACACATTCCTGGGGCACGCAGGGCTCTGTTTCTTGCTGCCTAACTACAAAAGGCATTAAGAGAAGATATTCAGACAATCTCGAGCTCCAGTCACTAGCAGACGTCTCCATAAAATATTCAAGTGTCTTCAATGCAACAAACCATTCAACAGATGTGACAAAGAAGGGAAGATTTGCATGCGAGGGACCGGGTAGAAGATTCATAGGTACGCCCTTCTAATGCATGACCAGTTCAACAATATATTATTATACGTTATATACAACAATATATTATCATATTTTAGGCCCAAGGATTTGCCATTGCCCTGTTCAATTCAGCAGCGGTCCACTGGGTAGCCGTGTAGTTTTTCAACAAAGCTTATGTTCCATTTGATTATAATGTGAACCATAAGACTCCCACACAAAAAGAATGAAAGTAACTGAAAAAAAAAATGCAAAAAAATTCCCAACCAGTGGGTTATATTTATATTCAAACGTGCACAACATTAGGGTAACTGCAGTCTAGCTCACCAAGCAGAAATCAAGAAAATTCCCTCCTGAACATGAAAAGACTTTTATTATCCTTAACTTTTTAAGAACACATACGTTCTATTGCTTTCATGTACATTGTTTATATTTGTTCGTGGTCCCTGTTGGGATAACAATGTGAATGAATATCATCAAAGGTCCAGTGGGAGAGCAGGACTCCACTTCCTGCCAAGGACACAGGCACCAGGGGGCGTCCCCGACACCTACCACAGGGCCTGGCTGAAAGCAGCTCATCAGTTAGTTCTTGCTGAAGGCATCTGCATGCATCTGACCTCACTGTTTCCTAGAGAAGGTGGAGTGTGCTAAGAAAGGTACACTGGGTCAAAAGGTGCCTCCCTATTCAAGCGGAATTGAAGATTTTCACCCAGAATACAGGGTATCTACATACACAGTAGGTAGCAGCCACAGCTCCTCTTTCGGAAAAGACTACAGATTTCACTCACACACCCTACAAATGACCTTAGAGCTCATCTCGGGAACAAAGAATGCAAACTCAACAGGACTGGGGGCCCAGCAGGCAGGCCATGAAGGAAGCCTCTCAGGGGAGGACAACATGAGATGGTGCTGACTGCTGAGCTGAAGACACAAGTCCGGGAAGGACGGCGACACCTCCACTCCAGCAGACCACACCTGCAGGAGCGAGGTGGGGAAGAGGGTGGCCCAGTGTGCCTGACCTTCCCATTGAAGCCAGGAATCTGACTGAGTCTTGGTGAGAAATCGCCCAGTTTTAAAATGTCAGTTTCTAATCTAAGGACCAAACATCTACCACCTGGATCTCAAAACCACTGGGGGAAAGCACACAGCAGAACTTATGGTGCTTTGTAGAACACCAAGGAAATTTTAAATGCCAAAATCTCAAGTATTACCAACAGTATATCGACTACTGTCTGGTAGTAATACACGTGGTACGGGACACCAGTGTGCTAAAATAACCCTTCCCTGTTCATAGCACTATTCACAAAAGCCACAAAGTGGAAGCAACCCAACTGTCCACCAATGGATGAATAGCTTAACCAAATGTCACATACACATGCAAGATAAATATTATTCACCCTTAAAAGGGAAATCCTACAAATATCAAAAAATTACGTTGTACAAGGTCTGACAATTAAGTTCGCGAAGTCATCCTAGAAAAAGTGCTGCGTACCTCATTGCTGAATATCACTACAGTCACCTTCAAAGTACTCCCCTTGGGAAGCTATGCACTGACACCAGCGCCTAGTCCACCCTTCAAAGCAATTTTGGAACTCTTTTTCTGGAATGGCCATCAGAGCGGTTGTCGTATTACCCTTGATGTCCTGAATGTCATAAAAATGTCTTCAATATTTCCTTTATCTTCTGGTAAAGAAAGAAGTCACTGGGGGCAAGATCAGCTGAATAAGGAGGGTGTTCCAATATTTATTTGTTTACTGGCTAAAAACTCCCTCACAGACAGTGCCGTGTGAGCTGGATTGTCGTGATGCAAGAGCCATGAAT
>NW_017731521.1:2451712-2453459 GCF_001890085.2 Hipposideros armiger | reverse complement strand
TGTACCTTACCACAATTTTTAAAAATTCAACAATAAAAGACAAACTTAAAAAGGCAATGACAAAACATGGGGGGACATTTCTTACCTTAAATAAATGCAATCTTTTCCAAAGTCACAGAACACGTCTAGACTTCCACCCAGTTCTCATGCTACCAGTGCTTTAGGGTTTAGGGGCATGTGGTTTGAGAACCCAACCCCCTCCCCTAAGGCAGGTTCACCTCATGTGTTTAGAATTCCGCTTTGATGACGGAGAACCACAGCGCTAACCCAGGTATCTCGGCTTCTAAGCCCAGAAGTTAACCCAAATTCAGGGGACAGGGCTGTCTGCAGAACCACGCTTGGTTGGAACCCAGCCGTGTTCTGTCCCAACGAAGCTGCACAAATACCAATAAATCCTGTCTAGTCGCTGCCTGCTTCTCATTTAAGTAGGTCTTTCCAGCGTTTCTCAAGTAACACAAGGCAATGCTTTGGAGGTCTCCATTTCACTTTAACCTCTGCCTGAGCCTCAATTAAAACTCAATGGAAAAAAATGAATACGTTATCAAAAGATGCCTCAAACTTCCAGCTGCTTTTCAATCAAGTATTTACTTTTGAAAATAATGTATCAAGTTTATATTTTAAAATGAAATATGTATATAATTACACACACACACACACACACACACACACACATAAAAACATTTTTTTTTACTTAAGGCTTTTCCACATCTCAATATCTAAATCCATTCTTCCTGCATTAAAAAATACCACCTCCTAGCCAGGAGAAACATATTTATCATCTATTTAATTTTTAAAGGAAAAAAAACCCTGAGATTCTCTTTAAGGCCAACTGATTCAAGAGCTGGTTTTGATAAAGCTTCGGGAAATGTGTCTTATTCCAGAAACACTAGTGTGTATTTCCCCTAGAAACAAGTTCCATTTTAAGCCCTAAGGAACAGTATAAAAGAATTTTTTTATGCAGACTTTTGTATTTTCCTTATTAAGTGTTTCTGAAAGCAACTTTGATAGCAAGGACGGCAGAATTTGCAGGGTGAGAACCATCTTGCATCTGTGAAAGGAGACCTCTTACACAGAGGACAGCGTTTCTTCAAAGGGCAGTGTTTCACATAATTTTCTAACATAAACCTTGTCACTTCCTTAAATCTCTTATCATGAAATTGTCTGGTCCATAAGAAACGTACATACCTTGCACCTTTTGCAAAAACTAACTCAAGATGGATCAGACCTAAAACTATAAAACTTCTAGAAGAAACAGGAGATCTCTGTAACTTTGAGTTAGGCAAAGAATCCTTAGGTACAACACCAGAAGCACCAATACAGAATGTTTTAAAAAAGAAAACAATTAACAAAAAGAAATAAAATTTATAAATTAGAAAATCAAAATAAAGAACATCTGCTCTTTGAAAAACACTGTTATGAGAATGACAAGAGAAGCCAACAGACTTCGAGAGAATATCTGCAAATCATATCCCGTACCCAGAATATATAAAGAACTCTGAAAACTCAACAATAAAAGCAAATAACCCAATTAAAAAATGGGGAAAAGATGTGCGCACACACTTCACCAAAGATATACGGATAGTAGATAAGCACAAGAAATGACGTTCAATATTCATAGTCGTTGGGAAATGCAAATTAAATCAACAATGAGAGACAACTATCTACCTATAAGAATGGCTATATCAAGTGCTGACAAGGAAGGGGAGCCACTGGCATTTCCATTAACTGCTGGCAGAAATGTAAAATG
>NW_017731521.1:2432237-2444492 GCF_001890085.2 Hipposideros armiger | reverse complement strand
GGAAAAGAATGCATAATAGTCATGCTTTTTAAAAATAAAACTGGAGATTGATGAGCCTCCTGCACAGGCAGGGTGGGGCTTTACACCTCCAGGCCTCTGGGGCAGGCACGAACTGGCCCCCACTGTTAGTCCCACAGAAAAATTCGAGCAGCCCTGTTACAGGACGTCCCACCCTGTCATAACTCGTACTTCCACTCCACTCTACACTGACAGCCCTAAGCCATCTTTTAAAAAAATTCAACATAACTCATACCTACTAATGTCAGGTCCTTCACATCAGGACATTACTATTTTGTCCTGCTGCATGGTTTGGGGTCAGCAGCCAGCAGGCAGCCAAGGGGGTGCCAAGCCAGGCCCTGTGCCAAAAGACCAAATGCCAGAACTTACTCGCAAATAGCCGGCACTCTCCAGGTACGTAGGACCCTCCTGAAGCAGAGGTTTAAAGGTGGGGACTGCCCAAACAACTGTGATGTGGCTATGGCAGGTTTGGGGGGACAGTAGAGGAAGCCCCTAGGAAGGGATCCCTGGACAATACCCAGTCCTGAAGATACTGGTACAAATGGCACCTGGGAATGTGTCACCCACACCCCTAGTAGCCTACGCTGTCTGAAAGCACAGGCTTTAAGAACTAATATTTAGGGATTTGAAATGCTAGTTTGTAAAAATTTTTTTTTGGTATCGCATTTTAACATTTCTGAGTATTTTTTTTAACTTTATTGGGGAACAGTATGTTTTTTCAGGGAACTATGTGTTTTTTCCAGGACCCAACAGCTCCAAGTCTAGTTGTTGTCCTTCACTCTTAGTTGTGGAGGGCGCAGCTCAGCTCCAAGTCCAGTCGCTGCTTTCAACCTAGTTGCAGGGGGCACAGCCCACCATCCCATGCGGGAATTGAACCAGCAGCCCTGTTGTTAAGAGCACACGTGCTCTAACCAACTGAGCCATCAGGCTGCCCCAATTTTTTGTAAATGTTTTAAGGGCAACATGCAACCAAAAAAAGTGCACTATCTGAAGTGTACAGCCTGGTGCAGTTTTACAAATTATAACCAGTACCCAGTTCGGAAGTACTTTTTTTTTTTTTCCTCTCTCTTAGAAACCCCTTAGAATGGGTTTGACCTTTAGACATCCAACCTTCAGGAATGCTATCTAGGAGACCGCTTATAGTTCAAATAAGCAAGACCAGAAAAGGAACCTCTTTTTAAACAATGACTCATGGTGACATGAGGCACTCAGTGCAGGTTATCTCTGCTTTCCACATCTACGTGACCAACTAGCACAAATTCCAGGACAGCCCAATCCACAGCCATCCCGTCTGTGCATCCATGAGCACATTCATGGATTTTTGCGGTTTTCTACACAGACCTGAGGTGGTAAATAACACACCTCTAGGACTAAACTCTACGTTCCCCCAAAGAAAAGCATGCTGCCAGGTGTGCTAGGTTCAGGAAGAAAAGAATCATTGTTCCAGTCCAGTGATCATGAGCTCTGGTTCTAACCTGCGCAAAAACGGCTTTCTCTCAATTAATACAACACAACAAAAAGGGAAAACAATGTGCCTGGGGTTCCCATCCATCGAAAATCGGGCACACTCTCTTTACAAGTAGTAAGTACATGATAAAGAAACAGCAATTATAAAGTGTGGACTCCAACACAAGGCATAAGGTATGTACCACCCCAAGACACTCACTGCAAAATTCCTTTAATAAAAAAAATCTTTTCAACAGAAAATTAACATCACATAAAATATACACCTACTCAATGAAACACTAGTCATTAAAACTATCGGGGCGGCCGGTTAGCTCAGTTGGGTAGAGCGCAGTGCTCATAACACCAAGGTTGCCGGTTCGATCCCCCCATGGGCCACTGAGCTGCACCCTCCTCAACTAGATTGAAACAACTACTTGACTTGGAGCTGATGGGTCCTGGAANAAAAAAAAAAAAAAAAAGGGTGAAAGATTTGATAGACATTTCTCCAAAAAGATATACAAATGGGCAAGTACATGAGAAGATGCTCCACAGTGTTAGTCATTAAGAAAATGCAAATCCAAAACACAAGATACCACTTCACGTCCTCTAGGATGGCTTTAATCCAAAAAACAGGGGGTGCGGGGGGGGGGGAGTGCTGGCGAAGACGTAGAGCAATCAGAACACGTGTACCTCGCTGGTAGGGATATAAAATGGTTTAGCTACTGGGGGAGTCTGTGGGCTCTTCTAAAAGTCAAATACAGAATTCCCACATGACCCAGTACTTCCACTCATAGGTATATAACCAAAGGAACTGAAAACAGGTATTTCACACAACACGTGTACCTGCACATTCACAGCCGCACTATTCACGACAGCCAAAGGCTGGAAACCCAAATACCAATCACAGATAAACAGACTTTAAAATCTGTAGTAGAGACAATACACAATGGAATATTATTCAGCCATAAAAAGGAATGTATGAAATACTGACCCATGCTACAATGTAGATAAACCTGAAAAACATTAACCAAGAGAAGCTAGACTCCAAAGGTCCCCACCGTATGATTCCATCCGGGTAAAATAGCCAGAATAGGTAAATCCAGAGGCCAAAAGCAGATTCGTAGAGGAGGAAAAAACAGGGAGCAATTGGTCCCCAGGTACGGGATTTCCTCTTAGGGTAACTCTTAGTACACGTAGACCCAGGGAAAAGCCCCAAGACTGAAAATCTAGCTCCATAAGCAGACGGCAGGGAAAGACCAAAGAAAAAAGGCAGAGCACTCCAGTTTGGAAATGAATAGCGTTTAGTAAGGGAAACTTGCATTCGAGATGTCTTGGGTGGCTGCAAGATGAAATGGGTCCCCTTGGCAGGTGCCGAAGAATTCTATGTGGAGGGGAGGGGGGCCTAGTCACAGGTACTAGTATGTGAATGCTACCAGGTACGGGAAACTACTTTACATGCTTGAGCAGGTCAGGACAACGGCCTGTTCCAGGAACTGGCACATGGCAGGAGGCAAGGGAGGGGCTCTGATTTATGTTAGCAATTAACGATCAGGCATTCTCTAAGGGGGTTTGGGGAGAGCGGCCTCCACTCTGGCCCTGGTCCAGCTTGTGAACAGGGACAGACAGTGGTCACGTCACGGAACACTCTCTCCTCCACAGTCATGAACTGTTTCGGACTACATAGAAGTGGTGGTTATACAACATGTGTGTACTAAATGCCACGGAACTGTTCACTTTAAAATGGTTAATGTCATGTTATATGAATGTCACCTCAATTTTTTAGAAATGTAAACTCATTATAATAATTGAAAGTCTTGTTATCCCACCATTCAAATTTGTTTATAATTATATAAAAGTAAGCAAGTGGTTTTCTAAATACTGCGGATCACACGTAGAATGCAGCCCCTTACCAGGGTGGCAGCTGGTCTGTCTTGCCAGCACTGCTCAGTGACGGGCACATGGAAAAGTGCTTCCCAAGGCTCCCTCTACAGGCCTGTGTCCACAGCGCAGCTGGGGAGCCTCCTGAATTATATTCCTCCTCCCCTACCCACCACTGGTTTCCCATCACCTACATTCCGGCCACCACGTTCCTTGCCACTCTGTCTGCTCAACACCCTCCAATCACAACAATCTCTTTGCTATTTCTTGAAGGGACCAAACACATTCCTGCCTCAGGGCCCTTGCTTGTTCTATAGACAAACAAAGGCGGTCCCTTTACTTTCAGGGGTCTCCCTGCTCAAAAGCCTCCTCCTCCTCAGCAAGACCTGCCCCTCCTGACCACTCTTGCTAAAGCAGTCCCCCAGGAGCAGCTACCTAGTCTAGCCAATGTATCCTGTTTTTCTTCAGTCCATTTATCATCTGACATTATGTCATTTAAAAAGACATTGATTGTCTGCCTCTCCCATTACAATTAAAACATGAGGACGGGGGTTTTGGTTCATTCATCACTGTATCCAGAGCCTAAAACAGTGGGTACCATAGGGTAGGAACTCAACTATTTGTTGAATAAATAAAATGAATACATTTATTGAATGGATAAAAAGTACTGTCATACATAGGAATCAATGCAATTGAAATGAACTGTAAGGCTACACATAAGAATATTAATGATTATTTCTGAATAGTGAAGATTATGAAAGTTAGCAGAGTAGTAAAGAGTTTTTTAAAAGTCAGACTAATTTCTATCCATGGCTCCACCCAAAGTTGAGGATTAAATAAGATAATACAAAGGGCTCAGCAGAAAGCCTGGTACAATAAACACTCAATACATGTTCTTAATGATCGTCGTTAATTTTTTTCTTTGCATTTATTTCTGTGTTTTACAAGCTTTAGAAAACTTATCAAAATAGTAATCAAGGAGCGATACCAGCAAAATGGTCAACTAGAAAGCTCCAAGCCTTCATTCCCCCAAGGACACATTAAAAACAACCAGAAACTGTCCAAACTAATCTTATAGGAGCTCTGAAAAAACAGTCAGAGGTCTATGGCAGCCAATAACATGCCCAATCAAGAAAAGCTCATCTGCAAGATGGTAGGAAATCATGTAAAAATGAAATCCCTTGCTCCATTGTACAGTTTTGGTCTAGAAGATGCTGCAGCTCAGTTCCCAGTTCCCTTGAATTTGAGGGAGCAAAGCAGACATTGATTGCAACATGCTAACCAGTCTCAGGGGACTTGCGAGAAGGACTGGTCCCCGTCTCACCTAACTCAGTCACAGGTGAGGAAAAGCTCCAGCCATTGCTCACGAAAGCTGCCGCGGACCACAGGTCTGCAGCTGCCTGGGACAGGAGTTTCTGCATGAAGAAATACAACAGACCACCAAAGCCCCAAGGAGAAGCTTGGGTAAAACTCCTTGGGAAATTAAGACATTCAAAAAGAGCCATGTAGGGCCGGCCGAGTGGCGCGATGGTTAAGAACTGGCTTGGGACGCCAGAGGGCCCCGGTTCGGATCCCACATATGAGGGCCAGTGACACTGCCCTCCACAGCTAAGATGCTGAACAACAGCTCAACCTGGAGCTGGGCTGCCGTGAGTCGCCGGCGACGGCGTAGGCTGCAGCCCCTGTGGCAGTGGGTTGCCATGGGCTACCGTGTGTAGCCAGCAGCCAGCGTGAGCGGCCAGCAGCCGCAGTGAGCGGCCATCCAGAAGCCAGCGACTGATCTGCCTTGCCTGGGAAGAGCGCAATGATGGTGCCAACTTGGGCCAGTGAAGCAACATCCTCCACAACTAGACTGAAGAATAAAATGACAGCAACTTGTATGTTCCCCTTCCCCCAATTCCCCAAGCACTGTTCCCATCCTCCCAATTCTCCAATAAAAATCTTAAAAAAAAAAAAAGCCATGTATATGGGGGAACTGAGAAAGCTACACACAGGTACAGGCCAAAAACATGCTCAGAAACAACCTGAGAAGACCTTAAGCTTTGGGCTCAGAGAACGTCCAACTAATCAATGAATGACTTCGCTGGCACACAGCCAGTCTGCAAAGACTGAAAGAGGTGGCTGTTTTCTCAAACACCTAATTTTCAACAAAAGATCAAAGGCATACAAGAAACAAAAGTGTGACCCATTCAAAGGAACAAAATAAACAGGTTAGACGCCATTCCAGAGGAATCACAGATGTGGACTTAGACAAAAGAGAACTGCCTTAAATATGCTCAAAGAACAAAAGGAAAACACAAAGAACTAAAGTATCAGGAAAATGATATATAAGCAAAATGACATAATCAACAAAGAGGAATTATAAAAAGGAACCAAACAAAACTTCTGGAGCTGAAAATATACAATAACTAAATTGAAAATTTTACTAGAGGGGTTCAAAATTAAGAAGAATCAGAAATTATTTGATAAAATAATGGCCAAAAACTTCCTAAATGTGATGAAATACCGAAATGTGAAAATACAAGAAGCTCAATGAACTCCAAGTAGGATAAACCCAAAGGACCCACTGAGACACACTTTAAGCACACTGTCGAAAGCCATAGACAGTCTTGAAAGCAGCAAGAGAAAAGCAACTCATCACATACAAGGGTTCCTCAATAAAATTGCTCAGCAGAAACCCTTGAGGCCTGAAGGGAGTGAGATAACAGATTTAAAGTGCTGAAAGAAAAAAAAAAACTGTCAACCAAGAAATCTGTATCTGGCAAAACTATACTTTAACAATGCAGGAGAAAGTAAGACATTACCAGATAAATAAAGGCTGAGGAAGTTCATTGCTAGTAGGCCTGCCTGACAAGAAATTCTAAAGGAAGTCCGTTAGGTTAAAATGAAAGGACACTAGACAGTAACTCAAAGCCATATGAAAATATGAAGTTCTCAGGGACAGGTAAATACACAGACAAATATAAAAATCAGTATTACTGTAAATTTGGTTTGTGACTCCACTTTTTATTTTCTGAAGGATAAAAAAATTATGACTCTGTTAGTGGGTTCACAATGCATAAAGAAGTGATATCAATAACAAAAGGGGGGACAGAACTATAGAGGAGTAGAGTTTTTGTATGCCATTTAAGTTGGTATCGTCTATATTAGATTGTTTAAATTTTACAATGTTGCTTATAATCATCATGGTAACCAGAGAAAAGATCTATAACATACATACAAAAAGAAATGAACAGGGAATCAAAACCTGTCACTACAAAGATCAACAAAACACAAAGGTAAGCAGTAATGGCAGACATGAGGATCAAAAAAGCTATAAGACATATAAAAGCAAAAAAAAAAAAACCAAAATGGCAAAAGATTGTCCTTTACTATCAGTAATCACTTTAAATGCAAATAGATTAAGCTCTACAATCGAAAAAGATTGCCAGAAAAGATTAAAAAAATACACACACACACACACACACACACACACACACACACACACAGGGTCCAACTATGTTGCCTAGAAGAGACTTACTTTAGATAAAAACATAGGTTGAAAGTGAAAGGATGGAAAAAGACATTCAATAAGAATAGTAACCCAAAGAGAGATGGAATGACTCTACTATCAGACCAAGTACAGACATGCCTTGTTTTATTGTGCTTCACTGATGTTGCGTTTTTTACAAATTGAAAGCAAGACCTTCTACCTTTATATTGATAAAAGGGTCAATTCGCCAAAAAAAGGTAACAATTATAAATATGTATGCATGCACCAAACATCAGAGCTCCAAAGTATATGTAGCAAACACTGACAGAATTGAAAAGGTAAGTAGATAGTTCTACAATCATTGGAGACTTCAATACCCCACTTTCAATAGAGAGAACAACCAGGCAGAAAATCAATAAGGAAATAGTGAAAATGAAGACTATAAACCATCTAGAACTACCAAACATATGTAGAACATTCCACCCAACAACTGAATATACATGTTCTTCAGGACCATATAGAAAACTCCATAGACAGACCATATGTTAGTCCACAAAACAAGTCAGAATTAATTTCAAATGATTGAAATCACACAAACTATCTTCTCCAATTACAATGGAGTAAAATGAAAAATCAATAACAAGGAAAACAGACAATTTCACAAATATGTGGAAATTAAACATACTCTTAAATAATCAATGGGTCAAAGAAGAAATCACATTGGAAATTAGAAAATAGTTACAAACACATGAAAATGAATTCAAACTGTACCAAAACTCAAGGGATGCAGAAAAAGCAATGCTAAGAGAGAAATATAACTGCAAACACTTATATTAAAAAAGAAGAAAGACCTCAAACCAACAAACTAAATTTACACAATAAGGTACTAGAAAAAGCAAACTACCCAAAGGTAGCAGTAGGAAGGAAATAATAAAGATTACAGTGGAGATAAATAAAACAGAAAACAGAAAAACAATGAAGAAAAATCAACAAAACAAAATGTTGGTTCTTTGAAAACAGCAACAAAAAGGACAAATTTTTAGCTAGATAGACTAAGAAAAAAAGAGAAAACTGAAATTACTGAACTACAGCAGGGACATTACTACCAATTTTCCAGAAATAAAAAGGATGATAAGAGTACTATGAATAATTGCATGCCAACAAACTGGGTTAGCTAGATGAAATGAATGAATTCCTAAAAACACACAACCTTCCAAGACTGAAACATGAAGAACAGGAAAATTGAATCAACCCCTAAATAGCAAGGATTTGAATCAGTATTCAAAAAACTCCCAACAAAGTAAATCCCAGGACCCAATGGCTTCACTGGTGAATTCTATTCAACATTTAAAGAGGACATAACACCAATCCTTCTCAAACTCTTCCAAAAAATTGAAGACAGAATACTTCTTAACTCATTCTATAAGGCCAGTATTATCCTGACACCAAAGCCAAAGACCCAACAAGAAAAGTATGAATATATCCTTATGAACACTGAAGCAAAACTCAACAAAATGCTAGCAAACCACATTCAGCAGCATAGCAAAAGGATTATACAAAATGACCAAGTGGGCTAATTTCTGGAATGCAAGACAGCTCAACATATGACAATTAACCAATGTAATGCACTACATTAACATAATGAAAGAAAAAACTCATGGTCATCTCAATTGATGCAAAAAAAGCATCTGACAAAATTCAACACCCTTTCAGAGTTTAAAAAAAAAAAACACTCAACAAAGAATGAAAGAAAACATCACCAGCATAATAAAGGCCATATATGAAAAACCCAGTTAATATATATTACACTCAGTAGTGAAAGGCTGAAAGCTTTCCCCTAAGATCAGGAACAAGACAAAGACGGCTGCTTTCACTACTTTTATTCAACATAGTATTTGAAGCGCTAGCCAGAGCAATTATCAAGAAAAAAGAAATAAAAGGCATCCAAATTGGGAAGGAAGCAATACAATTATCTGTTTGCAGGTGACATGTTCATATATGCAGAAAACCCTAAAGATTCCACAATAACTGTCCACACTAACTAACGAATTCAATAACGTCGCAGGGTACAAAATCAACACATAAAAATCAGTTGCATCTCTATACACTAATAATGAACAATCTGATAAAAAAATTCAGAAAACAATTCCATTTACAAAAGCAATCAAAAGGAATAAAATATTGAGAATTAACTTAGACTCTGAGGTTAAAGACTTGCACAGTGAAAACTGTAAAAATCACTGAAATTAATGAAGACATAAACACAGTTTACCCTTGAACAACATGGGTTTAAACTGTGTGGTTCAACTGAAAAAAAATCCATGTATAATTGGACCCATGCAGTTCAAACCTGTGTTCAAGGGTCAAGTGTAAATGGAAAGATATCATATGTTTATGGAATGGGAGACTTCATATTGTTAAGATAACACTGTTCAAAGCTATCTATATATCTAATGCAATCCCTTTCAAAATCCCAGCAAGTTTTTTTTTGCAGAAATAGAAAGCTCTTCCTAAAACTCATGTGCAATCTCAAGGGACCCTGAATAACCAAAACAATCTTGAAAAAGTAGAGCCATGTTGGAGGACTCACACTTACTAATTTTAATACTTATTCCAAAGCTAAAGTAATCCAAACAGTGTGGTCCTAACATAAAGACAGACAAATAGGCCAATGCAATAGAATAGAGAGCCAGAAATAAACCCTTGCATATATGGTCAAATGATTTTTGACAAGGTTGCCCAGACTGTTCAATGGGGAAAAGAGACAGTCTTTTGAACAAATGATACAGGAAAACCTGGATCTCCACACTCAAAAAGATGAAGTTGGATCCTTACCTTACACCATCTACAAAAAAATAAACTCAAAATGTATCAAACGCCTACATGTAAGAGCTAAAACTATAAAATTCTTAGAAGAAAACAAAGAAGGAAAACTTCATGACACTGAACTTGGAAATCATTTTTTAGATATGACATGGGCAACAATAGAAAAAAGATAAATTAGACTTCATCAATATTAAAATCTTTTGTGCATCAAAGGACTCATCAAGAGTGAAAAGGTAAGCTACCAGAATGAGAGAAAATATGTGCAAATCATATATCTAATAAAGGGTTAATATCCAGAATATATAAAGAACTCCTACAGCTCAACAACAAAGTCTATTTTAAAATGAGCAAAGGACTGGAGCAGCCTGTTGGCTCAGGTGGTTGAGCGCAGGCTCATAACATCAAGGCTGCAGGTTATATTCCCACATGGGCTGCACCCTCCACAACTAGATTGAAGACAACTACTTGACTTGGAGCTGATGTGTCCTGGAAAAAACACACTGTTCCCCAATAAAATTGTTTTAAAAACATGAGCAAAGGACTTAAATAGTTCTCCAAACATATGCAAAAGCTCAGGAAAAGATGTTCAACATCACTAGTCATTAGGGAAATGCAAATCAAAACTACAATGAGGGGGCCGGCTGAGTGGCTCAGTTGGTTAAGAGCTCGCTCAAGAGTTTGAGCTCTGAGCAACAGCGGTTCGAGTCAGCCCGAGCTGAGCAGCCGTGAGCTGCCAACAGGTGGTGGGATGGCTCAGCTTAAAAAAAAAAAAAAAAAACTACAATGAGGTACCACTTCACACCCATCGAATGGCTATTAAGGGAAAAAAAAACAGAAAATAAGTGTTGGTGAGGAAGGAGACATGGTAAAGGATGCACTGGCATTTAAAGAATTCCACCCGGAAGTGACACACAACACTTCTGCTCACATTTCATCGGCCAAAGCATGTCAAATAGCCTTGCCTATTTCAGGGGCCAGGAAAACACATTCCTCCCGTCTACCCAGAAGAAAAAGAACCAGACTATTTGTACAGAGCCTGACGGCTTCCAAACTATGACTGGAAAGCATTCTGTGTAGCCGAAGATGGTAAGTCTATGTTCATTATTAAAAGTTATTAAAAGGAGTGTAATAGCACCAATATGTGCTGGGCACCATGCTAAGGGATCTGATAAGGAAAGAGTTATATGCAGGAGGGTGAGCCAGACAATCTTTAAACAATTTCAGTGTGGTGTGGTAAGTGTGACCAGGGCAGTCAGTCCAGGAGGGCACCTGACCCAGCTGTGGGGTGATGGTCAGGAGGGCTTCTAAGAGCTGCAACGCTGACCACATCTACACAGCTGCAGGACGGAGCCGGGCGGGAGGACTCACAGTAGAATCACATGGGTGGAAGAAATAGTCACGTGGATGTAAAGCACGGTATAGGGAATAGTCTGTAGTGTTGTAACAACTGTATGGTGCCAGTTGGCTACCGGACTTATCAGAGGGATCACTTCACAAGTTACATAAATGTCTAACCACTATGTTGTACACCTGCAACTGATGTAATACTGTATGTCAACTGTAATTGAAAAAACAAAAAGGAGCCTGGAGAACAGAGAGGCAAGAAGTGCCCGTCTCTCCGGGGAGACTGCCTCTGCTCAATGCAGGCAAGCACGGAAGGGATCTGGCACAAGGATTGGGGTGGGGGGGTCTCCATTCCGCAGCCCAGCTCAGGAAGCTTTTATACATGGGTCCTCTTGACACACTTCTGCCCTGCTACCAGAAAACGTGCCCGAACAATCACTGGGACAGCGGCCCGTGCAGGCTGCTGACACCACTTGGCTCCTGGCATTGTGCCAGAATGAATGTACACGCTCCCTAAGAGCTGCACGCGTCCTCAGTCCCTAATTACAGCCAGGGAAGAGGACACACTTAGTGCGGTGAAGGTCAAGGGGACAAAGAGATGCTCTTTTCAGTGAGTTTTTGAAGCTGGCAGTATTGAAAAACAGAATGAAGTTTTTTGGGGTTAAGTCAGATAAAGGAAGCCTTATATAAGTGGCCATATGCATGTGAGGGAAAGACTAGGTGAGGCCTCACTGGCTTCAACTATTTTAATTTAAACAACTCCTCAAATGAAAAATGCCTGGGACCAATGTGTGTGTGTGTTGGGGGGAGAGGGGGGCGGGAGGGGAAGGAAGATTAAGAATAAGCAATGATTTTAAATGCACTTTTATTTTTCTTAACTTTCCATTTTAAGTCAATGCTAATGGAGAACAAAATAAAAGCACCAGACATTTTGCATGAAAAATATTTCAATATCAACTAAAGGATGCTTCACTTCATGTAAGTGGCATCAGAGTCATCGAGCTTTAAATAAGATATTGTGGGGTGGGGGAGTAGGCAGGGAGACAGCTTTTCTATCTCATGATTTAGTACAGGTTCGATTTCTAAATTTTATGGCACTTAGCAGTTCCATGTTTCTCAACTGGGAATCTCAGTGACAGCCAGAGGGGGCTTTCTGGACTCCAGGTAGGACAGAGGGGAATGTTTTCATAGAAGAGTAATTTAAAATAGCATTTTGTACTAAAATAAAAATGTTACATGGGACCAGCCAAGTGGCTCAGTTGGTTAAGAGC
>NW_017731521.1:2398977-2429954 GCF_001890085.2 Hipposideros armiger | reverse complement strand
AAAAAGGAAACGATAAAGACCTCCAAGTTACTCAGAAAAATAGTATTGACAGTGGTAAAGAATTTAAACAGCAATCATACTATAAAAGTTATGCAAAAATGGTGACTGAAATACAGCCACTGGATGGAAAATCTTTAGAAACTGATGCCCAGACAGTAGGGTAGGTAGAGCAGCAGCTCAAATTCTGTTTTCCTTTTCAGCTTCTTGTAACTTATTGCTTATACAATACAAAACAAAATTCACGTATAGATCATTTGATGTAAGAGCTTTGCAGATCTTATTCATATTCCAAAGCTGCCTTTTACAGGCAAGATCCAAGGAATCCTGTCCAAAGCATAAGAAGCTGGACAGTTCCTAAAAAAAGAACCAGCCCAGCTACTGTTAATGCCGGAGCCCTCCTAGGAAGAGGGGAGAGCAAACGTATCATGAGAAAACCAGATGTGCTGACATTCCCTAATATTTAAATAGCACATTATACCTGGCATGTTCTTGATCATCTCAGGGGCACTGTAACTTGAGCAAAGATTTCTAGCCTCATAAAATTATTTTAGTGCGAGTCTGGTAACCTGCCAAAGTCCTGTGATTCCAGTGTCCAGAGTCAGGCGACGGCTCTGGAGACAGAATCCTTGCTCAGCTCCTTCCCGGCTGGGTTGCCCGAAGCGGAATTACTCAGTTCTGCCTTATCTCTAACATGCAGACAACACAATCTACTTCACAAAACCACAGTGAGGATTAAATCTGATAACTTGAAGTCCCTTGCACAGCAGCCGTTTTAAAAGGAAGTGATAGTTTCCCTGTGGGGAGTGGAATGGGGCAGGTTCGGAATGATGGCTCTTAATGTCTCCCACTCCCCAAACCAAAGCCCACCTAAGTCCCCACAGCACAGAGGAGCCAATGAGGCTCTGGCAAAGGTAGAAAAGGCAGGGTCTTGCTCTATTCCACTGTAACTTACCTAACACCTAGCACGGTTAGTGCTCAAAAAGCATCTGATAGACGGACTAACCCAGGAAGGGAGCCCTCTGTCATCAGCTGAGGATTATGGGGGGGGGGGGGGGCAGAAAACATCAATTTGAATTCAAATTCTGGCTTCATGGCATATTTTTGCACGGCCTACAGGGTACTAGCATTTACTACTATGGAAGACCAACTTTTCTGTGTCAGCAACTTTTACCAAATATGCCTCTAAGTGGTACTATTTTAAAACATTCAGAAACCACCACTTTCCATAAAAACAAAATGGTCCCACTAATATTTTCTTATCTCTATCCCTCCCCCAAGTAGCCTGTATCAACATCACTTTAATAAATAAAATAAATAATAAATAAATAAAGCTGTAAGTCTTTCTAAAACAAAACTGTATCCAGGAGGTAAAAACTCAAAACTGTGACTCAGAAGGGAATGCCGATATATAAAGGAGAACTCTCAAAAGCCCTTTAAAATGAACAAGCCTGTACCATGCTATTCAAATAGCTTTACTGATCTTTTTTCATTAATTTACTATAACATTCATAAATTGCTTTAAGTCACGTAATTGCCTCAGTTTTCTGTTCTGTGTTCTCTTGAGGTTTCTCCTGATCACTAAAAATTCAGCTCTCCAGCGGGTGAGGCTGTACTACATCCAAACAACGGCCAAGTGGCCTTTTAAATATGGGGCTAGTAAAGTGGCAAATCATTGTGCTGTCCTTCCAAGAGTCACAAGTGACCCCTCTCTGTAACCAGCTTTTGGGGTTCTGGGCACATACTTTAAGTCACAGGATCAGATAGGTCCACACTCTGCAGCTATGAGGTCAATACCTGAAAAATCCCCCTCTGCCCCTTTAACAATGTGTGGCATGCATATTCATGAGAGCATTCAGCATCACTTCCTTCTCTAAGGGTCCCACCTGCATCCTAGAGCGAGAAGGGAGTTAGTTACAAGGACAACACCGACATTCAGGATCTCCCCGTTTCTCCGCTAGGAAGCGGAGGCAGTCTCACCCTCCAGCTCCTACTAGCTGCACAGCTGAGAACTCTCAGTAAGGGACCAGGTCCTTGCCTTGCCTGTCATTCGGTATAGAAGCACAAAGCCACAGCGGTCAGCCCAAGGACTACAGCCCATGGGAGGTGTGGACACTGTCAGAATATAGCAAAGCCGACACACGGGTGAAGTCTCAAAAAAGAGAGGCTGGAAAGGAGTTGAGGACCCAAATGAGTGTCTCCGCTCCTCCTCCCTGCCTATTTATTTCCCTCATAACATCATAACTCATAGCATCAGGCCTAAGCTGCTTTGCTGGAGCCCCTTCCAGCTCTGCACTTCCCAAGGGATGGAAATTATATTTACTGAGTATGTGAGATTAAAACCCACTGCACACTGAGCTGAGCCTGATTCAGCGTGCACTAATGCTTTATTCATAAGGCTGGGCCACGGGGTAGAAGCACACGAATTTAAGATCTTGCTGTGTCTGAAATGTTCATTAAGTGCTCTTATCTGCAGTCACCTGCCCACCCCATTGAACCACTCTCCACTAATTTAAATTAAAGAGACTATAATCAGCTCACATTTAAATTACGATGAACAGGAACATTTCCCCTGGAAAAATCATCACACATCTTAATTTGCGTTGCCAATTAGGAGATCTTTAGGAAAGAAAAAAAAAACAAAAAACACCTGATCATCTTACATATAGTAATTTGCCCTAATTGGTGCATAATGGATTGGATATAATTTGTGGGTTACCCCCACATTGGTAAACAGTTTATTTAACATTTTAGAGCTACCAAAATTTAGCCTCATTACTTGACAGGAAAATGTTTGCTTTCAACCACAGGTATTCTGAGACATTTTGAACTTCCCAAGCATGAACTATGTATACAAGCTGTGGAAGTGCGGTCCAGCAGAACAACAGGTTTTAGAAGCAATATATTTTCAAGATACATCTGCTGATGAAATTCAAAAGGGGCTCAAAGCAGTTTCCGAAAAGGTTTGTTTAAGTCCTGGAAAGACCTGAACTTCCTAGAAGCATAGGATACTAATTATATGGTAAAGGCCAGTGGAAGGAAAGAAAAAAAAAAAATCTAACCCTGTCTCAGTCCTTCTTAATCTTGAATTAATGTTTGGTTTCTTTGCATTTAATACCTCCTCTCACTGGAGAAACTTAAAAATAATTCTCTTTCTTATAAACACCCACAACAGACTTCTCCCAAATGTCCACTTTTAGAAATCAGTAAATGTCCAAAGCGACCATTTAGTGGCTGTACCTATAATCTGCCGGGGATCCAGGCAGGTGTCAGCGGCCTGGCTCAGGCACCACTGGCCAACCCGGCAGCTTTGCGCAGGCTGCTTCTCGTCTCCCAACACCAAGGCCCAGCACCCAGGTGGAGAAAAGAGGTAAACACCAATCAAGGTAAGGTGGAAGCAAGTGAGTCAGAGGCGTTCACAAAAGCAAGAAAAGCCCAACCTTCACACAAAGCATCTCTCAGGCTCCCCACAAGCTGCTTCCTTCCCTTTCTACAAGTCTTATTTTTAGTTCCTTTGAAAACGTTTATTGCTTACCTCTGAAAAAACATGTATATTCATTACTAGAAAGTAGAGAAAAGCTTTTAAAAAGTAAAAAAGAAACTCAAGCCACATACACATTCCCAGCATCCACTGAAAACACCTGAGTAACTTATGCTCAAGTGTTTGTTAACACGATTTTTAAACCCTAGTTAAGACACTAATGCGTTAATTGGGGTCGTGCTGTGTATACCGTTTGGGATCTTAGGGCTTTTTGTTTTTTAATTTGGCCTAATGATGTTGCTATCCCCACCCCCACTCCGTCCCAAGTGGTTACAAATTCCTTGGAAAACATTTACAAAAGTTCTAGAACAAATACAAGAGCAATTCCTTTAAAACTCCATTTTCCAAGTCGAACTGGTCTGACTCTCGAGTGTTTTTTCGTTTTTTGTTTGTTTGTTTTTTAGAAAAATTACACTTTTCTTAAACTTCCTTATCTCTGTGCCAATTCCGGGAGAAAGTGGGGGGCGCGCAACAGTCAAGTTCCCCACCCCCTGCCCAGCTCCAAGGGCGCAACAAATGCAAACGCTGCGCCCCAGCTGCCTCCCCGCCCGCACTTCTCCCTCGAAATGCATTCACTCCTGGGGCTCCGGGCTGCAGCGCCCCGGCCTGCGACCCCTGGGCACCCACCCGGAACGGATGCCAGCGCTCGCGTGCAGAGTAGCCCAGGCTCTCCAGTCCGGCTGGCACAACAGTAACCCACTGCGCACACCTGCAGGGCGCGCCCGCTCCAGAGTTCGCGGGACTGGGCGCGCCCGATCCACAACGCTGCGGCCAAGGGCCATGTTTCCAGCCCAAGGCAAGAAGGAAGGCCGGGAGCAAAAGGAAGGCAGGCCGGAGGGGTGTGGGGGCTGCGACGAGCGGCTGGACCCTCACCTGGGAGCGAGTCGCCAACTCCATTCTTCCACCGAGCATCCAGCCTTCTCCTAGCACGCGGCCACGAGAGCCTGGCTCGCCACGGGCCCGGCGCACGGAGAACGCCCGCGGCCGCGCAGCCCGCGCGCTGCGCCCGGAGCTCCGGCGGGCCAGGGGAGGGGCGCACTCAGCGCCTGGGACGGGGGAGCGCGCAGGACCGCCCACTTGACGCCGCCACGCTAGGCCGCGAGGCTCGGGTCACAGACCCAAACTTCACGACCAGGGAACTTCGTTTTGCAGGAAGTGCAAGACGGGACTGCAGATGGGCGCAGCCGGAGGCGGCTGCCAGTGTGGGGGTGCCAGGGCCCCCCCTGCAGCGGAGGGAGGGAGTGGAGCCGTCCGGCCCGGTTTCGCGCGGGAGAAATGAGAAGGGGCAGTCCCGGCGCAGCCTCCAGCTGGCACGCCCCGCTACGCGCGCGGGATGTTTACAGGATTTATTCCAAGTTGTGTGCCCTGTAGCACGAGCCTTGACTGCAATCTGCTTCCGATGTAGGAAAGCATTTTAGGGCTGCTTCAGAGCTCTTGTTTTGTTGTAAGGGGAGAGGTTGTGCCGCCTCCCCGAACTTCTCGCTACAGAGTTCAGTTTGCATAACAGGCAACCCGAGTTTCTTTACCAAGGCCCAGGGTGGGAAGTTGCAAAACCCCCTGGAACTTTAGATGGCCTTTGCTATACTATACATTGTACACGTGGGCCTCTGGCGCAGCTACACGGGAGTTCTAAAGGTCAGGAATACTGATTTAGTTTAACAAATATTAGCTGAGCACCTAGTATGTGTTAGGCAGTGTTAGGCCTGAGAACACATAGTTGAACAACAAACAGGTCCCTGCTGTGTTGGAACTTACAGTCTGGGAGCCAGCCACCTTGTACACGATGATATAAATATAATAACTATGCAAATAAATGTAATAATAATTTAATCACTAATTTGATTAATTTAATTGACAATGAATTCAAATAATGCCATTCCTGAATAATGATAAGTTGAATAATAATGGTGCAAATAAATGTAAATTTGGGGCTATCATAGATGCCCTGCCAAAAAAGGTAAGTGGTACTACAAATATAGTGATGTAAAATATAGGGATTTAATTTGCCACAGATCAGGAAAGACCTCCTAGAGTTCAGATATAAAGAGGGAAGAATTTAAGCAGGTGGAGATTGTGGAAGGCTTGAAGTAGGCATTGTGGTAGATGAAGTTGTCTTGAAATCGTAGCAGGTTTGCTGGGCAGTTACTGAAAGCCTATTGAGCCCTGTGGTCATGAGTTCACACAGGAACACTGTATGTCTGAGCCCTTCTTGGCTCTTTGGGAGCTGACTTCTTTGTTGAAGGAGTGGATGAAGGTGGCCAAACATTTACTCAAGCTTGAAGAGATAACATCTGGGAACTGTCCTTTCTTCTTCTTTCATTGGTTCTGCAAACGTGTTATGTGCCCTCTGTGTTCCAGACCCTCAGCGTAGTTAAGACCAATAAAAGTGTCTAATTTAAGCAACTATTTTGTTTTCTTTTTATAATGTAAACTCTTGGTTATAGCCACTTTCATTTTTACTATGCTTTGGAGTTTTGCTTCACATACAGTTTCTCCTTGAATTCTCCCAATGTTCTTCCAGGTTCCTATTCTCCTTAAATTCTCCTTTCTTAAATAAGGAAACATAATTGATGAAGCTACATAAAGAGAAAGATCCCTGCCACCCTGCGATTAAATGACAGCTGCAGATTGCCAAACTGGAAACCATTCTTATGCCTCAGATTCAACAGTCTCTCCATTATTCTTCACTTTTCCCCTTTAGCTGCCAGGAAACTCAGAGTAAAATTTATTCAATCAGAACTTTCTTTCTTTCTTTCTTTCTTTCTTTCTTTCTTTCTTTCTTTCTTTCTTTCTTTCTTTCTTTTTCTTTCTTTTTTTGTATAATTGCTTCCCCATGAACCAGTGATCTTATTTTCATTTATTTCCTTTCATTGTAGGTTGCATCAAATCCCTTTTGGAAAGGGACTATAAATTTGAAGTAGGTCAGATTTTGCAAAGCACTTAAAGGAACCCATTATAGTTCTTACTTGGAAACCTGTAAGCTGCTGAGCCTTCCTGCTTTAGAAATGTGCTGTAACCAGTCCTAAGTCTTCAGATGGCAACCTGGACATTTTCATCCTTTGCCTGGCAGAGCCCATGTACTTGAATGGTACTAAATAATTGATTCTGTAGTGGTATTTTGTTGTCAGATTGTGGTTCTCTTCTGTTTAGGGAAATCATAAGGAACTAGGGGATTTCAACATCCTGCGCTAATACTTCCTTGTCATGGTTACTGATGGGATTAATAACATGTGAGCATTGGATTTCAGAATGGCACTGCAAGAATGACTGTCCCCTTCCAGAAGCAATAGTACACATATTGCAACAGAGGAAAAGGAGACGTAATGTTTGCAAAATTCCTTTAAGAAGTCTCTGTCTAGAAATCTATGCTTGCTTGCTTTTTAGATGTTTCTATGGGAAAATAAAAACTTGATGTCTAGTGCCTTCAACAAGGTAAGAAATTTGTAATTAGATGCCATCACACATGCTTTAGATGCCATGAAATAGTTGTGCTTGGACGTCAGCCCTGGGCCACAATTTTTGCCTTGTAGAAAAGGAGTTCAAATATCTCTCTTCTACTCTGCACTCCCCACAGGGCTCAGCTGTGGGCAAACCCTTCAGTCCACCCTTTATAACAGTGAATTGTGCCAGTTTGGTGTTCTGGGCAGCCCAGCAAAGAATCCACATTGAACAGAGAATTGGAAGCAATGTGGGTAATATCTGAACACTGTTTTGCATTATATTTGATTATGAATAAACAAAGTGACAGTTAAACAAGATAACATCCCTGGTTGTTCTTGATCTCCTGGTATTTTGAAACTTCTATCTCATTCTGATTAGTTAAGACCTAACCTAGAAGGGGGGAATATCCCTAAATTTGAGACACTCAGAGATAAAATTTCCACATTGTTGCAGATTAGGAGATCTAGAATTGAGTCCCTTGTAGCAACATTATCATCTAACTGACTGGGTGCCATTCTGGAAAGTTTTCTTTCGTTAAAACCTGGTATTCCATCTTCCTGACTAGGCATGCCAACATAATGGCCTCACAATGTAAATACATTCTGAGGATAACCACTTGAAAGGCTGTGGAGAACAGAACCTGAACAACCAATAATCGATGCCTTCATATATTGGGCACAGAAAAGTACACATCATAATGAAACTGTAATGCCCATGATTCTACCAAAAAGTCAATAGCAATATTGATATCAATAATGGCAGCTAACTTAATGAGCACTGGCTATACACCAACCCCTGTGCTGTGTTCACCATTGTATGCCTTCTCTCATTTAATCCCTCAACTGTGACAGTTACCCATCTGCTCCTCAAAAAGAGTGCTGTGAGGATAAATGAAACAATATTTTCAAAGTATTTCGGATTTCTTAGAGATGATATATAAACTCCAAATGTGATTAATGCAAACCATATCTCATAGGTTTTTGCAATATATGTATATTAATAATTTAGCCTGTGAACATAAAATATGATTATAACTAGGCACTAGTAATAAATGGATGAAAATGAAAACAGATTATTTAATAACTTACCTTTCTAAGAACTTATATATCATAAAAGGGAATTGTAATGATCCATTTCTAATTAGTGATACCAAAAATAGTACTGTGGTACATAGTTTTTAAAGAACTAAGTTTTTTCATAATGAGTTACATAGGTAGCACTTTTTAAAGTAATCTATAAAATATCAACATAGAATTCAGAATAAATCCATAAAAAATAACTGATATTACTTCTTAAATGAGCAAAAGTCATAAGACATTTCTTTAGTTCGACAGACAAATGCAGGATATTTTTTAAAGCAGGGGTTTTTTTTGTCAAAGCTAACATAACCAACTATCTAGTGTTCAGAAAAGAATTTCAAAGTATCAATATTCATGACAATATTAAAGCAATTTTACTATTCCCATTATGGTCAGTGATCTCAATTATTTGCTAACTTTTTTTTGGCAAGAAACAATAGAGACTCTTGAGTCATAAAATAGAAAAATTGGGATCAGAAATGTAAACCTTCTCTAAATAGTTGGCTCTACAGTTATTTTGTATTAATACTACATTTTTGGGGAAAACCCCCCACAACTTTCCAGACTTTGGAATTTCCAAAGCTGTAACAGATTTATTCTTCAAGTATTTATATGCTGGTGGGGAAGGCTGAGTCACATTTGTGATGGCTGAAAAATCCACAGACATGAGGCAGTCATGAGTTCATTAATTTCATTAAGACTCTAGTGAGCGGGAATACTGGAGAACCATTGTTCTAGTCTAGCTCAGTGGTTTGCAAAGTGGGGACTTAAGACCAACAGCAACAGCATCACCCAGCTCTGATAAATTCAAGTTCATGGGCCCCATCCAAGGCCTACTGAATTGGAAACTCTCGGGGTGGAATTCAGCAATCTGGATTTTAATCACCATCCCGAGGATTCTGATGCTTGCTTAAAGAACCACTGTGGTTGTCACCCAAGGTTGACTGCTCACCAGTTGGATGACCTAGGAACTAAACATTGGGTTCGTTTTTCTCATCTGTGAAATGAGGGTACTGCCTACCTGCCCAATCCACACAATAGCATTCTTACAAAAATGAATATGTAGTATCAGATGTGAGCGTATTTTTGTGAAGCCTAGGATGGTGGACACTTGTAAAGAATAGTAATAGTAATAGTCCTCCCGTTTATTGAACACTAGCCATGTTCCAGGAACGGTTCATGCATGATTTTACTCAGGCATCACCACAAACGCGTTGACTAATGTACATAGTACTGCGCTCATTTTTCAGATGAGAACACTGAGGCTTTGGGGGTTTAAGAAGCTTGCTTGCAGTGACCCAGCAGAGCCAAACTAGAACCCAAATCGGTCGACTAGAAAGCTAAAGATATAGTCCTTTCACCTTTTTGCCTTTATTCAGGTAGCTTGGGGGTGAGAGAAGAAATTCAAACTCTACAAAATGGGAACTAAGTTCTTTATGTACTATCACCCCAACCTCCTTATTTACTGCGCCTAGGATTCTGATATCTTCTCCCCATTTGTTTCTGAAATTATTTTTCCATTTATAGGCCATTTTTAGCAGGTGTCCCTGCATTCTTATAACTAGTTTTTTCTCCACTACACACACCCTGTCTCTCTTTTCCAAAATCTTCCATCTGGCTAAACTCCCAGATGGCTACTCTCGACTGATAATCCAATCACCATGTCTTTAACAGCTTTCAGCTCTGACCTACTTATCATGTCTCGATTCTTTTATAGCCTTTGAGTCCAAATGAGCTCCTGACCTTGCTAACTGTAGCCCAGCCCTGGGAAATTTCTGACAACATAAAACTCAAGGTCTCATCTTAAGACTATGTAATGAAACCGATAACTGTAAATTCCAGGTTGGGCTCAGGAAATGGAGTGCAACAGACGTGGGCATTTCTGACTGTTATTTCCCAAGCAAATCATGTCTCTATGTGAAATATGAACAAGATGTCATCTACTCTGAAAGCATGTTAAATATGGCTTGTTACAGAATGCCATTTTGCAAGCACAGCCTTATCACACTCCTCTTATAAAACAGGAGGTGGACTGTTTCAACCTGGCGCTGACCAAATAAACTGAAATCTTATTTTTTGAGTCGTTTTGTTTTTTAAGAAAAGCACCATGTCAGCTCCCCTGCCTCTCTCCTACAATTGCTCCCACTCCGTCTTTCCTCGTCGCTTTCTTCCCACTCTAAAACTGTCGAGCATTTTATATACCAGACCTTACAGTTCTCCATAGGGTTTAGGAAAGGCTGGGAGGATTTCTTACAGGAGGAGGCATTGTATTTTTGCAATTCTTTTGGAAAATTGGGGTATGTGATGGCGCAGACCGTCTGTTATACTTGAAACTTGAAACATGCTCCCCAAAGTAAGAAGAAAAGTAAAAACAATCAAACAGAAAACAAGATAATAAATAATAATAATAGTAATAATAGTTGTACTTTTTTAGAAACTGCTCATGTTCATTGACTATTAGTGCCTGAGATGACACTCACAGCCTAAAAACCATGTTCTGAGCGAATGTAAAGCATTGTCTACCTTATAGCCAAAGGGGAGAATTTAGCCACAAGGTTGAAATAAAAGGCAATACAAACAAACCAATTATTTGACAATCATAAATTTATCCTTTCTACTCTTCCCTTAAGGTAAAAAAAAAAAAAAGCAAACAACTATTGAAATAGGCTAGGAAAAGTCACACGCTAATATTGGCAGTATCTGAAGTTTATTAACTTTTGGGCAAAACTGTAACTGCCTGGAAGTGTTTATGTGCCTTTAATCCTCATGAAATCTGTTAACTGAAACCCTGGGGGTGAGAAAAAGCATTTGTGCTAACAGCTTCTGCTTGCTGCAACATCCTGATCTCAATTCCCTCCAGCAACATGACTGCTAGGTAACTTGGCTGTTTCACATTGCAGCTGGCATTTCACAGTCACTGTAGATCTCTAAGCTTTAGAAGCTCACTCCACCTCCACGTTCGAGCCGAAAATAAGTGTTGTAGTGACAATAGTGCGTGTGGTCTTGTGGCAAACAGCCCATCATTAAGTAGACTGTTTCTTCTTTTGTCCTCTCTGGGGACAGAAATAAGGTTGACATACATCTCTAAAAGTGTCATTTGTAGTTGAAATATTTATTGAGATTACTGTACATTCACATGCAGTTGTAAGAAAGAATACCAACAATCCTGAGCGATTCTGTGTACATTTTGCTCAGTTTCCCCCAATAGTAACATTTTGTGAAACAATAGTACATACGCTGTCCTACCCAGGATAGTGATGTTGATACAATTCACCAACCAGTTGGGATTTCCCCAGTTTGACTTGCACGTGTTAATTTAGTTCTACACGATTTTATCACATGTGTACACCTGTGTGCGCACCACCGCAGTCGATCCCGCACAGCTCCAACATTACAAGAATCCTCCCCCTTGCCCTTGTATTATAATGTAACCATACCCCACCCCACCCACCTACCCACCTCCTTCTGCAACCCCTGCTAAGCGCTAATCTGTTCTCCATTTCTAACATTTTACAATTTCAAAAATGTTACGTAGCCTTTTGGACAACAGTCTGTAACCTTTTGGAATTGGCTTTTAACCTCAGCATAATTCTCAGGTAATTCATGAAAGCAGTTCATCTCTCAAGTAGTCCATTTCCTTTTTATTACCCAGTAGTGTTCCATGGTAAAGATGTATCATAGCTTTTACCCATTCACCTGTAGAAAGACATCTGGGCCAATTCCAGTTTGGGGGAATTATAGTTTAGGCTGCGAGGAATATTGGTGTGCATGTAGTTTTCATTTCTCTGGAATAAATGCCCATAAGTGCACTTGCTGGGTCATACGGTAGTCGCAAGTTTAGTTTCATATGAAACTGCCAAATTATTTTCCAGAATGGAGGTACCATTTCACATTTCACCCACCAGTGTTTGGTGGTGTCACTATTTTTTATTTGAACCATTCTGGCAGGTATGTAGTAATAGCTCAGTGTCATTTTCATTTGCATTTCCCTGATGGGTAATGATGTTGAACATCTTTTCATGTGTCTATTTGCCATCTTCGTATCCTCTTTGATAAAATGTCTGTTTATGTCTTTTGCCCATTTTTTAATTGCATTGTTTGTTTATTTACTGTTGACTTTTGAGGATTCTTTTTTATGTTCTAGATACTAGTTCTTTGTCAGATATGTGGTTTGCAAATATTTTCTGCCAGTCTTTAGTTTCTTTTTACCCTCTTCCCATGTGATTTCACAAAGTTTTTAGTTTTGAGGAGATTCATCATTTTGTTTCTAAAACATTTATAGTTTTATACTCAAATCTGGTGATACATTTTGCATTTATTTTTGTATCAGGTGTAAACTTTAGGTCAAGCTTCATGGTCCCCGTTCCCCCACCCCATATCCAATTGCTTAAGCACCATTTGATGAAAAGGCTGACGAACCTCCTTCATTGAATAATTTTTGCATCTTCATCAAAAGTCAGTTGAGCATGTCTGTGCATCTGCTTCTGAGTTCTCTGTTCTGTTCCATGGATATCTCTCCACTAATATCACTGTCTTCATACTGTAGGTGTATAGTAAGGCCTTAGTATCAGATAGACTCCCACTTTATTTATCAGAATTGTTTTAGCTACTCTAGAGTCTGTGTCTTTCTATATAAATTTAAGAATAAGCTTGCCTATATTTACATAAAACCTTGCTAGAATTTCGATAGGAAACCCATGAAGCCTATAGATTAATTGGGGGAGAATTAGTATGTTTACTATATTGACTCTTCCAGTCTACAATCAACTTATGTCTCCTCATTTATTTATGTCTTCTTTGATTTCTTCCATCATCAATTTGTCATTTTCAGCATATAGGTCCTGTACATATTTTTTAGTGTAAATTTAAGTATTAATTTTCTTTGGAGCAATTGTAAATAGTATTTTTACAATGATATTGTGAATGGTTTCTAATTTCAGCTTCCATATATTCACTGCTACTATATAGAAATGCAATTGACTTTTGTATGTTGCTCTGTTATCCTGTGACCTTGCTGAACTTGCTGATTAGTCCCAGGAGTTTTGGGGGGAATTTCTAGAGATTTTCTAAATAGATAGTTATGTCGTCTACAAATAGAGACAGTTTCATTGCCTCCTTTCCAATTGATATACCTTTCAATTTCTTTTTCTTACCTTACTGCAGTGGCTAGATATCCCAGTAAAATGCTGAATACAAGTAAGAATCACTTAAAATGTTTGAAGTTCTAAATTTTTCTCACTTTAGCTTTAGATTCTGGTAAATAGCAAAATTCTGCTCCAGCCCCTTTGGTCTTCTCCCTCTTCCTGATGACTAGAATGCCTGGCACATGCACATTATTCAGAATGTCATGTAGTGGTCTACAGAAATGATTTAAAAAAGAAGAAAAGTTTAGCACTTCTCATGGGGATTAATGAGCAAGCACTTTATATTTTTTTCATTATGGCAGCATCACGTAGGCCAGCTTCAAACTGGTACACTTTTTGTTGGATGCTATGGACTGAATTGTGTCCCTCACCCCCTAAATTCATATGATGAAACCCTAACGCCCAATGTGACTGTATCTGCACATAAGGTTTTTAGGAGGTAATTAAGGTTGAATGGGTTTATAGAGAGGGGCCCTAATCTGATAGAACTGTGACATTATAAGAGGAAGATATCCCCCTCCCTCCCTTCTTCCCTTTCTCTCTCTCTCTCTCTCTCTCTCTCTCTCTCTCTCGTAACTGTGCACAGGGAGAAGGTAGCTCTCTACCAGCCAGGAGAAGAAAGCTCACCAGAAGCTTAATCAGCTGGCACCTTGATCTTTGCCTCCTGACTGCTAGAACTGTGAGAATATAAATGTCTGTTGTTTAACCACCCAGTCTGTGCTATTTACTTTTGGCTGCCCAAGCTGACTGATACACTGGATTTGTGCCAGTGGTACTCGGGAAGAAAAGGCCGCTACTATATTTGGCCAGCCCACACTACCATGAAAAAGCGTTAGTGGTACATCTTGTTGTAAGGACCAAGGGAAAAGAGCAAAGGATGTGCAATTCAAATTCATGCTCAAGGTTTGATTATCAGTAGCAGGAAAGATCGCTAGGATTTCCACAATGTTCCACGAGCAAATGAGACATTCTACCTCGGTCAGGAAGGCCTCCTAATATGGAGATAACATGAAACCTGGAAAAAAAGAAGTCCACACAGACCTTCAAGCCCAAGGATACCCAGGGTAGCAGTTCTCATGTTAGCATGCCTAAGAACCACCTGAAGTGCTTGTTCAAAAGGCAGATATCTGTCCTACCCTTTGAGATTTGGATTCAGTAGGTCTGACATTGGGGTGACCAACCATCTCAGGTTTCCCAGGACCGTACTGGTTTTAACACCAAAATCATGCTACTTGAGAAACCCCTCCGTTCTGGGCCTACCCATCTGCTGTGTAGTCCAGGAATCTGCACATTCAATAAGCATTCTAGATTTGGATGTAAATACCCCTCAGACTACACTTGGAAAAAGAAATGTGAATCTGGAGACTTGACGTTAACATAATTGTTACCAGGTGGAAGAAGTAGTGTGAATAAAGTACCCCTATGAAAAGAACTTGGTGGATTTTAAGTGCAGTCACTTTTAGGCCTAAGTCGGGGATAGAAAGGGCACAAGTTAAATATTTAAGTATACAGAGTCCACCAGGCTTTAGTACCTAATGGCCCTGTTCTTGCCACATTCAATCCCTCACGTTTATGATAGCTTGCACTTCTGAATCACTGCCTTGCTCTTCGCCCTTACTCCTATCACCATTCTTGTTGATTTCAACATCCAAGTGTTCATCTGTTTCTTGACAGTCTCCCATTCTGTGTCAATCAGAGACCAGTCAGGAAACATGAACCGCGCCAGTTATTTGAACAGAGTTAATATGAAGAACCATTAGCTCGGTATAAAGTTCTTAACAAGGTAACTGACAGGGTGAAAAGAGAACCCTAAGATATCGCAGACACAGCAACGGCAGTAGGCAGCCACCACCCCTAGGGCTGGGGTGGCAGGAAGGGAAGAGGCTAGGATTATCGAAATCAGACCCTCAGAGGAGGGCCTGCAGGGCTGAAAAGCAGTCCTGCTTGGCTGGTGCTGTGTCTCTGAGATGGGCTAAATAAAGCTGGTTTTGCAAGTGTTATAGAAATTCAAGCTGCACTCCACTGCTGCTATAGGAAGGAACCACCGCCTGGGTGAAGAAACTCTGCTGGGGTAATACTGATAGAAACAGGAAACAGGCAGGAAGGAGCAAGCGCCTTCTTCCTCCTCCAGCTTTGTGATCTTACTCTGGACTGATCTATTGGCAGAGTGTAACAGGGAGTCATCTGGCAAAGCAAAACTGGTCTGTAAAGTCCCAACCTAGCATCACAAGGGAGAGTACAGAAGGTGAGTTTGAAGCTGAGAGACAATGGTTTAATACCTGGTGCGTCTACTATGACATATTCTTCCACCTCACCTCATCACTCTTTCCACTGATGTCTTGATGTTGTCCCCACTAATATCTGCATCGCCTCTGAAATAATAATTCCAAGCATCTCACTGTATCCAATACCCACAGCTTACCTGTTCTAATACTTGTATTTAAGCATCACTTCTACCTCATTAAAACCTCCAGTCCATTGACAGTTGAAAGACTTACACCATCCATCTTCTTATGGCTCTTAAACAGCTTGGACTCCACATCACGATAATCACTTCCTTACCTTTACCTCCCTGGATTTCCTCTCCTTGTGTCCTACTTGCCCTTCAAAATACTACCCCTAATTAAGTCCAAACAATCCAACTATTTCCTGCCTGCACCAAAGCAGATGAACAGTGATTAGTTTCAGTTTAATTCCAAGACCATAAATTTCACTCAATAGTCCTCAACAATTTGACCTTGTCTCCCCAGTGTGTTTACTTCCCACCCCTCCTAAATACTATTTTATTTTCTTCTTTCTTCTCCATCTCATTCACTCTCTCACCCCATCATTGACAGTTAATGACCCTTTCTCACATTAAATGACAAAAATATAAACAATCACTCGGTAGCTCCCTCAATTTCCTTTCACGAGATAAAACAACCTAGCTGTATCTGAGCTAATGCTTCTTGCTTTCCCTCTTGTAAAGTGTGTGAAGTGACTCCGCTTGTATCAAAGATGGGTCCTGGCTTTCATCTCCTCTCTTCTTTGCAAGGACTTCACTTCTACAATTATCCCCTCCCTATCTCCTGTAATTAATTTCTCCCTCTCTATTGGATTATTTCCTATGGCCTATGATCATTGAAACAGCCTTATGAGAAAGAAAGAAAGAAAGAAAGAAAGAGAGAGAGAGAGAGAGAGAGAGAGAGAGAGAGAGAGAGAGAGAGAGAAAAGAAAAGGAAGTGAGGGAGGGAGGGAAGGAGGAAGGAAGGAAGGAAGGAAGGAAGGAAGGAAGGAAGGAAGGAAGGAAGGAAGGAAGGAGAGAGGGGGGAGAGGAGAAGAAAAAGGAGGCAGAGGAAGAGGAGGAGGAAGAGGAGGAAGAGGAGAGGGAGGGAGAGAAGGAGGAAAGGCCTCTCTTGATTCCACAATCTATTTAAACTTTCTCTAATCAACCTCATCCAGTGACCCCTGATTTATATATGCAATTGTCTGTTTTTTCATCTTCACTTTATTTTATTTTTTTCAAATTTTATTGCCCAATTGTTTGTTGCTAGTATATAGAAGTACAAATGATTTCTGTGTATTGACTGTACCCTGAGAGCTTGCGAAATTTACTTATTCATCCTAGGGATTTTTGTATGATTCCATAGACTTTTATACCTATGTAATCATGGCATCTATAAATAATCACACATTTGTTCTTTCCCACCAAGCTTTACAATATACCTGACAAACCAAAAGGAAGCTAGTATGGCATTATAATAAAAGATAAAAAGCACTGTATTAGTTTGCTAGGGCTTCCATGACAAAATACCACAGACTGTGTGACTGAAACACAGAAATTTATTTTCCACAGTTCTGGACACTAGAAGTCCAAGACTAAGTTGTGGGCAGGTTTGGTTTCCTCTCAGGCCTCTCTCCTTGGTTTGCACATGGCTGTCTTCTCACTGTGTCCTCACATGGTCTTTCCTATTTGTATGTACACATCTGTGTCCTAATCTCCTCGTTTTATAAGCATACTAGTCATGTTGGATTAGCTTTTAACCACATGACCTCGATTTACCTTACTTGCCTCTTTAAAGGCTCTATCTCCAGATATAGTTACATTTTGAGGTACTAAGGGTTAGGATTTCAGCATATGAATTTGCGGGGCAGGGGGTGGGGGGATGCATACTTTAGTCTAACAAGCACTAGGGATTAACAATCCCTTAAGAATTTATAATGATCATGTGCTTTTGTGTATCTACCAAAATAATCTCAAATATAAAGATAAAATTCTAAGAATTCCAATTAGAAATTCACAAATTCATAATGCTAATGGGGGAGATTTTAAACATATCTATCTCTGGGAAATTTTTTGATCAAGCCTACCAAATATCAGGAAGGATGTACAATACACGCATATGCATTTATAGGATACATGTATCCTAAAATATACTCAAGAATTGACTACAACTAGGCAATAAGGAGATATCATTATTTGCAGGGTCAAAATCACATCTATCATGTTCTCTAATCTCAATGCAAAAAATAAATTAAAAATCAACAATAAAAAGATAAACCAAAAACAGTTAGAAATAAAAAATTTACTCTGACTAACTTGTGGGTTGAAAGGAAATAAAATACAAAATATGAAATATTATTTAAAAATATTCAAAGCGCACTGCCAATCACAATTTGGGCAGTGTAGCTAAAGACAAATGTTGGGAAATGTATAGCTTAAAATGTGTTTATTAGAATACAAGACATACTGAACATAAATGAGCTAAGCATGCAGCTGAAGTTTCAAAAAGGAAAAAGTGGAGTGAATTCAAAGAAAATTGAAGGAAATAATGATGATAAAAATAATGACTAATAAAATCATCAATAAAGGCAATAGAGAAAAATTCCAAGCTGATTCTTAGAAAAGACAATTTACATAAGCTTCTGACAAGACTGATGATGGGGGAAAAAGAGAGAAAAGGCACTAAGAAACACAGGATACAAAAAGGGCAAATGCAAAGAAATGGACTTTCCTGAGCCCTGGTAAGATGGAGGTAGATACTCAGAGCACCGCCCCCTATGGCGCTCTGACTGCTGCTTTCCGCAAGTGAAAATGAGGCCTTCCATGTGCTCAGCTTGGTTTAAGATATAGGAAAGCCCAATGCTTTACAGCATTTCCTTATACAGAAGCAGTAAGCTGTGAATTTGGGCAAGGTCTTCCTGAAGAGTAATATGAAAAGTTCAGCAGTGAAGCATAAAATTAGGCTTCTCAGTTGCCCCAGACCACTCATGGGTCGTTAGCATCTCTGGTTACTTCACATCCTCCTTGGGGGATTTCCGGGATGAGAGGAAGCTGCAGTAAGTTAAGGTTGACTGTATCTGCTCTTGCCCTGTCTTGCCACTTCCTTTTTGCTAGGATTTAAATTGTAAACGTGTGTACGTGTGTATGTATCTTCACCTCAGTCTGCAGTTCAGTACATGTTGCATTTGGTGTCATATTGGGGATTGGTGTCACTTCCCCTCCCCACTGCTCCTCTGTTATATTTGGAAGCGGCATCTGGAAGCTAAAGAAGAGACTGCTGAGGACCCCTGGGTAGAGACAGCACAGCCTTTGTGCCACTGAAGGTGTGGCGTTGGTGGAAGTAACTCCCAGCTGGCTCTACCCAGTGGTTAAAGAGATCGTAGCTGAGGGCAGAGTGACCCCAGGCATGGTGCCCTGGCTTCTCAGGACCACACAGCCAAGTTGGTCTGGGCAACCAAGGATCCCTGGAGTGAGGAGAGGCCTAAAGTTTGGGTCATGAACCAGCTGTCTTAAGAGAACACTAATATCTGACACCTGGGGCCACAGTAAGAGGAAAGGTCGAGGGACTGAGGGCTCCTTAAACCCTCACCAGACTTATGTTTGGAGACTTCCAGGCAGATTGGATCATTGTTGATTTCTTTTTATATATGTGGGAGGGAGTGAAAATGAACCTGAGAAATGCTTTCATGGATGTGACTCTACCTGTATGACTGATGAAAAAAAGAGGAGGGTAGATTACAAAGGAAAAAATAAACATCTTACTGACCACTGTATTATTTCTTTCTTAAAAATTTTAATTACAGGTATAGCACATGAACACGTTCTCATGAGATACTCCAACTGTGTAGGCATAGAGTAAAATCTTTAAGTTCCTCTTTACTCCTGTTACACCCAACACACATCAACTCCCAGAGGAGTCAGTGGTCTGTGTCTGCCCCGCCCCTTTTTACGGTATTTGCATATGTGTTACGTGATTACTTTTAAGGGGTTTTTGTTTGAATGTTTGTCAGTCAACCTTCCTGTTCTTTTCAGATTAGAACCCCTAGCTTCAGAAAATAGAGTCGAGTCCTTGGAACTGTGTGGCTTGGTAAACTGATTGAGATTTTAAAAACAGAGTTCAGAGTTCTGGGTCTCAGAAACACTTTTCTCTTTGGTAGAGATGCTTCTTTTCTAAGTAGAAAGTTAAAATTTCAGTACATTTCTGCAATTTCCTGTGAGTCTATAATTAATTCAAATTGTAAAAAAAAAAACAAATATTTTTTTTAAAGTTAGCATGTGGGTCCTCCTATTTTCTTTTCCCTGGCTCTGCAGTTCTGGAAGCATGTGTCTAAATGGAACTTCCATCAGCTTGGATCTTTAGTTGATTGTGATGAGCAAACCTCCCTGCCCACCCATAGTAGATGTGTAGCATATGTGAGAAATACGCTTTACTGGGTTAAGTAAAACCACCAACAAAAATAACAACAAACAGACTGGAGTTTGTCACGGTTTCTCCCTTTCTCTGGGATCACTCACTCTGGGGGAAGCCAGCTGCCACGTTGGGCAGCCACTCAGGCAGCTTATGAAGAGGCACAGTGGTAAGGAACTGAAGTATTTGGCCAACAGCCAGTGTGGAAAACATACCCAACAACAACCAGGGGAGTGAGCTGAGAAGCAGATCTTCCTATTGTAAAGCCTTCCGATTATGGCAACCTGAAAGGAAACCTGGAGCCAGGAAACCCAGCTAAGCCACTCTCAAGTTCCTGAGCCTCCGAAAACATGTAAGATAAAAATGTTTGCCATTTAAAGTTGCCAAATTTGAGGGTAATTTATTGCACAGCAAAAAAATAACTAATACACAGTTGCAGAGTCGCATTATGACTTTTGTGGGCCCTACGCACTTTTGCTTTTGTAGGTGTCTTCCTCCATAAATACTAAAAATTCTATTCTGTGACCATGTTGTGGTGTGAGTAGAGAAAAAAAATAATAGAACAGGAAGTTGAAGAGGTGATCCACGTACACATAGGATTTTAGTATGTGATAAAATGAACATTTAAAACTAATAAGGAAAGGAAAGACTATCAGTAAATATTGTTGGGACAATTGGTGAGTTTTTTGGGGCGGAAATTTTTACATTAAATTGACAAGGGTAATCACATCAAAATGATTTTTTAATTCTATATAATAAATCCCCATAGCAAAGCTAAAAGATAAGTAGCCTTTCATTCAAAGATGCTGGATTGATCATTTTTATCTTTCCTCCTTCTCAAGGCTCCATTATAATACTTGTGAAGTCATAATCAAACGTATAAACCCCCAAGGGCAAAGAAAACAGAAGAGGAGGTATCAACGGATGAGAGGTTTCTATTCATTTGGGGGAGAAGCACAGCAAATGGATGATTGGTAACTGATTTAGCAGAGTGGAAGAATTTGAAGCCATAGGGGGACAGGAAAGGAAAGGGATCCAACTTGCTTGACAGCCTGGAGAGGCTTAGGACTCAGAGGTGCTAAGCGTGACTGAGGGCAGGGTGAGGTATGCATGGTCCTGAGAGTATGGAGATTGGTTCAAAGTCTGCATAGAGTGTGGCTTGATAGATCCCCAGACTTCTTCCCTTAATTCCTTGTACAGCCTGGAATCCAACCTGTAGATAGAAAACCAGCACTTCTTCAGAGAGACTGGGCAGCCTCGGAGGAAAACCCCACATGCTGGCATCTGAGAGTCCCCAAGTGGAACGTTCTGTGCTCTGCTGTACTGTCCTACAGTGAAGCCCAGTGGCCAATAGGTTAGGGCCATGCCACCAGCGCTTTCAATAGGCATTGTATGGGCTCCTCTTGAATATAAACAAGAAAACAAGGGATACCAGACATTTTTAATGCTCCAACATGAAGGAAATTTAAATCAGCCAATAGGAAAAATAAACAAAAATAGCAAAAAGGAGATAATTTATACACTGGAAGAATTTTTTTTTTTTTGGCTGAGCCATCCTGCCACCTGTTGGCAGCTCAGTGGCAGCTCAGCTTGGGCCGGGCATCAAACTGCTGTTGCTCAGAGCTCAAAGTCTTGAGCGAGCTCTTAACCAACTGAGCCACTCGGCCGGCCCTGAAGAAATATTTTTAAAATCTTTTCTTTTGTACCCTCAAAGAGATACTAAAATATATTGTACCCATATATAAGAACAGGATACTATGAGAAAGGAGCAATAAAGAATTCTTAGAAATTAAAAATATGATCATCAAAATAAAACATTCAATGAAATGCTTTGAAGATAAGGTCTAGGAAATCTTCTGAAAAACAAACAAACAAAAAAAGTGATGGGAAGTAGTAGAGAAAAGCTAAGAGACATTTGGAATTAATGCAGGTGTTCCAATATTTGACCAAGGTGAGAGTCAGAATGAGAGAGCAGAGAAAACAGAGTGGAAAAGAGCGAGCGAGAGAGAGAGAGCGAGCGAGCGAGCGAGAGAGAGAGAGAGAGAGAGAGAGAGAGAGAGAGAGAGATCCAGAAATAAAGGGAATGATGTACCACTGAGTAGCTAACATAACAAGTGAAAATATTGTCCTCACCTTCATGCAATTCCAAATCATCACTAAATTTCAGAACAGCAGGTATAAAAAGAAGATCCTAAAAGTTTACAGGAAGAACAGATCACAAATATTAGAATAACATCAGACTTCTCAGGTACTCTGGGTTGAGATATGTTTTCAAAATACAGAGAGAAATTATTTTTAACTACAATTAAGCACCCAGTGAAACTAGCAATTCAGTGTAAGTGTATAATAGGGTGAGGGGAGGCATCCCCTTTAAGCAAAATAATAAAATTTATAAATAAAAATTAGTTATAAAAGTGACTATCTAGGGGTGGCCAGTTAGCTCAGTTGGTTAGAGCTCAGTGCTCATAACACCAAGGTTGCTGGTTCGATTCCCACATGGGCCACTGAGCTGTCCCATCCACAATTAGAGTGAAACAACTACTTGACTTGGAGCTGATGGGTCCTGGAAAAACACACTGTTCCCCAATTAAAAAAAAAATTTTTTTAAAGTGACTATCTATTTAGAATGAAAATACCACAAAAAAATGACAAATTTAAAAAGAATGCAAATATCACAGATATAAAATACAGAAAAAAACCCAATATTTTTATTAACTGTCTGACATAGCCTATAATACATTTTTTAATATTTTTTGGATACATACTTTTTTATTACCTCTTCATTTGTCATATGAAAATAATGTAATGTCATTTCCTTTAGAAGGAGCAAAAAGATAACTCAGTCTTTAGCATGGGTAATTGAAATTGTTCTTAATTATTGACAGTTTTAAAAAGTTTTTTTAAGCTTCATGACTTGATATTGATAACGTCATTTAAATTACTAGAACTTATGACAAATTTTGAAAAAGGTCTATTTACTTTTTAAAATAGATGAGCAGTTAAATGTCAAGGCATTTAAAATTTTAACAGACCTATGAGGGCAAAGGCGATACAGGCATACCTTAAAACTGTAGGTCTCAAGAGTAATACGTGTTTTAAAAAAGTAATAAAAAAGCATGGCCCTTTTAAAATAAAACAAACTGACCCAATAAAAATGGTACCACAGGTTTTTTTTTGTTTGTTTTTTTAAAAAAGATTTTATTGGGGAATCACGGAAGGGGAAGACAAGTTGCTGTCCTTTGTTCTTCAGTATAGTTGTGGAGGACATCGCTTCACTGGCCCATGTGGGTATTGTGATCATTACGCTCTTCCTGGGTGAGGCAGATTGGTTGCCGGCCACTGGACGGCTGCTCACTGCCGCTCTTGGCAGCTCTCGGGGATGCCGGCCGCTCACGCTGGCTGCCAACCACACACGGTAGCTTATGGCAGCCCACTGCAGCAGGGACTGCAGCCTACGCCGTCGCCGGAGACTCACGGCAGCCCAGCTCCAGGTAGAGCTGTTGTTCACCATCTTAACTGTAGAGGGCAGTGTCACTGGCCCCCATGTGGGATCCGAACCGGGGCCCTGCTGCTCAGAGCTGGTGTCTCAAGCCAGCTCTTAACCAACGCGCCACTCGGCCGGCCCGGTACCACAGTTTTAAACATCTTAAATTCCTAAAAAATAAGAGTAAACATAGGACCTTGCCTAGATACAAGACACAAAGTTTGTTTGGTCAAAGTGGCTGTGGTTAGACGGTACAGCTTCCAAACGCTGGACAGGAGGTGTGGTGAGTGGGATCATCAAGTTTCATGACAAATGTTGTGACATCAGAGGTAGATGACTCATTGTCCTGATTTTCTTTCTTCCTGTCTAGATTCAAAGAGAAACCTGCTTTTGTGGTCATTTTCATTTCCCTCCTTTCATAAAGCAGCAGCTTGTATGGCTCCCAAGAAGACAAGATTCCAGCAAATGCTAACCCGCGTCGCTTGACACTATAGTCAGTACTTTCAACCCACTGCACATGCTTTTCAACGCCACTTAAAGGAGGGAAAACCAGAGGTGTTAAATTCTCCTTTCTGTTAGGTTTGCAATCTTGTCTCTGAAGGTAAAGTGCATAATTTCATTAGGCCCGTTGCTCTTGTGGTATATCATGCATTTTTCATAATTTCTTTCAAAAACCATTTATTATTTCAAGATCCTCCTCCATAACTAAGGCTTTCTTTTTTTATTTATTACTTGGGCTCTTAAAACCAGTAGGCTGACTCCTGTTTGAGATTCTGTATTAAAAATTTTTTTAAACTTTTAATTTCAAAATAATTATAGACTTAACAAGAAGTTGCTAGCATAGTAGGAACACCTTTACTCAGTTTTCATCCCAGTGGTAATGCCTGACATAACTATAGTACATCATCAAAAGCAGGAAACTGACACTGGCACATTTGTTAAACATTTTCATCAAGAAATTTACGCAAACTTGGGACAACAGAGTGATATAACCACAGAGAAGGTGAACTGGATAAGCGAGAGAACATGAAGGTGTGTGTGTGTGTGTGTGTGTGTGTGTGTGTCTGTTTATGTGGTTTGTATATTCCTCCATGAGTCACTTTTTTGGTTTGTTTTTTTTCTTTTTTAGCTGAGCCATCCTGCCACCTGTTGGCAGCTCAGCGGCTGCTCAGCTCGGGTCGGGCATCGAACTGCTGTTGCTCAGAGCTCAAACTCTTGAGGGAGCTCTTAACCAACTGAGCCACTCGGCCGGTCCCATGAGTCACTATTTTCAGCTAGGCACTGTTTGTTTGTGTTCATTTGGTGACACTAGCAAAAAGCACAGTCACCTTTTTATCCCCTCCTTTTTGTGACAGAGATAACAAAGCAGGTGCATTCCAAGGAGACATGGGAATCCTCTATCAGGTCACCTTGGTTGGAGGACTTCCTGGTGTCACTGTCACACATCCATCCTTCCTTCCTTCCCTCTCTCCTGCACTTGGGGTACAGGGGTTTTCCCAGCCTCTCCTGGCTCCCTCCCCATCTTCTGTCACAAATGTGTCTCTTAATAAAGTCCTCGCATGTTTCATCCTGTCTTGGTATCTCCTTCTCAGAAGACCCCAACTAACACACATCTTGGTGGTTGTAGTCCCTGACTTGCCTACTGTGTATGAACGAATTGAAACATTACGGTCACATGCTATAACAGAAGAGACTGTACCATTTCTATCGTCCTTACAATTTCCGCAAACCCAGACCTCATTTCCTCCTAATCTCCTCTATCTCTGTCTCACAAATTAAGTCCTGTGGGCCATCTTGGTTCAGCCATGAGCTGACGTGGATGCCCCACTCCCAGCTTCCATAGGAAACCCAATTACACTAAGCGTAGCATGAGTCTTGGGGTCTTACTGACTGTTTGTGGGTCACGGGGCATGAAGTCACATCATAGGGAGTGTGTCTCAGCCATTTCAATGGTTTCAACCCCATGGCCTCTTTCCCTATTCAGGCCTCCTTAGCTCTTGACAGGTTCCTTCTTGCACCAACTCCTGGGAAGTTTAGTCGAGTCCTAGTCTTTCTCCCTCATCCTGTCCCAGCCTGATGGCCTTTCCTAAATGTGGCAAAACCAAACACACAAATGAATCAATAAATGAATGTTGTACAAGAGGAGCCTATCCAGAGGAAGAAGTGCCCAGAAGTAAGAAAAATAGGACTCCTGATTACCACCACATAGCATTCTCTGCCCTTCACTTGGTCATCCAGCCTCCTACATCAGGGCTCTTCCTTCATGTCACAGAAGGTAACTTCCAGAAGTTAAAGGGAGGAGACAAGAGCTAGCTTTGCTAGATTCTTTATATATGCCACGAGTGAGTTTCTACTGTTAGATGAGGAAACTGGGGCTTAGAGAGGGTGAGTACCTTGCCCAAGGTTATACAGCTAATAGGAGATAGAGGCATAATTAGAACCCACATTGAACAGATTCCAAAGCCTTTATCCTTGCATGTGTCACCATATTCCCCCCACAATCAACTGCTAATAGATCTGAGAAAGGGAGGAACTTAGAAATAGAGGAGTGAAGAAGGGGGTTGAAATGGGGCCGATACTACCAGTGCCTGCCTCGTTTCCTGTCCCTTCAATCCCAAGCTCATTATCAGAGTTCCCCTACAATCCAACAGCTTTCTTCCTTTCCCTCTTCTCTTCCCCATTCCCTCATTGTGTGTCCTGAGATCACCTCCCATGTAAATTTCTTGTGTGTAAGTCCTCCCTCAGAGGGGGGAATCCAAACTAAAACAGCCTCAAATTACAGCTCTGAACACCTTTTTCTAGGCAACATCAGCATAGTTCTCAGTCCTTTTGTAAATCACCATTGTTAACTGGATATCCTCCAAGTTCCTTAGCCGGGTATTCAGGTCCCTCTATAATGTGACTATACACTCCCTTCTCACCATATCACTGCCCAGTCTCCTCCAGGGTACCTGCCCTCCAGCCACACCAGGTTACTCTCTCTGTTTTCAAACATACCCTGGCACTTCATTTGCTTAGGCGGTTTGATCCCTCAGCACTTCCTTCTCTGGTAGGTCTAAGCATACTACTTGATATTCACACTTCAACTCTGTGCCAGACATTGTGCTAATTTTTTGACACATTATATTAATTAAGGTATAATTCACTTGCTGCTGTAAGCTGTAAACCCCAAATCTCAGTGACTTACCACAACAGAAGTCAATTTCTTTCTCACATGAAGTTTCATGAGTGTTTGTGGTCCCATCATTTCCTAGAACCTTGGAATCCTCTGCTGGTTCTTCTGCAGGATGAAAGACAGACATAAAGAATCATATAGGAGGTCTTTACGGGCCAGGTTTAAAGACAGCATACATTAGTTTTCTCTATATATCACTGAAGCCAGTCATGTGGTCTTAGAAACCTGCAAGGGATACTGGGAAATGTAGCCTAGCTTTGGTTCCCAGGAAAAGGAGCGACTCAATTCTGGTGAACACATCAAGTATCAATTATTTTTGGCCACAATGTATGAATTCATTTATTCCTCACAACGATCTTTTAGGACAGTTACTATTATTAAAGCTTTTTTTATAGGTAGGTAAGCTGGGCCCAGAACACTTGAGCAATTTGCCCGGAATTATACCCTAAGTATATGTCAGAGTCAGGATCTGAATGCAGGCAGTCCGATTCCATCTTTCAACATCTGCACTAATATGGCCTCTTTACACCCCTCGTCCTCCAGTAAGTGGTCGCTTCAATGCATTAATAAACTCATCAACCACATTTTTCTCTCTCTTTTTAAGAAACAGCTTTCTGAGCTTGCAACACCAACGGAGACTCATATAACTTCGTCTGGAAAGACATCTTTGAAACTGCCTGTCCTACTTACCAATTTTGGGATAAGGAAACTGAGGCCCAGGGAACTGGCTTGTCCAGCAGCACCAGGAGGAGGATCACATTCCCCTGATTTCTATTCTAGTACTTTCCCTACCACATCCTGCTTTCTCCCAAACCCCTATTTATATTGTCATCCTTTTTTGGCAGGAGTGGACAAGGTCATACTCAGTTTAGTACTGAGGCCATGAGCTCTGCCCTTTTCTCTTGCTACCCTGCAGTGAATTTTCCTGTCACTTTCCAAATCTCTTCTAAATGCCACATACTTCAACATTGGCTGCTCATGCACCTATATATTTGTGGTGGCCGCAAATATTTCTTGTTTGCGGTGAACCAAGCTTATAAACAGAAAGAGGAATGTTATTCCAGCCTTAGGAATGTTTATACATCAGCAAATTGCTCTTTTTTTTTCTGTCATAGGCAACAATGATTTTTATTTTTTGGTCCCATTTTCTAATATGTGACTTCCTGGAGTCCCTCCCTGAACCAGGGGTCATTTGGTTTGTGTGCATTTCTGAGCTCTGTGCTCAACCACTTGGCCTGGAAAGTCTTCTAATTTTGTCAGTTCACACACAAAAAAACGACCCCACAAGAAAAGAATGGCTTCATTTTGTCAGAGCTATGCATAACAAAAGGCTGGCTGGAAAGGAAAACTAATATCATTAAGGACACTTTTTTTCTTTCTTCACCTTGAGATCTTGATCTTTCTCAAGATGCTTAAGATTTCACAGAGCCTGCAATTGGCCCCAGGGGTTCTTGTTTTATTCTATTTCATTCTTCCTAGTTACACTAGGAGTCTACTTTTAGCCATTTTCTTTTCCCGTTGTTTGCTGTTTAAATGGAAGTAAACCCATTTCACCTGCAAAAATGCTTTTTATTTTCTTGTAAAAATGCTTTCCAGGTATATTTTTATTTTCTTAATATCAACATTTTAGCTTCCTAGTTTTTCCTCACTAGCTTATATTTTTTAAGATTTGATCCAGGATTACAGGGATATTAAAGAAATTTAGAAGTCACAGCTTTCCATGGAATTTGATTTAACAAATCTTAAAATGAAAAATGTTCTCTCTAATCTCACTATTACCCAAGATATACGGAGTCCCCAAATATCCCTGTGTTTTCTCACTCTTGGCCTTGACCAGGCCTCTAGCAGAAGCTGTCAGTGCCTTCCCTGCATCCCTTAGACCTTGCAATGTGCTCTGGCCAACTTCCAACTGCCAGGGTGTGCACCTCTGTTTCTGATGGCTATTTTTCCAGAAGTGGAGAAAACACTCTTCCCACTGCCATGGCCAGCCAGAGTGTCAGGGTACTCCTCTGGTAGCAGCCATCAACCAATGATGCTTGGATAATTGGTGTAAAGACCTTGGTTCCCTTGCCCCTTTGGTGGGATAATTCTGTGTGTGTTTGGCACCATTTCCTGTAACATTAACTCTAGTTCCCACTATGGCAGCAGACTTAAGAGAGGAGCCATTGATGTCTGCCTTCCCATCTCTGTATTACTTCTCTTCTCCCCTGTGTGTGTTCCCTACACTTTCTCAAATAAACTCCTTGCATGTAATCCTTTGTCTCAGGATCTGCTTCAGGGGGAAAATACGAGGTTGAGTCATAAGGGGGTAAACCGAAGTACTTTCAGACAATCATGGGCAGGACTGTAATTCTTGATAATGTCTTGATATCCATAGTCTAAAACAGAACTGAATTTGCTATTGCTTCCACATTTGGCAGGACAATCACTCATACATTTCCATCTCAGTGTGTGTTTCTTTGGACACATGGACTTGAACTGGATTCATTCAGGGGGCTTTACCTAAGATAATTTCATTGTCACGGGGATATATAGTACAGCATAGGGAATATAGTCAGTAATATTCCAGTAACTATGTACAGTGTCAGATGGGTAATAGACTTATTGGGGTTATCACTTTGTGAGGTGTGTAAATATCTAGTCACTGTGTTGTTTTGTGCACCTGAAACTAATAAAAAAAAAAGGAGTTTTGGCAAGGATGTAAAGAAATTAGAACCCTTGTACACCGTTGGTGGGAATGTACAATGGTGCAGTGCTATAAAACATAGTATGCAGATTCCTCAAAAAATTAAAAATAGAATTACCATATGATCCAGCAATTCCATTCCTGGGTATATAACCAAAAGAACTCAAAGTATGATCTTAAAGAGACAATTGCACACTCATGGTCACTGCAGCATTATTTACAGCAGCCAAAAGATGGAAACAACCCAAGTGTGCATTGACAGATGAATGCATAAACAAAATGTGGTGTATATATATATATATATATATATACAGTGAACAATTATTCAGCCTTAACACGTTACAACATAGATGAACCTTGAGAATATTATACTAAGTGAAATAAGCCAGTCATAAAAAGACAAATACTGTATGATTCCACTTACTTAAGGTACCTAGAGTAGTCAAATTTATAGAAACAGAAAGCAAAACTATGGATGCCAGGGGTTGAGGGAGGGAGAAATAAAGAGTTGCTGTTGAAGGAACATAGTTTCCAGATGAATAGGTTTTGGAGATTAGTTGCACAACAATGTGACTATATTAACACTACTGAACTGTACATTTAAAATGATTAAGATAGTAAATTTTATGTTATGTGGGTGTTACCACAATTAAGTTTAAAAATAAAAAAAAAATCAAAGTAAACCTACCCCCGAAGTCACAAGTTATTTGAAGTGTTTGCCTAAGAAAACTTAGAAAATTCAGTTTCTGCGTTGAGCTTAGAGGAGCATGTGGGCTATTGTGTGCTACCCTTAAAAGAATATGTAGACAAATAGACTATAATCAGAGCAAGTGTGGCGAGGGAAATAGCGTGGCATGGAGGAAAAGTGAGAGGAACTAGAGGTTTAGCCTGGGGAGAGAAGATTCGGTTTGGAAGTTACCCTTTCCTCAAAGATCTGAAGGGCTGTCTTGTGAAGGAGGAATATTAGGTTTGGCCCAGTTGCCTCCCAAAATGGAATGTGAACTGGGTGGAGGGCATCTCCAGAGATACCGATTTCAACTCCAAACCTGCCATCAAAATGCAGTTTAAATGTGGAATGCGCTCTCTAAGGGGGGCGTTCTTCTTCAAAACAGGTCTTCAACAACAGTCTGGAAAGGTGCTTATCTGGATGTTATAGAAAGAATTCTTTAAAAAGCACTTGCTTCTGTAAAACCTGAGTCCCTTCCCTTTCCTTTGAGATGTCTCACTTTAATGAAGGTTTTCCCTAATGCTGTAATCTAAATAAATCATCTCTTGAATATGGGTGCCTTGTATCTTGTCCAGTTTTGGTTCTGTGACTTGGATAGTCTTGGAACTCACCTTCAGATAGCCATGAACTCCACCCAGAAATATTGTTTGAAGGTGTACGATAGTTTGATGTAGGTATAGGCATACATTATGTAATGTTTACCACAATCAAGATAATTAACATGTCCATCACCTCACATAGTTACCTTATTTTTAGGGTTGGTGAGAACACTTAAGATTGCCTCTCTTAGCCAATTTTAAGTATACGATATAGTGTTATTAACTATAGTCACCATGCTGTACATTAGAGGCCCAGAATCTAGTTCTTGTAAAAGTGAGTTTGGGGCTGGCCGAGTGGCATGTTGGTTAAGAGCTGGCTTGGGACGCCAGAGGGCCCTGGTTTGGATCCCACATATGAGGGCCAGTGACACTGCCCTCTACAGCTAAGATGCTGAACAACAGCTCAACCTGGAGCTGGGTTGCTGTGAGTCGC
>NW_017731521.1:2394849-2398747 GCF_001890085.2 Hipposideros armiger | reverse complement strand
TCCCCAATAAAAATCTTTAAAAAAAAAAAAGTGAGTTTGTACCCTTTGACCGACATCTCTCATTTTCTCCATGCTCCAACCCCTGGTAACCACTGCTCTACACGCTGGTTCTATGAGCCTGGCACTTTTAGATTTCACGTATAAGTGAGATCAAACAGTGTTTTTATCAACTGTATCTCAATAACGCTTGGGGTAAAATAAAGTTTATGACATGCTTCTGAAGGCTTCAAGAGTTTGTGAGCAAATCCCTCAGAAAGATACATGATACCCTTTGGAGGAAACTTCATTCGAGGTGTCTTATCACCTTCCAACTATTTATAAGCTAAGGCAGATTGTATTTTTACACAGTGGCCACAAATATTGAATTTTCCAAGGCTACAGGTTCACATTAATAACAATGAGATTTCAGATTTCAGACTTAAATATGGAATAGCTAGGAAGTGTAATCTCTCAGCCTGTAAGCATGTCATCTGCCTTTTCAGTGTTATTTAAGGAAACACAGGACAGGCACGGTAAAATGTGATTTAACAGCACAACTGACTGTATTGGAAAGCTGTGTCCCCCACCAACACTCTGTTTAAACTAACCTTACTGTTATTTCAGAGGCATGAAAAGAGGAGTGTTGAATGTGGTGGGAGGCTTGTTATGGTAGGCTCAGATAAAAAGAGTTCAGATAAGTTTTACTAAAATTTTATCTTGAATTTTTCATGGAATTAGAGGTGAAAGCCCTACTTTGAAGAAGCCTTACTCTGAACTTCCGTTCAGCCAGAAGAGATGATGTTGTATGAATGGCCTGAACTAAATAAAGCCCCATTTTAAGCATCTGGAGAAGCAGCAAATCTCTATTGTAAAAAATAAATAAAAAGTCTGGATTTTCAGGAAGGTATGATTCATCCACCTAAGAACAATGAACTAGAGTCTTTTGGTGTAAATTACAAGATTTTTTTGGTATACAGTATAAATAACAATTTCATGTTTCTAGCAGCTTTTAATACTCTAATAATAGATTGGAATAAGACCAAGAAGGACAATTAATAAACTGAAAGCTACAATGAACTTTATTACACGAACAAGAGCAATTGGCATTATTCCAATTGATATTTTTTCTGTAAGAGAAATTACTGAATTTCTCTTACCAACAACAAAAAATAATATTGTTTTTAACCATGATACTCTTCTACTAGTGCCACCAATATTTGTATTCATATTACCAATTAAAATACTCAAAAATGTATGGTTTTCTCTTTTATGTTAAACTCTACAATGAAACTTGTAATAGCATTTACAATAATGATGGTTGCTCTTTGACAGAATGAAGTTCCAAACACTCTATACTGAATCCATGAACTAGGTGAAAAAAATTGAGCAATTATTGGAATTAACTGTTTTTTGCAAAACAAAAAAAAATCACTGATACAAAAATGACATTATCAAATTATTTGTGAAGTTCTTCTTTCAGTAATGGAACCAACACATTAAGAGCTCTTGCTTTATTTTTGAACATGCACAAGAAAACTTGAAATGGAAAATAAGTGAAATTATTTTTGAACTGGGGTGGGCAAACCACAGACCACAGTTGCAAGTGAAGAGTCGTGTTTTACATTTTTAAAGGGTTGAAAATTGAAATTCAAATTAAAACCAAAGAAGAATATGTGACAGAGAGCATATGGGACCTTCAAAGCCTAAAATATTTACTATCTGGGCTTGTACAGGAAAAGTCTGTAGACCCCTATTTAGAACGACAATCTTTTTATCTAACTGAAAAGTCAGGTTCCACAGAGTGATATGCATATAGACTTCTGGGCTGCAGGTGAAGTCATTATCTCAGGTGAAGTCTTTCTTTAATACAGTAACTTTAGAAATAGATGCTGACCGTTTTTACTTAGGTTTGTGTCTTCTCATTTTCATGCTCAGTGGTATCACTATGACACCAACAGGAGATGTTAAATATTGACAGTTTGGGCCAGGTGCAAGGTCATCATCCACTTTCTTGAGAAATAGCTCTTTGTTGCTAAAACAGTTTAATTGGAAAATTGTTAAGTATTACAAAAAAGTATTATCAAATAATAAAATAGCTGGCTATAATTTATATTACGGTACAGAAAACCCATTTATAAAATGAACAAAAAGATAAAATGCTTAGGAATAAATTTAATAAGATATGTGCAAACCTATACAAGAAAAAAAATGTAAAGCACCCCTCTAGGATACAAAAGTAGATATGAACAAATGGAAAGACATCCCCTATTGTTTGATAGAACTCAACATGATAAAGTTATATCAGTTCTTCCATAAGTTAATGTATAAATTTTTATACAATCCCAATAAAAATATTAATAAATATTAATAGTGTGATAAATGGTGTTTGCATATACAGGCCAGAGGAACTGAAAAGACCTATGTACATATGGAAATTTCCTGTATAATAAAGATGGCATCTCAAATTACTGCTGAAATGATGAACATTTTAATAAACGGTACAGTGAAAACTGAGAAACTATTTGGAAAAAAAAGGTAAAGTTAGAGCCATAGCTCACAAAGTGCACAAGAATAAATTTAGGGAACCTAAGTGTAAAAAACTGAAACCATACAACTACGAGAAGAACATGTCAATTCCACTTCAATCTCAGTGTAGGGAAAAGCCTTTAAACTACGACTCAAAAGACAGAGGCAATAGAAGAAAAAAAGAGTAAATTTTACTGTTATCAAATAAAAATATCTGCATGGAAAAAGTGTTATAATCAAAGCCAAAAGACCACTGGCAAACTGGGAGAAATATTTGCTAAATGTACTACAGATAAAGGGCTAATATCCCTAACGTATACTAAACACACACACACACACACACACACACACACACACACACACGCATGCACACCCCAAAAATCCACTAGAAAAATGAGAAGATCTAAACAGACAATTCACCAAAAATATATATATATATAAAAATAGCCCTCAGCTATACGAAAATATATTCCAATTCCCTCATCACTAGAGAAATGCAAATTAAAACAATACAGAGATACCATTTCTCACCTATCAGATTTACAGTAAGTAAAAAGCTTCAGAATCCATTCTGTTGGTGAGGCTGTGGGAAAACGGGCATTACTACCACTTAACTGATAGGACTGGAAACTGACACAATCCTAACTGAAAAGGGGAATTTGTCAATTCCTAAGAAAACTACATGTGTACTTATTTTTTTAAGCACCACTATCCATTTTCAGAACTTTTTCAGCATCCCAAATTGAAATTAAACAACTCCCCAATAACTCTCCCCCCAGCCCGTTAACCTTTATCCTATTTTCTATCTCTATGAATTTGACGACTGGAAGTACCTCACATAGCAATTTCCCTTTTGTATATAGCTTATTTTACTAAGCATAATGTTTCTGATACATACTGTGGCATGTATCAGAATTCACTCATTTTTATGGCTGAATACTTCCATTGTGTATGCATTCCATATTTTGTTTCTCCATTCAACTGTTGATGGACACCTGGGTTGCTTCCATCTTTTGGCTGTTGTGGATAATGCTGCTATGAAAATAGGAGTGCAAGTGGGCCGGCCGAGTGGCGTGATGGTTAAGAGCTGGCTTGGGACGCCACAGGGCCCTGGTTCGGATCCCACATATGAGGGCCAGTGACACTGCCCTCCACAGCTAAGATGCTGAACAATAGCTCAACCTGGAGCTGGGTTGCCCTGAGTTGCCGGCGATGGCGTAGGCTGCAGACCCTGTGGCAGTGGGTTGCCATGGGCTAGCGTGTGTAGCCAGCAGCCAGCGTGAGCGGCCAGCAGCCGCCGTGAGTGGCCATCCAGAAGCTGCAACTGATCTGCCTCGCCAGGGAAGAGCGCAATGATGGTGCCAACTCAGGCCAGTGAAGCAACGTCCTCCAC
>NW_017731521.1:2386023-2394549 GCF_001890085.2 Hipposideros armiger | reverse complement strand
TATATAATTATCGTTGACATACAGTATTATTCAACATCAGTTTCAGAAATACAATGCGGTGGTCAGGCCTCTACATCAACTATGAAGTGGACTCTCCAAAAGGACATGGGTCCATCTGGCCCCCTACTGCTTTCAACTCTTTGAGAGCAGAATTGCTAGGCCTCTGGTAATGGTGTGTACAACTTTTTGAGGAGCTGCCCAACTATTTTCCACAGCTGTACTTATCTTTTGACCCAGCAATCCTACTTTTAGGACTCTATCTTGAAGACACACCTCCAACTCCACAAAAATATATATGCATGAGGTTATTTGCTGTAGTATTATTTGTAATTGACAATGTGAGGGACAACCTCAATGCCCGCATGTAGGAGAGTGGGCAGAATAAACCATAGTATATGCACACAGTGGAATAGTATGCAGCTATTAAAAGGAAAGAGGAGGAATCTCTGTGAACCGCTATGGAGTCATTTTCAGGACATACTATTAAGTGTAAAAAGCAAAGGTTAAAAGCCTATCGTAGTATCTTACATGAGAGAGAAGGGTAGAAGAAAATATACATCTGTTGGTTTACTTGCAAAAGAGAAACAGAAATGATAAAGCCAGAAATTAAGCTCCCTAGATTACTACAGAGAATGGGTAGGAACTGGCTAGAAAGGATGGGAGAGTGGGAATGGGGTTGCAAAGGATGAGGACGAAGTGACCTTTCTCTGAGTATATGTGTTTATAGCTTTGATTTTTAGTAATATTTCACATACTTGAAAACATAATTAAAATCAACCAGAACGTGGAGGGAGCCCCAAGTGGAGCACAAGCGGTAACAAATTACCTAATTGCATAACAAATGAACAACATAACCACACTGGGAGGGGAGAAGGAACTAACCTAAATAAATTTGGAAAACATGATTTTAACTTGATACTGTAAGGCTAAAAGCTAATGACACTATATACAAATGCCCTAGCTAGTCAGTTTGTGGGCTAGCTATTCTGAAACTGTTTTACTGAACAAATAAGCAAATATGGATAAAGAGAGCCAGGTTTCTCACTGTCAGGGAAAGACAAGGAAAAAGGGAAGACCACTTCAACAAGAATGAACCCTGTGGTATTGGATGTGAGTCAGAAGTATCAGTTCAAACTCATATGTGTGCATGTGTGTGTGCAGATAGATAAATACAGCAATAAATCTAGATGTATGTATATGCATGCATTAACATATATACATAATGTTTCTTGTTTGCTGGACAGCCTAGAAGCAATGACACCCTAGTACCAACGAGCACATCTTGTGCTCAGATCCTGTTTTCTAAACATCGTTCTCAAATAAGAGGAACCGTGCTTCTAGTAGTCTAGCTTGATTCCAGGATCAGAGCAGGCAAAATACAAGAGGAGCCTAGAACACCTTGCTGTGCCAGAATACATGGAAATGCTCACAAAAGGAGGAGGCCCTGTCAAAGGAACACAGAACACACCAGAAAGAACTCCCTGTGGCCAAAGCTGGAATAATTTTCAACAAGAAAATAAGTGTAATAAAAACATCAAATTATATCCTATCGAATAATGAATAGACATGATATAAATAATTTAATAAATGCATAAGAGAGAGAGAGAAGACAAATCTTTACAGAAGAAATACAATTAATAAGTGTAGAAGTAATGGGGGAAATAGGGAAAAAAAACCATAGTAATAATAATTGTTGTAGGTATCAATGGATGCTAAAATTAGTGGGTGGGTAAAAGTTTCAGAAGGAACATGACATTCACATAGTCTTAAAATTTCTCCCCAAAGATATTTATGAATTACAAATGATAAAATAGTAATTTTACTGTAGAGAAACTAGCCAATATCACCCTAACCAGTAATGAAGGTTAAGAGCTCCAGTAATAAGACATATCAACATCATGATATCATGCATACAGAGGGCACAGTATCACTTCCACGGTATTACTGCTTACCCTCAGCTAACTATGAGAAAACATCGGACAAACTCAAACTCGTAGAATGAGGCGTCTTTTACAAAATAACTGATCAGTACTCTTGGAAAGTGACAAGGTCATGAAAAACAAGGCAAGACTGAGAAGCTGTCACAGACAGGAGAAGATTGAAAAGATGCAACACCTAAATCCAATGTGGGGTCCTAGACTGGATTCTGGAATAGAAAAGGGTGTTAGTGAACATTCAAAGAAGGTGAGGAGATTTAGTCAATAGCACTGTACCAATGTCTAATTTTCTTACATTAGGGGAGGCCAAAGGAAGGGTGAACAGGAATTCTCTTTATAATTTTGCAACTTTTTTCTAAGTTTAAATCTATTTCAAAAGAAAAGGGTTTAATTTTTTTTTTAAAACCTTGTTGGACCTGAGGTTCCTTATCTGAAAAATGAGTGGTTTGCACCATATATTGTATAAGATCCATTTTGGATATGAAATCATGAATCACAAATTGCTATGCTGGACAAATATCGCCTCTCTACCATCAACACAAGTGCTCAAGCAATAACGATCACCTTCATTTACTAAAACAGCATTTTGTTTCTGATGAAGGCAATAGCACTCCAGTGGATACACATTACTTTGAAGTAGTTACTGAGGTCTGTACTTCTTTAAGAAATGAACCAGATGCCACCTAAAGGCTGGCCATTTTCTTACCTCGGTTTAAGTCAATGTTGGAAGATTGAATAAGATCAGAAATTAATCATTGAACAATTTCATCAATTACTCAGATCCTATGGCAATATCAATAGCCATGATTTACTGAGCATCTGGTCTGTCAGGGTATGTCACCAGGCTGTGAATGTTGGGACCTCTAATCCCTTAAAGGCGCAGGGTCAGAACTTGTTACTGACTGAATTTCTTCCAGACAAGAAGAAGGGGGCTCAGAGAGAGACCAAGCAGGTGGAAAATCCAAGATATGAACTCCTGGGTACAAAGCATATGACCTTTCCACCACACAATCCTAGGTCTTTAGAAATAAACAAACAGAGGAAAACATTAACAACAGAAAAAAAAAGGGTCAATCCATCACTCCACACCTTTATCTCAGAGTGGTAATAATGGGGACAGAAAGAATAAAAATACAGCTCAGGTTTCTTAGTCCCTTTTTTTTTTAAAGCCAAAGGTTTGTTCAATTTAGGAGTGGGGAGAGAGGGTTTACCTTGCAAGCTCCGCTAATATCATAGGTAAAAGCATACTCGCCCAGAATTACCAAAAACATACATATTCAAATAAATAAAACAACTTTCCCATTAGCGCCATCCATATTGTGCCACCAGAGAATATACTCTTATTATTTACTTCATCCCTGTGAGTTGTTCATTGGGGGAGGGGGAATTCTTTTGGAAACACAGCAAAAATCTTTCTCTGGTGCCCCTAGCCACGCTAACGGGCGGTTTTTAGCCAATAGTGCCATCTACTGGAATGACTCAGAATTGCAGGACACTCGAGAAATTATCAGTGTTTTTGGCTACACTTTTAAAATGAGCTAAAAACTGTTAAGATCTCCATTCTCAGTTAGTGTTATTAACAGCTCTATTTTATATGTTTTCATAGGGCAAAGACCTGGTCGATTTCTAGGCGTGTACTAAAACCACACAATAGTCTATAAATATCGCTCAAGGATTTCAGACTGCAAAAAAAAAAAAAACCAGATTAACGTATTTGGGAGTCTGAGATTCCTTTTCATTTGAAACTGAAAAAAAAATTATTGACTAGAAATTATTCTTTGTAGAAATATAATAATATTTAGAGAGGCCAAAAGGAAACATAGTCACCCTAATTCTCATGATAAAAAATACTATTCTTTAGATTTCTTTATGCTTTAAATATGTATGATTGTGGAATCATATTATATCTATTGTCCTATAAACTCTCCCATTTAGTGATAATGATATAATCATGATTATATGCAATCATCATTGTTCCAAAATTTTTAATCCTTGTAATTTAGGTCAATGCACATCACTATTTCATTTCAGTTTCATTTGAATAACAGGGTCTCCGGCTGTCTTGAGGGTGTTCATCTGTTAATCAGTCCTAAAACACCTTCTATTAATGAGAAGGCAAAAGAGCAAGAAGCTAAATATTTCCCAACTCTCTCTGTTTCCCTCTCTTTCAGACTCCTTTTCTTGGAAGGGGGGAAATGAGGTAGCAGGGATGTTGAATCACAAAACAGAAAATAAACTAAAAGACCAGCTTCAAAAGACTTCTGAACCACGAGTCCTCAGTGGTCCCTTACATATTTAGAAGCTGTTGTGACAAAACTGGAAGGAAAGCATTCCAATTTTAAGAGGAACACGGAGGTCATTGGAGTTACTTTGAATGCTTCTGCTTTTCATAGAGAAACCTGTAAGCCAGAAGCCATCGAATGATTTCCTCCAAAATTATTCTACATTCTAAAAAGAGCAATATTATTACAAATTAGGGGTTATTAACAGCAAGGATACTCAACTCATATGGGTTCAGTTTGTTAGTGGTGTCTTTCCTCTTTATATATTTGATCTGGGTACAAGTGCAAATGCGCCTGTTTTGTAGAACCTGGAAGATAATTTTGTTTTTAAAGACCTGCTATAGGTTTATGGTTGTTTTATACCTGCTTCTTTGACACCCTTTGGCTCCTATTAATGATTTACTTGAGTCTGAGGCCTTGTTCAGGAATACAACCTTCAATGAGAACACCATTTCTACGAGAAAATATGCAACACTTGGCATTGATTTACTTCACGTTGTGGTTTCCAGGAGACCACGGTGGAAATAGAAAGTAGTTTGTCTGTACTTGACTTTGAAGTTCTGTGAGGACAAACACGATTCCTCATATATTACAGACAGGAAATGAAGTCTCAGAGCTTCAGAGACTTCATCTCATAAGAAGCAGAGCAGAGGCTAGCATCTCAGCCTTCCTTCCACAGTGCATTTTTCTTAAGTTATATGGACGTAGATGCCCACGTTTGAGTCCAGACTGTGTACTTCACTTAACTGTGCATTAGACAAGTTGCTGATCTCTCTTTACTCCGTATTCTAATCTGTAAACTGGGATGATGATAATAATGGTATAGAGCTGTTACAATGATTAAATAAATTAATAAAGCATTTAGAACGGTGCCTGGCAAATAAAAATCCCTTAGCAAATATGAGCTACTATTATGTACCTGGTCAGTAAAATCACATACTAATAGTTATTCCAAGTTCTCAAAAACATCAGCAAAGGTATTAACACAATGTAAATGACATTAATAAAATCAGCAATTTCCATCTGATAGGTGCCTGCTATATGCCAGTCACATTATATATTTTCTCTTATTTGCTGTTTTATCCCCATTTTAGAGATGGCAAACTGGGGTCTCAGAGAAATTAAGTAGCTTTCCTAGGGTCACACAGCAACCAAGTGGCAAAGCCTAGCTTAAAATCCGAGCTCCTCCACTGCCAAAACCTGCGGACATTTCAGCTATAAGGTAGACAACACACTAAATGAAGTTAACCTTCTTGCATTGTTTATGTAAAATAATAACACCAGTTTGGCTCATAGTTCAAAAGATGCATTTCTGATTGGGACATGCCACACATTTCTTTTTTAACGATTGCTTATTTTAAGACATGTCGTTCTTTGAGTCTTTGAGTGGACCCAGTGCCAGACATTGTGCCGGGGCCTGGAGAACCAACGGAGAACAAAGCACAGTCCCTGAATTCAAGTTGCTTACAGGCTGGGGGCAGAGGAAACACAGGCCACTAACGAGAAACTGCAGTGCAGGATGGAAAGTGTTTCCAAGTAATGGTAGGAGAAGATACTATGGGAATATAGGTCTTAGCAGGGGCACCAGCCCAGGCTGCTGGGGTAAATGGTGGGTGGGGTGGCATCAAAAAATTTCCTGGAGGAATTGATGGATGGGCTAAGACCTTACTTATCCCATCAGGTATAAAATAGTACCAGCTAGCACATTCTCATTACCTGATGAGCATCAGACATGCATCTAAGACACCTTATCTCATTTAATCCTCGCTGCAATTCTCTAGGGGTGGTCCCAGTGTTCCCATTTTGCAGATGAGAAAACTGAGGCTTTGAGAAACCTAGTCAGTTGTCTAAGGTTACCCAGCTAGTAAGTGGTGCGCCCAGGATTTAAACCTAGTCTGTCTGCCCGATATACTCAGACCATTTACCATGACATCAGACTGCCTCCACTTTTACATGGTTCTACTGTGTTTGGTACAGATTCATCTGAATTATAATTTTGCCTTTATACATATCTATATTTTGCTGTTTCACTTGTTTCAACCGGCATTATTTCATAAGTAAACCATTTTTGTTAGAAACGTTCTTACTTTTTTTTTTTTAAGATTTTATTGGGGAATTGGGGGAGGGGAACAGACAAGTTGCTGTCCTTTTGTTCTTTAGTCTAGTTGTGGAGGACGTTGCTTCACTGGCCCATGTTGGTATTGTGATCATTGCGCTCTTCCCAGGTGAGGCAGATGGGTCGCCAGCCATTGGATGGCTGCTCACGGCAGCTCATGGCAGCTCACACTGGCTGCGGGCCACTCACAGTAGCTCATGGTAACCCACTGCAGCAGGGGCTGCAGCCTATGCCATCGCTGGCAACTCACGGCAGCCCAGCTCCAGGTTGAGCTGTTATTCACAATCTTAGCTGTAGAGGGTAGTGTCACTGGCCCACAAGTGGGATTCGAACTGGGACCCTGCTGCTCAAAGCTGGCGTCCCAAGCCAGCTCTTAACCAACAAGCCACTCGGCTGGCCTGAAACATTCCTACTCTTAACTATTATGTTAATAGGCTGAGTCTATTGCATTGCCTTTCCCTGATGCTTACAAAGGTACATGTCTCTTGCATAGTTTGACATGTGCAGGAAAATAGGTTGGTAAACTTGGAGAAGGACGAACCATTCAGTTTCGAATGGATTTGGTGGACCCAGAGTCCCAATTTTCTATCCTAAACCCTGTTTGACAGATTTAGAGCTTTTTGGTTGAAAGGTTGTACGTGGCAACACCAGCTTATGGGAAAACAGATTTAACCTTGGTCTGAGTGAGAAATCTTATGAAAGGAGGTAAGCTACTTTAGGTCCTCATGACATTCTCTTGTATCAACATGATTTAAAACCAACCAGGTGAACAGCTATCAAAAAAAAGAGGATCCTGGAATATTTAGCAAGAGGTAACTGGCTGGAAGGTAGAATATGAGCAAAGCATGATTACTGCAACCTTCAGCACCCAGCTAAACTGCTTTGGCTAACTTGTCTCATGGGATATAATAATAGTGGGGCTGCTCTGGCCCCTGACCCCCTTCCTCCTGTGGCTCCTGCAACTCCCCCGCATTCCACTCCCTCCCCACCAGCCTCAGAAACCTCAACACCACTTGTGATCCAGGTGCAACAAACTTCTTGCTGTTCCCCAAATAAGCCATGCTCTCGGTCATCTCCCAGCTCTCGCACATGCATTTGCCTCTTGCTCTTTCCCTGGCATTTCCCCCCTATCACCCCACACACACACACCACACACACACACACACACACACACACACACACACACACATCCTTGACCTCTAGCTTCTTATTCTTTCTTCAAGGTTTTCATTCACATTCAGATTCTCTCCAGTGGTTTCTTTGAGTCCTCATTAAAAGAATCAGGAGCTTTCTCATCGGGCTTCCCAGAGAGCCCTCCGGAAGCCTTTCTTCTTTTTCTTAAACCATTGCTCTAATTATTTATGGCACGTCTGTCTCCCTTATAAACCATAAAGGCTGGAGGACTAGAATCAGTTTTTATTCACCCTGTTTTCACTTCTGCTGGAGCAGGGCCTACTGCAGGTTAGGTACTTAATAACTGAATGGGTGGGTGAGTGGTATGAACTTGAACCAAGGACTCATCACACACTTTCAAACCAACTCAGAAAGGAAATTCTTCAATAGAGACACCATCAATCATTCAAACATCAAGGGTAAAGGAATTTCAGACTCTGCGAAGAAAACATTTAAGAGGAAGCCTATAATTACAGGAAACTAGTGATGTCCCCCCAGCTTAGGCCAATTGCTGTATTTCATTGGCCTAGACTAAAAAAAAAAGGAAATGACAGGGAGCATTTACAGATTTCCTAGAAGTAACAAGGCCACCTCCAAATAGGCAAGAAAACTCAAGTAAACAGCAGATAATCAAGATTAAAAGATGTCAGCAGGCTGTGGATATAAAGAAAGTAAAAATGGATCACTCTACTTCCCTGCCAGCTTCTGAATTCTAGTCCTTCTCTGGATGGACAAGAGCTGAGAAGGCAGAGGCGTTTTTTTAACGCTCTACATCTGCACTGCTAGTGAAACTCCACAAGCGAGAAAAACGAAGAGGCATTTCTCTCCTTGCTTTAGGAGATGAAGTCCTTCAGCTCGGCCGCAATTAAGACCGTGGAGCAGCGCAGCTGTCTCTTCCTGCTATTTCCTTCCCACTTCAACACGGCTTGTGAAACAGTACTCAGGCCACAGAAAAATAAAAACAGACCACGAAGATTAAACTCTGTCCCAAACCCCTACCGGCAACCCGCCCCCCCCC
>NW_017731521.1:2376803-2383898 GCF_001890085.2 Hipposideros armiger | reverse complement strand
TGGGCTGCCATGAGTTGCTGGCGATGGTGTAGGCTGCAGCCCCTGCTGCAGTGGGTTGCCATGGGCTACCGTATGTAGCCAGCAGCCAGCGTGAGTGGCCAGCAGCCGCAGTGAGCAGCCGTCCAGAAGACGGCGACTGATCTGCCTCACCGGGAAGAGCGCAATGATGGTGCCAACTGGGCCAGTGAAGCAACATCCTCCACAACTAGACTGAAGAACAAAATGACAGCAACTTGTCTGTTCCCCTTCCCCCAAATCCCCAGCATTGTTCCCATCCCCCAATTCCCCAATAAAAATCTTTAAAAAAAAAAAAAAGAAGACTCTAATTTAGCATCTTAAAAAATTTGTTTTTAAGAAATCAAAGCACTTTAAATCTAGGACTTATTTCAGGATAATCACTACTATGACTTTATTAAAAACATTTACAGTCTTTCTAGGGGCTTGTTAAGAAGATTAGAGCTGATCGATGTGGTGGGCACAATGAGATATAATGACACAGTTGAACAACAGGCTTCAGCACATGTTGCTCAGATGCCCGAGTTATTCCACAGGGAGTTCTAAATTGAACTACGTGGTTATTTGTGCTATTAATGATCCGATGAATTTTTTATGTATCTGTCTTGAATAATTCCTCCTCTTCCTATACATAAGTATTTAGAGATTAAATAAGTATATTTAAAAATCTTTCTGAAGTATATACGTCTTGACTTCTTTCCAGTCTGGTCACCCCTCCAGCCAGGACACGGATGCCTAAGGTGTGAGAATTTTATCCATTTGACTCATTCATGGAGCTTGGCCTGGCCAGTATAACGTGTCAGATTCAAACAGAAGTGGATTTCAATTCCAGGTCTGTGACTTTCTAGCTGTGTTACTTTGACCAAATTTTCAAACTTCCTGTGCCTTAGTTTACTTATTTGTAAAAACCACTATAATAATATCTACCACCCTGGGTTGTTGTGAAGATGAATTATTCTCATCCTTTAATGTTCCTGACACATAACGAGTGTTGGATAATGGTGACTGCTGTTGTTTTTCTCTTTTCACTTGTCCCTGTGATCATTTCCCCTTAGCACGCTGGTATTCCATGTTCACTATTTTGTTTTGTTTGTTTGATTACAACATTAGTTGGACTTACAGTAGGTGTTTCCAGTGGAAAGGCTTTCAGTGAAATGAATGGAAGCAAATGGCCTGCAGAGGCTTAAGAGCTATCCTGAAAGAGAGGGACTGATGATGGAACATTATTAGTTAAGACCCAGATTCTTTTGCTGTAAAAATGACCCAATGACAAACTGCTTAAACAGCATAGAAGTTAATTATTTCTAATGTAATCATTCTGAGTAAGAAGCTCAGGGATGAACTGTCAACTCCATGCTGCTGGGGAATTTGGTTCCTAGATTCACCATCTCATCTGAGTCTACCTGTCCACTTTCCAGCAAGTGGGAGGGAGAAAGAGGACAAGGAGAGGGCACATGGGCATAGTCTTTCCTTTTAAGGACATGACCTGGAAGTTGTATATGTCACTTCTTCTTACATTTCTTCCACTAGAACAGCGGTTCTCAACCTTCCTAACGCTGCGACCCCTTAATACAGTTCTTCATGTTGTGGTGACCCCCAACCATAAAATTATTTTCGTTGCTACTCTATAACTGTAATTTTGCTACTGTTATGAATCGTAATGTACGTATCTTTTTGTTTTCCGATGGTCTTAGGTGACCCCTGTGAAAGGGTCATTCAACCCCCAAAGGGGTCGTGACCCACAGGTTGAGAACCGCTGCACTAGAACTTAGTCATGTGGCCACAAGGTATAGGGAAGCTGGAAAATATGGTCTTTATTTTATGAGGCCATGTATCTAGCTAAAATTCAGGAGTTCTGTTACTTAGAAGGGAGGATCAATTTTAAGAAACAAATATCAATGTGTGTCCTAGGTATAGTTTGGCCATCTGCTGAGAAAGCTCTGAGGCATATAATCTTTCCAATGTCCCAGAGTTGATCATCCTCAGGGAAGCTGACTCACATTGAAAAGATCACAAGAGCCTGATGTATAAAATCAGAATGCAATAAAAATTACCCTGAAAAATATTGTGTCTAAGGAGATTGGATGGATGGGTTGTTTTAAGCACAATTGTTTCCTGTATGTAAGCTGCACAGGATACAGGGGTTGGGTACAAATTATCAGAAGGTTACTTGGTAAGCAAAGAATCAGGACTTCTTAGTGCATAATGGCATCTGGCTCTGCAAGCCTGTTGCTTTCATCCTCACCCTGGTTTCTCTCCCTGGCAGGTTTCCAGTGGGCCCTGCCAGCCATAATCTCTTGGACTCTCCATGGATCATGTCCTCTTTGCTGACCTACCTCCTTTTTGAGCAACAGCTCAAAAAATAAGCCACTAGGTTTAATCCCTTCACACTCAACCTGAGAGTTCTTCCTGCCTCTCCTTCTCTCTGCTCTGATCCATGTGTTGGTTTATGGTTTTGATCCCATCTACCACTCCACTTCTATAATACTTGAGCTTTTAGTTATCATTTTATATGTGCATTTCTCATTTTATATATAGCTCTTTTAGGGCGAGACCTTCACCTCATAGCCCCTGGCTCCCATGCTCTTCAATGGCTCTCCCAAGTGTATGTGATGTTGATGATGACCACAGGATGGCAAATGCCTCCATTGGCACAAAGCTCATGATGTCACTGTCACCTGAGCATGAGGTGTTAAAAATGCCCTAACAAAAGTAAGGCTGGTGCCAGGAATAAAATGGTAACAGAAATTTAATGACACTGGATAATCAGTAAATTTAAATATAGGAGTTGTGGCTTTCATACTTTGCAGTTACAGTAGGAAAAATGAAAACATATCACGTTTTAGAAACCTTGCTGCATTTCTTCCATATTGCATTAAGACTTTCCATAGTAGCTGTGTGTGTGTGGTGTGTGTGTGTGTGTGTGTGTGTGTGTGTGTGTGTGCGCGCGCGCACATGCCTACTCTACTTTTCTGGATTTAGTGAATGATGTGGGGATGCATGACTGGCTTGGTGAAATTGGGTACTTAGCAATACTAAGACCAGATGCCCACTAAACAGAATGCCAAAGAAAAATGTTGGCATCTTGTTCTTTTGGAGAGGTGACTGCATCTGATGATTCCATGACAAGCTGGTTTGAGTCTGGGTGAAGTCACAGTCCATAAGCCCTCTGAACCTAGCAGACCAGGCTGAGCTATTAAATGTGAATAATTAGAATGTGCAGCTCAGCCATTTCTGTGCCAAGAAAATGGGAATAGAAATTTTGATGAGGAGAAGGGAAACTTTTAAATCATGGGCACTGGAAATGTTTACGGGGTGCAGAAGAGAAACTGACTAAGGGCCCAAGGGTAGATTTGGAAGGGGTACCCTGGAGGTCAGACAAAAAAGGAGGCCAGGGAAGGTGCACTCTCAGAAGGGTGCTAGAGAGTCACTCCAGACTGGAAGAGGGAAGTGGTAGTTTGGGCCGGAACCAGTCTTGGATAACGAGGAGTTTGAGTTGTGGGCTATTTAGAGAAATGTATCAGAAGACAAGGAGGAATAGAAAAGCATATGAGAGGTGTAGTCAAGTCAGGTAAGCCTCATCTCCTCCATTCCCTTTCCTTGGCATCCAGTGTTGTGGGGCCTTTTAGCCACCTCACACATCCACGCTATGACCCATACCAACAATTGAGAGGGCTGCGGGCCTTGAAGGTGCCCCACACGAGAATCCAGGACAAATGGGAATTGCTAGCATAGATTCAAGAAGCGCGAGAAAGGGAATGCTTGCTACACCCAGATGGGCAATAAGGGAAAGATGGAGAGAGACTCAGGGACATGGCCTCTTGGACGCCCACGGAAATAGCCTCTTCTGGGCTGGGAGGTCAGTAGAGGAAGGTGTACACCCTCATGTGGTGTATACATACTTGACCACTGGTAGGCTTGGCCTATTTCGTGGCAGAATGAGCCTGCCTGGCTTTCAGGGGATCAAGAGCCCTACTGGCAAGGTTACAATGTCTTTTGGTTTATTTAGTAGGTTGGCTGGTTGGAGTTTACTGTTGTTGTTGCTTTGTGGTTGTTTTGCAAATCACTTTTGGGGCAACATGTTTGGAGGCTGAAAGGAAGCAGCGAGGAAAGGGAGCAGTTGAGAAGCTGTAGAAGATGTAAGCGGGCAGAAGGTCTTATGAGAGCCTTAAAAAGGATGCGACTGAGGGCAGAGCACTAAGGGAAGTCTATTTGCAGATAGATACATTGGGATGGCCTGTCACTCCACAAACATCTATTAAGTGCCTAATAGGTGCTGGGTCTGTGCTTGGCACTTGTCATAAACCCAATAAAATAGGTTGGTAGAGGTCAGCTTGGGTTATTGCATTAAAAAAAAGATGAAATATTTAGAATAGCTTTTGGGGTTGGGGTTTGACTTTTAATGAACAATGCACCAAAGAGTAGATCAGTGAGAATCTAGTGGAAATTGGTCAGCAGGAATTTATAGGGGGTCTTTAATGTCTGCAGAGTTAGCTAGTCCATGTGAAGAAGTGGAGAGAAATGAAAATCAAAAACCAAAACCAAAGTGAAACCCAGAAATGCTTTATAACAAGAATGGGGTCTAGGCAAAAGTGCAAAGCACCCGGAGAGATTCCGCGCAACTCCAGGCTCCTCTTTGCACTGGTGTTACCTCACTGTTGGTAAGAACGCAGTTTCTGAATTCCCGGGAGAAATGGAAAAGAAAAGGCAAATCTGCTGTTGAATGAAAGCACAGTGTACAATACAGGGGCCTATTTCCAGCAATGAAGGCTGAGGCATATTAATTCATTCAGCAGGGCCCATTGTTTATAATTCTTGCTTACATTTGCTGTCATGCATTGGAGTTAAAATTTACACCCTTTTTTGGATGCGAGAAGTTATTTTTATTTATCCTTCTTTGTTAGCTGCTTCACTTCACAATAATTAATCAAATCACCAAAGCAGCAGCAAACTGGGGAGTGACGATTTATTTGCATTATTTGGCTTTTCTAATGGGGTATCTCAGAGGGTGAGGTCTCTGCTATAATATGGCCCTCTTATTTTATGACAGGTTGCAATTTTCTTGTAACATTAGATGTGGTTCATCTTGATAATTATGCTATATTAAGTAGCCCTACACATTATAGAAATGGATGGTGAGATACATTAACCAACATTAAGAATTTTAATTAGGTCCTACATATCATAGAGGTATATGTTAAACAAAAATTCATCTAAAATTCAGAATTTGAAGTAATTCCACATAACTCAAACAAATTATTAATGGAGAGATGAAGGTAGCCCCAACTCTCATCATTTTCCCTATTATGAAATTTTATAATGTGTATTAAGGCTACACATAAAAGCAAAAAGCCCAGCTAGTTAGGAATTCACCACAGATTTCCCCCTTTTCTAGTCTGTTCTGTTCTGTTCCATGTCTTTGTCTTTTGCTGTTTAAGTATCAGCAACAGGGGCACTGGTCAAGAAAAGCAACTTGGGGCCGGCCGAGTGGCGCANTCCCAAACCCCTACCGGCAACCCGCCCCCCCCCCCCCCCCTCTAAGAAAAAAAAAAAAAGAATATTAAGAAAGAAAGAGGGATGGCCGTGTGGCGCATTGGTTAAGAGTTGGCTTGGGAGTGCTGGTTTTGAGCAGCAGGGCCCCGGTTTGGTCCCACATGAGGGCCAGTGACGCTGTGCCCTCTATAGTTAAGATGGTGAACAGCATCTTAAGCTGGACCTGGAGCTGGGCTGCCGTGAGTTGCTGGCTACGGCGTAGGTTGCAGTGAAGCTGCAGTGGGCTGCCATAAGCTACCGTGAGTGGCTGGCAGCCAGCATGAGCAGCTGGCAGCTGGCATGAGGTACCATGAGCCACAGTGAGTGGCCGTCCGGTGGCTGGCGACCCATTGCCTCGCCTGGGGAGAGTGCAATGATAATATCAACATGGGCCAGTAAAGCGACATCCTCCACAACTAGACTGAAGAATAAAAGGACAGCAACTTGTCTGTTCCCCTTCCCTGATTCCCCAACGCTGTTCCCCTCTCCCAATTACCTAATAAAATCTTTTTTAAAAAAAGAAAGAAAGAGATAGAGATAGAGATAGAGATGAGAGAGAGAGAGAGAGAGAGAGAGAGAGAGAGAGAGAGAGAGAGAGAGAGAGAGAAAGCTGTATGGCAGGGTCTGAAAAAAGAGTAAGGCTTTTATTGTATTTTTTCCAACAGCTGTTCAGACACCAGGTATATTTCGCTTTTGTCTCTGCCGACCAGTGGGCCTTCAGGGTCCTCGCTGAGGGCTCCCCTGGGGTGATAGCTGGAATATCACCAGCTATATGGATAGGATAACCTCTCAGAGGTTAGAAGGGAGTCCAGGAGGGGAGCAGATGGGCCAGCAGGATTTTCCATCATCAGAAGCCACCAGAATGCAAAAGGTCAAAGAAGCGAGCGGGTTCTGGCTACCTTGCTGCATCCCTCTTGAATCCCAGAAGTCTGCTGACATGGCAATAAGTCAGAAGCAGGGTGTGTGACGCTGTGGCAGGAACACCAAAGCTAAGTGGTTCCTGGTGGGAGTCAAGTGGGTCATATTCAGAAGAAAGAGAGGCCAGACCAGTTTGCTTATATTTCAATTTTAAATTTCTTGGCACAAATACGACATGTTATAATCTGTTTGATAAGGAACGGCCAACTTGACACGCAGTCTCTGCAAGAGTTCTCTCCCGAGATATCCATGGGAATAGAACAGAGATGAGCCATGTAAGGAGGGGAGAAAAGATAGTTCTCCCTGTTGCATTTTACTGTGAGGCTTTATAGGAATGCATGTTTTCCACTCCGATGGACCTCTCCAGGGTTACGCCTATGCTGTATTCATCCTTGTGTCCCCAAAGGCTAACAGAATGCCTGGCATGAGGAGTCCTCCATTTTAATATTTGTTCTAAGATGCAACAGATAAACAAAGAAGACTTTAGGACCTGCCGAGTGGCTTGGTGCTTAAGAGCTGGCTTGGGACGCCAGAGGGCCCCAGTTCGGATCCCACATGAGGGCCAGTGACACTGCCCTCTACAGCTAAGATGCTGAACAACAGCTCAACCTGGAGCTGGGCTGCCATGAG
>NW_017731521.1:2350920-2369827 GCF_001890085.2 Hipposideros armiger | reverse complement strand
CTTCCTTCCTTCCTTCCTTCCTTCCTTCCTTCCTTCCTTCCTTCCTTCCTTGTTTTCTTTCCAAGCTGAAACCAACTTTGACTGCTTGCCATGGACCAAGGTGTGTCCCCTCGAAATTAATATGTTGAAATTCTAACCCTCAGTATCTCAGAAAATAACTTTGAAGTTTGGAGATAGGGCCTTTAAAGAGGTAACTAAGGTAAATGAGGTCATATGGGCCCAATCCAATATGATTGGTGTCCTTGTAAAAAGAGGAATTGGGACATAAATACACACAGAGGAAAGACAATGTGAAGATGAAGAAGGCAGGCATCTACAAGCCAAAGAGAGAGGCCTTGGAAGAAACAACCTGCCAACATCTTGCTCTTGGGCTTCTAACCTCCAGAACTGTTAAAAAAAATAATTTCTGTTGTTTAAGCCACCTAGTGTGTGGTGCTTTGTTACGCAGCCCTGGAAAATCAATGCACTGCTCTTCCCACTTCCTTTTAGAAAGGTGGAAATTTATTGAAAGGATATTGGTGAAGCCCAGGCTATCTATGGAAGAGCTGGGAAATAATAATCCTGAGGTAGGGGGCTCCTCTTCTCCCAGCATTCTGGGATCTCAGCTGCAGGATGGAGTGTATAGATTTTTTCCCTGGAGACCTGACATTAACGATATTTGGCCCCAACCACTCTAGCTTCCAAGTGTTTCATATGATGCCTACCTTCCAGGCTCAGCTGCAGTCAGGTGCCCATGCCTCCATTGGTCAGCTGTGGCCACAGAGCTGACCACAGGGCCACCTGTGTGTCAGAGCTTGCCAGAAAAGGGGTGCTTATTAGAGCTGGGCATTCACCTCACTGATGCCCTCTACAGCATTCCCCCACCCTGCGCACAATTGCCTCAAGCTCTTCCCTGACCCCAAGCGTGTCCACGAGACATCTAATGATCCAAGGTCAAGGACACCCCTCCTCCCTCTCTTCTTCCTGACCTGTGCTCTCATTGATTTGAAGGTCCACTTAGTGTTGTTTGTCCTGGGTCTAAACTTGTTGTGGTAGTGTTATCATCACTTTCATGGAAATGTAAATTCTGTTGCTGATAGCTACACTTGACCATGGATTCTTTGCTGCCTCGACTTCTAAAATCAACATTAGTGCTTTATTACTTTTCTCCTCACTTTTAGTGACTTCCTGCTGCCTTGAGAATAAAATCCACACTTCTTCGTATGGTTTATAAACCCTTCACACTCTGGCCATTTCCTTTGGATTAAGTCTTGCCTCTTTCTAGAGTCTCCACCTAACACTGAGTTTCTCATCATTTCCTGAACTTGACTGCTGGTTTATGTTTTTCTGTCTCTGCACATACTGTTTCCTTGGCCTGATAGTCTGCCTTCCCCTCCCCCTTTCTGCCCAGGTGAATGCAAATGCGTTTTGCAAGGTTCAGTATGAAAGTTGTCTCTTGCAGGAAACATCCTTGACCTTCCCCTGGTCCTTGACAATTTATTACTTAGTTCTCTGAGCAACCACTGCATAGTTATTTTTAAAATCCATCTCCTCTTTGAAACTATGAGCTCCCCAAGGGCAGGGGTTGTGTCTTAGTCATCTCTGACCTGTAATCTCAAACCTTGTGGATACTCATTCATGTCCCTGTCGTTGGTTGGGTATTGATGATGAGGCAGGCCACACAAAGCAGCTCACGTCTACCTACCACGCTGGTTAGGACTGGTCTTTCCTGGAATAGCTGATCTCCGCAACCCTTACTATCATGTAGTCTGTGGGTGAGAGGCTCCCTAATTGACAAATGGCAACATTCTGTGGCTTTGTCACACCTCCTGACATAGACTGTGTTTATGTAGGCAGCATAAATCTCAGTCCATAGACTCGTGCACAATATCCCATGCTGTATTTTCTCTAAGCTGACTTGATTTCGAAATCTGATCATCAGTCCTGCCAGCTGGGAAATACAACCTTCTCCTTTTGTTCCCCTGAGGCCATTTATTAAGCACCTAGTATGTGCAGTGCAATGTGGAAGAGATACCGTTGAAAAGCATCTATCTTGATATAGAAATAATCGCACACTTATTTTTAATAGCATCACATTCTACAGGATTTGAGACAGCACATAATTGAATTAGAGAAAGAGCTCTTTCATACATATACATACACACACACACACACACACACATACACACACACAGAGCAGGTCATCAAATAATGTGTCATTCAATGTTGTTTTGTTATAAAATTGATGAGCTGCCTTAGGAACTTAAGTCTTGTTTATATCAGTTAGCCTGTGGTAAAACTGGTTTCATTACATGGTACATTGTTTTGTTTAAAGTTGAACAACCTATCGATGATGTTAAGTGATGCTCTTTTACAGGCGTTTTTTGTTAAGCACATCATTTTTTCTTTCCATGCTTAATAAGGGCTGCCCACTTTTCAATCATTTAGTCCTATTCCTCCCGGTTTACTCTGACCCAAACAGAGCAGTCCAAAATATAGACCTGGAAATTATGCTGCATTTAATGCAGCTTTTAGTGGACTTTCTGTTTATATTTAGAGAAAACTCAAAACCAACCCAGTATTACAAGAAATATTAAAGGGACAAGAAGAAGGAGAAGGAGAAAGGGAAAGAGAAGAAAAGATAAAATAAATGAATAAAGTGACAATAACTACATATCTATTACAATTACTTTAAGTGTGAAAAGATTCAATGTTCCAATCAAAAGACATAGGGTAGCTGAATGGATCAGAAAACAAGGCCCTTATATATGCTGCCTACAAGAGACCCAGTTAAGATTGAAAGACACACACAGACTGAAAGTAAAGGGATGGAAAATGGTATTTCATGCAAACGAAAATGAAAAAAAAAAAACTGGGGTAACAATACTTAAAACAGACTTTAAAACAAAGGCTATAACAAGACACAAAGAAGGACCCAGTAATTCCACTTCTGGGTATTTATCCAAAGATACCCAAAACACTAATTTGAAAAGACATCTGTATCTCTATGTTAATTGCAGCATTATTTAAAATAGCCAAGATATCAAAGCAATGTAAGTGTTCATTGATAGATGAATGGATAAAGCGGTGGTATATATATATACACACACACACACACACACACACACACACACACACACACACACACAATGGAATATTACTCAGCCATAAAAAAAATGAAATCTGCCATGTACAATAACATGGATGGATCTAGCGGGTATTATGCTAAGTGAAATGAGTCAGACAGAGAAAGACAAATATAATATGAGTTCACAAAATAAGCAAACAAACAAAACAGAAACAAACTCATAGATACAGAGAACATTCTGATGGTTGTCAGATGGGAAGGGTATTAGGGGGCTGGTGAAAAAAAAAGGGATTAACATGTGCAATTTGTCAGTTATAAAAACAGTCATGGGGATGTAAAGTACAGTATAAGGAATAGAGTCAATAATACTGTAATAACCATGTATGGTATCAGATGGTTACTAGATTTACCAAAGTGATCACATAAGTTATATAAATGTCTAATCACTATGTTTTACACCTGAAACTAATATAACGTATGTCAACTGAAATTGAAAAATAAAAAAATTATTTAAAAAAATAAAGAAATCTCCAGTAGTTCAGAATGTGACTTTATTAGAAACTGGTTTATTGCACATGTCCTTAGTTAAAATAGGATGCGGCATACTGGAGTAGGATGGACCCTTAATCTAACATGACTGGTGTCCTTATAAAAAGGGGGAATTTGGACCCAGACACTCAAACAGGGAGAACACCATGTGAACACGGATATGGCCACTGATAAGCCAAGGAGAAAGGCCTGGAACAGACCCTGCCTTCCCCGCTCTGAGGAAGAAATAACCCTACGGACACCTTGATCTCAGACGTCCGGCCTCCGGAACTGTGAGACAATAAATTTCTGTTTTTTAAGGCACTCTGTCTGTGGTACTTTGTTTTTGCAGTCTTAGCAGACTAGTGCAGACACTTATGTGTCATGGCCCAGTTCTTGGTGAATATCCTCTAGAATCTAACCTCTTTGGGGTTAACTAGAGCTGTGTTCCTCAAACTTCAGTGTGCATAGGAGTCACGTGGAGATCCTGCTGAGATGTACTTTCTGATAGAGGAGGTCTGGGGGAGACCTGAGACTCTGCATTTCTAACAAGCACCTGGGTGACGCTGATGCTGCCAGTCCAACACGCCACACTTTCAGAAGCAAGAGTAGCTACCTCTCAACTGCGGCTTCATATAAGAATCACCGGGGATTGTTTTGCAGTGCAAGATATTAGGTCCCACTGTGGGAGGGACCTGGGCAATGATGTTTTGAAAAGCTGTCCAGTGATTCCAACGTCCAACCAGGACTGAGAACCACTGAGCTAGGGCATGATAAATTAGAGATTCATATTCCATCATTAGGCTACAGACTTGATTAAATCAGAAACGTGGAACAGTAGAGAGAGAACATTCCTGTGTTAAACCCCTGGGAGAAAATATTGTAAATGGTGACTCTTTCCCCAAGTTTGTGTGTTTGTCTAAAACAGCTGAGTATGACCATCAGCTCCTTTCTCATCATCAGAAGAAAGCAGGAAACCTCTATTTAATGGGTCCTAACACCAAATAACTCACCCCTTTCCCCTTGGTAGTTTTCAGACTCCTGTTCTTTCTACTTCCTTGGGAGCCTGGTTATAGTCCCTCATCCTCAGATCACACCTCTCCCTCCTCCTTGGTCTTCTCTTCAAACTTCTGGTATTTCATTTTGCCTCCCTTTGATTTGCCCCCTGCAGTGTTTGGCCTCCACAACACAAGTCCCTCCTCAGCTCAGCTCCAGAGAGCCCAGCCCACAGCAGAGCCTGGGTCTCCAGCTCCAAAAGTGGGGTGAGGACTGATGGACCCATCCATCTATCCACCCATGCATCTACTCATCCTCCCATCCACGCATCCTTCCATCCATCTACCCATCCATATATCTGGGTGTCCAACAAATACATCTCCTACGTTAAATATTGGGGAATAAAATCGTGGCCATGACTGCCACAGTCCGTTCCCTCCCATCAAACCTAAAGTACATCAGTAAGGACAGCTGCTGAACATTACATATGAGATGAAGATTACAAAGGAGGGAAGCAGACCACTGTGAGAGTATATAGAAGGAGACATTCACTGCTCCCTGCGAAAGCAATGAGAACTTCTAGAGGAGATGAATTTTAAGTGGAGACAACAAAGAACCATTAAAAGTTGGTCATCAGTTGGCGTAACAAGGATAAAGAGTAAGAGGAAAGAAAAGGCTTAGTATCAGGGAAGAACATGGTGTTTAAAAAAAAAACTGAAAAAAAGCTCGGTATAACTAGAGCAGAGAGAGTAGGGGGAGGAAGATGAGGGGTACTGTTGATAGTGGCCCAAGCCACGTGGGGCACACCCAGCAGCTGACGCTTTATCCCAAGTACGCATAAATGTCACTGTAGTTCCTTCAGTCCTAGAATTCCTCAGGATTTTACTTCCCTTTGCTATATTCAATTTGAGGAACGAATTTTCTGAGCCCCCCAGGCTGTGTTATGCTCAGCACCGCACTAGATGCTGTGGGGCCAGGGACGCGATGCGAAAACGAGAAAAGGCTTGGCGTCTGCTTCTGCAGACTTGTGTTCACAGAGACAATAGCGTCAAACGCAGGATAATGGGGCAAAGGAGGCACCACAGGTGGAAAGCATTGCGGATGCCAAAGAATAGGACTTCAGTGTAAATAATACGCATCTACACACTCGAATCTATTTAGATTACATTTACATAATAAATACAGATAAAAGGTTCTTAGCTATAAAAACATCTTCACATTGAACCTGGGCACGTTGCTAAGTTTGGGGCTTTGATTTGGGGAGGAGCAGGGTTCTGCCATGAGTGCTGTGTCTTTTTTCATGGTTTATACAACCCTCTTCTTCAAACTTCTCAGGACAGAAACGCAGCTCGCCAACTCCTGAATGGTCTGTTTTGCCAGAGTAAAAAATGGATAACAGTGTCTGCAGAAAATGAAATAATGGTATGTGAATGAATGTTTAGCATTCAGGACCTTCCGTCAAAGATGAAGGAACCATTAGGGCTAAATTATAGTGGAGGCCTAAACTTTGTGCTTATTTATTCTTTTCCTCTTGGGCCCTACATGCTAACGGAAATTCTTTTGTTTCTTTTCCATAAAATTTTAGTGTGCAAATTTAGACAGTTCTACAGGGGCACAACTACAGCGTTGAGAGGGGTGACCGCCAAACACTCTCTCTAAACAGCAAGAACTGAGAGGCTGATTATTTGACTCCATTTCCTGTGAAGCTTTTTGCTTAATGGGATGACTCAATCCCGCAGAAATCCACAGTAGGGGGACCTAAGTTGGGACAATTACATTGAATTATGTGCCTTCCCCAAACAATTTACTCGGTGGGGAAGTCCCCAACTTGTGCCTGCCTTTCTTTCATAGAAGCCATATTTTATTTTCTTTGCCTCAGTGGGAGAGGAAATGGATGTTATCACTGTTGTACTCAGAGAGGGCAATATATGCTAGATACGTGCATTTTATAAACATCGCTTGAAGAAGGCTAAAGGGATTGTTTTTTTTCTTTGAAGAGTCAGAAGACTGCTTGGAATTTGTGTATTGCTACATTGGCATTAAAAAGTAAATAGCCCGGGATAGAGTAACTCAAGGAGAATTAAGTGGGGGCCAAGGTGTCTCCTGTGCATGGGAGTAGAAGGAACAGGAGGGGGAGAGGCAGGTAAGCGGGTCTGCCAAGATGAAGTCTCTGATATGTATCCAAGGTAGTACCAATCACTGTATATCTCGTGACCAGAAATTAGCTGATGTACATGCAACCCTCATTTAATTTGCCTAATTACAATATGTTCACAGCCGCACCACAGGGCTTTCTTACAAATGATTCCCCAGCCCAGTCCACTGGGTAGAGGGTGGCATGTCACTCTGCAGTGGTTTGTGTGGGAAATTTGCATATAACATCTCCCCCACCAAATTATTAATTGGCTCCTGGGGAGGCACTGGTTTCCAAGGTTCTGCTTAATTACTATTCGTGTCAAGGTTAAACATCTGCCCGTGGTAAGCAGGGGTACCTGCTGCCCCTTCTGCTGTCAGCATCGTGTTTACATTCACAGCTAGGTAGCTCATGTCAACACATCCTTCCCATGAAAACAACAGCCTGTGTTGCCATGACACTGTTTATGCTGATCGCCCAAGGTTGTGTCGGTCGAATGTAAACAAGGAGAGGAGGTGGGGCGATCGCCTGCTCTGTGCTGCGTGTCACACAGTGTCAGGCATGGGGTTGTGCATTGAGAAGGAAACTGGCTCAGCTGGGGACCAAGATGGGTCCCCTTCCCCCATTCCTACCCAAGGTGCAACACTGCTGCCCACTGCTGAATAATATTCTCAACTCGTCTCCCAGCATCTCTGGGTTTCTTGGAAGTGACATGATTCCTTCTCTCAGCCCCGTGAGGCACCACATGAAAAGGTCCGGTTTGAGAACATTATGCTAATATATGTTTTGTTATTTTGTGCAACTAATTTGCTAGTCAGTCTTCACTTTAAATGTATCAATATCACTGATTTTAAGACCAAGGTTTAGGGTAGAACAATCCCTGCTAAACTGACTTAGTCATGACCAGGCCTGGGGATGTAAGCACCTGGATGTCAGTGATTTTGACATAAGCTTCAGGTTCATTTCAGATGGCCCTACGTCCTTTAGGACCTCATATGCAACTGGCCTGAATGGGAGCGTTAGGCAGTTAGGTTACTGAGCAACTCCACCTCTTGGCCTTCCCTACTCCTCTCTAAGGTTAATCCATACATATTGCACATGCTAAGCTAGCTTTGCAATTGGAAAACCACATCTCATTTTGCATATCATATGTTCCCTTTAGCCTGCTAGGGGGAGACCAATTTTAATAGCAAGGAGAGATAGAAAGAATTTAACCTAAAAGTACGGTTTCAAAATAAATCAAGAAATGGGCTGGCTGAGTGGTGCATTGGTGAAGAGTTGGCTTGGGACGCCAGCTCTGAGCAGCAGTGCCCCGGTTTGGATCCCACATGAGGGCCAGTGACACTGCTAAGATGGTGAACAACAGCTCGACCTGGAGCTGGGCTGCCATGAGTCGCCGGTGATGGCATAGGCTACAGTGGGGCTGCAGTGGGCTGCCATAAGCTACCATGAGAGGCTGGCAGCCAGTGTGAACTGCGATGAGCCGCCGTGAGCGGCTGTCCATTGGCTGGCGAGCAACTGCCTCACCCAGGAAGAGCGCAATGATAATACCAAAATGGGCCAGTGAAGCGACATCCTCCACAACTAGACTGAAGAACAAAAGGACAGCAACTTTTCTGTTTCCCTTCCCCGATTCCCCAACACTGTCCCCCTCCCCCAATTCCCCAATAAAATCTTAAAAAATTAAAAAAATAAATCAAGAAATGGTCTAGAACAGGGATCGGCAAAATACAGCACACAGGCCAAATCCAGCCCACTGCCTGTGTCTGTAAATAAAGTTTTATTGGAATACTGCTATGCTCATTCATTTACATATTGTCTGCTATGGACTGAATTGTGTCCACTTCCTCACCCTCCTCAAATTCCTATGTTGAAGCCCTCACCCTGCAATGTGACTGTATTTGAAGATAGGGCCTTTAAGAGGTAGTTAAGGTTAAATGAGGTTGTAAGGGTAGATAGGGTCCTAATCTGATAGGATTTGTGGCTTTATAAGAAGAGGGAGAGAGATTTCTTTCTCTTCAGGAACACAAATGGAGGAAAGGTCATGTGAGGACACAGGGAGAAGGCAGCCATCGATAAGCCAGGAAGAGTGGCTTCACCAGAATCGACCATGATGGCATCCCAATCTCGATTACCAGCCTTCAGAACTGGGAGAAATAAGTTATTTAAGCCACCCAGTCTGCGGTATTTTGTTATGGCAGCCCGAGCAGCCTTACACATCATCTGTGGCTGCTTGGGGTCAGGTTATGGCTGAATTGAGTGGTTGGATAGAAGCTGTCTGACGTGCAAAACCAAAAAAGTTTACTGCTTGAGCCTTAACAGAAAAGGTTTGCTGACGTAGAATGCCTGATGTAGAATGCCACCTTCCCAAACCATATTTAGAGACTAAAATTATTATATAAATAATGAGAGGAAACACCCTTTAAGACATATTAGCAGCAGGCAGCAATGTAGCAGTTAAACAGGTGACTATAGATACCAATTAATACTATGGTATAGATAGAAGCGAAAGAAGATACATGGCTAAATATAGAGACTAATTATTAATAGAAATGGATTGAAAGAAGTGAAAGAGCATAACTGAATGAATGTGAAGTTTGGAGCAGAATTTTGCATCAATAGCTAATTTAATATTGTTACTTTCTAAAACTAGAGAGACTTACAAACTTAAATGCCTACAGCAAACAGACAGGTAGTGTGTGGAAACCTGACCAGGGGGAGCACATACTCTCCCCAAATGGGCCGATATAGCTCAGCTCCAGCTGATTCTTGTCAGTTCTTCTGATTTCATGAAAAAGCCAACATCTGAATTTTTGTTGAAATCTTCCAATTTTTTAAATTAAAAAACACCCAGTCCTACAGGGCAAAGTGAGGAAAAATCCTTAACTCATGAGCCACTAGTTTGTAATCTTTTGTGCTAACATGTTTTATACAAAAGATATTTTTTTAAAAAAGGAAAAGCAAAGCAAAAGGATACTTCCTTTGCCAATTTCCTCAATAACTACTGAGGGAATTTCTTCTAGAGATGCTTGAGTTTCAGATAGGTTCAGTTGCAGTATTCTTCACGTTTCCAAATTTATCCAATGGATTAACCATTGGGGTGTCTGTTACTTAAGCCCCATTAGTCCCTCATTTCAGGCAGGTGTAATGTGGTGTGATGCAGGAAATATTGACTGACAGGCTTTAATTGCACTTAATTGCTTTCACTTGAACAAATAGTACATATATATTTTTATATGTATATATATGTATTTGTTCATATATATACATATACATTTTTTTAAGTTGTAGAAATTCTATGTTGTTCATTTTTTTAATTTTTATTAAATTTATTGGGGAGACAATTATGTAGGTTTCAAGTGTACATTTCTATAATACATCATCTATATATTGCATTGTGTGTTCACCAACCAGAGTCAGTTCTCCTTCCATCACCATATATACATTTTCTTTTCAAGTGAAAGCAAATAAGGCAGCAAGCTCACGTTCTAGGGAATTTCTAGCTCCCAACAATATGCCTGCAAAAAAATGCTAAATGATGCTGAATGATGACATTTCTAGCAGTCTGGTTAGAGAAAGAGATTGTAGAATTTATTGCCTTGTTGTGTGAAAGTAAAATTTTCACTGCCTCTGGCATATTCAACTTTTAAAAATATATAGTTGAAATGTTTTAACATTACCATTTTATTAAGGAGAAAAAACTGGGGTAGAGAAAAAAATTGCTTGAACCCAAACTTATAATGAAAGGGAGAGCTACAACCAGAGGATCCCATGCTTTGTGGGGACTTTGTCTCTTTAAAAAACCTTAAGTTATTAACAGCATCTGATACATATTTCATAAATAGTAGAAGCCCTCTTACCCCAGGGGTCAGTACCACTATTGGTTTCTTAATCAAAATAGTCAGTTATAATGGGAAAACATTTTTTTAAAAAGGTTCATACGTAGCTTATTAAACACTTTATTTTAACGTAAAATTATAAACTGGACATTAGCTTGCCAATTTAGCTTTCTGATGAGGGCTAAGACCTTGTCTTTGAAAATTCTGATTAGACTTCCTCAACATCTTTCTTGCATTAACTATACCCACAATCCTTCACACACAGAGTTTCCAGCTTGCTTTTCTCTAAATAGACAAGAATTAATACCCAGACAAAGCAATCTGAATATGGGGGTACTTCCAGACTGTGATTATTTCCCCCAATCTACTATACTTGTCTCATCACTAATTTGACAGCAATTTTTTAAGTGAATGTATTTTTTTTTAAGATTTTTTTGGGGGAATTGGGGAAGGGGAACAGACAAGTTGCTGTCCTTTTGTTCTTCAGTCTAGTTGTGGAGGACGTTGCTTCACTGGCCCATGTTGCTATTGTGATCATTGCACTTTTCCCGGGTGAGGCAGTCCCTCGCTGGCCATTGGACGGCTACTAATGGTGGCTCATGGCAGCTCACAAAAGCTTACGCCCGCTGCTGACCAGCCCCACTGCAGCCTATGTCTTCGGTGGCAACTCATGGCAGGCAGCCCAGCTCCAGGTCGAGCTGTTGTTCACAATCTTAGCTGTAGAGGGCGCAGCGTCACTGGCCCATGTGGGATCCGAACTGGGGCCCTGCTGCTCACAGCTGGCATCCCAAGCCAACCCTTACCCAACTCACCACTCGGCTGGCCCTTAAGTGAATGTATTTTTAAGTCCTCTCAATGTTTCAGCTTTCATTTTCATAGAAACCACAACTTTCGTTATTCTCACATTCATATTTCATTTCTCTATATAATATTTAATTATGTAATTATAATAACAACTACAACTGGGATATATAAATTTGGGAACACGCATACTGCTAACTTTTGGTAAATATTCAACTCAACAGGTGAGAGAGAACGTGTGAGGTTATATTTGAGAGAAACCTACCAGCTGCAAGACTTCGGTGAGGTCAGTATTCACGATTTACAAGAAGGAATGGAGAGTTTTGCTTAATTCTGTATATTGTTTACATGGAGGGCTTCTCAGAGGACTCCTGCTGTAGAGCATTTTTAAAAAAGAAAAACAGAGTGCCAGGAGAAGAAACTCCCCTCCCAGCATAATAGCTAAAATGGTCATATATGGCTATAATATGGATTCATGGTCAGTCACACATAGTAGACAATCCATAAATAAATTGGGGCCTGTCCTCCGGGCCCTAGACTAGCTGTGCACCCACACTTCCAGTGAGCAGTGCATAAGCTGCTCAAGCTCAACCTGCTCCAAACTGCAGCTTTTCTTCCCCAAACCTGCTCCTCCTATGGCGTGCCCCATGTAGGTGGCTGACACCATCATCCGCCCAGGACCTCCGCTTAGGAGTCACCCTGGAGTCAGCTCTCTTCAGTTGGACAGGAAGCCACGTACATTTTGCCTTTTGTTCTTCTCCCCAGTTGTCCTCTCTCAGTGCCCACTGCTTTGGGTCATAGGCTTTTTGTTCAGTTCCACCCTCCACATATCTGCCAGGGTGACCTTTCCAAACTGCACTTCTGATGATCTCACTCCCCTGAATAAATTCTTCAGTGGCTCACCATCAATGTCAGGGTAACGTTCAAACCCTTGAGCCTGGCATTCACAATGCCGCCTCTGCCAGTATTTTCAATGACACGTCTACACACACGCACATGCTTTACTCCAACCGTACTGAACTGCTCCTCCAAACACATCAGGGTATTTCACACCCTCGCTTGTTTTGCTTCCTCTGTCTGTAGCCCCTTTCCTACCCGCTGAGTCCCCTGGCGAGCTCCACTCAGCCATTAGGACTCAGCTCATGGTCACTTGATTCCATGTGAATATTCCCTGAGCCCTCCCAGCAACAAGCCTCTCCTCTGCACCCCTTAAAACATTATTGAAATACTTACTAAACCTACTTATGATTGCTGACCTTTTTGTCTGTCTTTTTCTATGAGATTGGTGTTTCTCTAAGACATACATCCTGCTTTGTTCTCCTCTGTATCTCTTGCATGAGTATAAAGATGTTGAACTCAATAATAATGTGTTAGATGAATGAATGAATCAGGAAAAAGTCATAAAAAGAGATTTACACCTTACCTACTAGAGTACTCTATTTAGTAGTAAAGTGATATACCACTGAACAACATAATTAAAGGGAAAATAACATTGAAGTATTAAAGTTTTTGAAAGTTTCTTAAATGGTAGAAGAAGGGAAGGCATAGCTACAAGGAATTTTACTTGTACATTAAACAAGAGCATCTAAATTACTATCATATGATGATAAAATAATGTGGTTTTATTATGGGGAGTTTGGGGTTTACGTTTAACATCTGTATTAAACATACATATATGCATGGTAGAGGCTATTGTCAGACAAAGATGCTGTCAAATGGTAGCTATTCTTATGATGATGATTATTGTTTCTTTTGAATTAGTAACAAAGATTCTGTATAGATATATACAGAATACACTCATATATAATTCTGTATATATAATTATTATATGTAATTATATATCCTATATATATGCAGAACAATTTTATATATATACAGAACAATTATATAAAACATATATAACTTGCACTGTTGAGGATAATTTGGAAAGCTGAACAACAGTGCTACTGTAACCAAAATTTGTCATCCATTATTTTTACACTTTAATGTGCATAGGAATCAAATGAATATCTTGTTAAAATGCAGATTCTGATTCAGGAAGTCTGGGATGGAGCCTGCAATTCTGCACCCTAACAAGCTCCCAGGCGAGGCCAGTGCTGCTGGCCCACAGACCATGTTTGAGTGGGAGCAGTGTACCCCAATCATGATTAATCATCAGAACCCCCTGAGATTTTTACTAAAAACACGGATTCCTAAAAACAAAAGAAAAAACATGGACTTTCACCAAGTGCGAACACACTTATGCACACATCCATGCTCAGGGAACAGAACTTGGAGGGGAAGGAACAAGGAAGTTTACTAATGTATAATATGTAAGGATGTATTCAACATATTTTTATGGAAACTCATTGATATTCACTATGCATCCCTCATTTTCTAAGAGATTACTCAGAGACTGCTTACAAACTTCAGATCTTTGAATAAAGTATCCAGATCAAACTCCTCGGACAATTCCTGCTTTTCACCTTTTAATTCTGTTCTTGTTATGGTGTCAGTCCTAATTATTGGATACAATGAACTAATTCTCCAAATTTTGAAAATTTCTAGATAAATTCCTGGTTAAATTTCTTTCTATCTCAGAAATATTCAAATTTTTCTTTTAAAAAGATCCCTCTATCTGTCTCAAATATTTAGCTTGGATATGAAGATGGGATCTGATGTAATATGATTGTTTTGGTTTTAAAGGAAATCTCTCCCTCCTTTACAACAGTGGACTCAATTCAATGGATTTCCCCTTTTACCAGTGATGGTGATGATAGTGATAGTGATGAAAACAGCTCATACCTAAATGCAGCACTTATGAGATGTCAGCCACTTGCAAAGGGCTTTATGTCAATCAGTTCTTACCACAAGTTGATATGAGGTATCATTATTATCCCCATTTTACAGATGAGGAAACAGATGTACTCTGCCTACATCACACAGCTCATGAACAATGGAGCTAGAATTTCATTTCAGACAGTCTGACTTTGCAGTCTGAGTTGGCAGCCATTATAATCTATCGTCATCATCAGTCCTTGAGATTAAGATTTCTGGTTTCTAACCCCCATTTGTTTTATTGTTGTCTCCAAGCATCTAACTCTCATTGTCTTTACTACAGTGCCCATCAGTATGAAATTGGGCAGGACAACCCCTTTCAGTAAAGTGTGTGTGCTTCGCACGAATCCAGGAGACATTGTTCCTACAGTAGTCCTGATAGATCTGTGTAGTTATTAAAATTTTCTAGAAGACGGTAATAAAGTGTCTTGAGGCATATTTTGCACAATATGCACAGCTAGCAATGGGCACTGAATTTTGGCATCTCCAATTATATGGCTGTGGTAGATTGGAAAACATGGCCAGGATATTCTGAAGCTACTCCAATTGAGAGATGGAATCTATTTCGCCATGTCTGGGATCTGAGTTGCCTGGTGACTTGGTTTCACTCCAAGTTCAGGAGCATATGTCTTAAGAGACCTTGAAGCTTCTGTCTTTTCCCTGTAGGAACACCTCTGCCATTTTGTAAAGAAGTTCAGTCCAACCTACTGGAAAATGAAAGGCCATGCAAAAGAGAAGTGAGGTGTCCCCACTGACAGCTCCAGGTGACTCTCAGGCATGGAGAGAATGGCCCTGCATCCTGTCATGGCTAAACGCAGTCTCAAGCTGGCCCACCAGCTGAATACTGCTGAACGAGTGAGCTCAGATGAGCCCAGTGGGATAATTTCCCAGCCAACCTATGGAATCATGGAAATTAATAAACCACTGTCTCAAGCAAAGTTTGGGTTTGGCTGTTAGCAATACATACAAGTACATAATACGATGGCTTAAAACATAAATAAAATTTAAGGCAATAGAACTCTCTTTATAACTAATGATATTTGAAGAATTGCCCAATGTAACAAGGACTTTTGATTCAATAAAGTAATTTGATTCAATAAAAAAATAAAAGCCTGGGACCAAATTGGAGATTGAAGGGAGCACATTTACTCTTGTGGTTTCCCAAAGTCACATATTTTCATAACTAGCAAGAGCAAAGAAGGCCATTAACTAAATGCATTGCCATAAATCCCAAATTATCATTGATTTTATAATCTGAGATTTGCAGAGGATAAAAATATTTTGTCTACATTTTTATAGTAAATTTGATAGTGTGCTAAAAATAATATAAATCTCCTCTTTTAGAAAAGATAATATGATATTGGAAATACAAATCTCCATTTATGAAGAATTCAACTTCTAATTAAAGGGTAACTCTGAAGCAATCTCTATGGATCTAAAACCACTTTGATTTTTCCAGTCACTGTGTTGTAAATCCCATCTCCATGTTGGCAAGGAGACTTGTCAAATTGTTTTACTACAGAGCTTGTCTTTACCCACCTAAATTGTAGACCTTTATATTTTTATTGCTGTTGAAAGTTTGTAAAATACATTTCAGATAATTGTGGGAAATCATAAAACCTGCCTGGGGTAGGAAATAATAATAGTTCACAAATTATACTTACCGTTAATCAGTTCAGACATAACTGAACTGCAAATGAACTTTTATTTTTTCCTGCCTCAAGCTAAGCGCCCCATGTTCTCCAACACGTTATGATTTCTTATCATAGAAACCACAGGCCTTTTTTTGTCTTTTCTCTGCAGTGGTAACAAATATAAGAGCTTCTGACAGTTTCAAAATCTTACACAGAACAAAGCATTGTTTATTACTTTGAGAGAAGTGGTCATCTAACACCACCTGCAAATAGACTAATTCCCGCATGGGTGACCAAACATGATGACTTACTTGGAACTCAAATGCTGTAACAGTTACACAACTGTTGGTAGCTCCACTGAAGAGCAGGAAGACTGGTGGAAAGGTCACATGTCTCCTCACCCCTGGATGGAAATTCCAAAGTCATGTGACTATTATTTTGGGTGCTTTAGGTCCCATTGCAAAGAGTTAGTTATTTGGAAAAAGTTTTCCTGAAATCACAAATTTTAAATGTAATTGTTCCCATAGCAATTGATTATTTTTATACCCATTATTGGAAACTATGAACAATTAATAATCTATTGAAAATTTGTAAAAACTAATGATAGTGCATTAAATTTCTTTGATTATCTTCCAAGAGCCTATTCATGCTAAATCTTTGGTCTGGGTGTATAGCCAAAAGATTTTTTTTTTTATTCCATAGATGTAAATATTTTGGTTAGGAGTCTAATGGGTTTATGAGATTTTGTGGAACATAACACACTACTTCTTAAGTGTGGGCTGCACATAGTGACTTCCTTCCAAAGAGTAGAGTATAGAATGGGGGGGGGGACAGGGGACAGGGAGAGTAACTTACAGTGGAGAACCATGGCAAACACTACTTGAGCCAAGTGATCAAGGTCAACATCAACATGTACCCTTTGTATGATGGGATAAAAATAGAACTTTGCCTCTCCTTCCCCCAAATACATAACGTTAGTCTAATCATGAGACAAACATCAGACAAATCCCAATAGAGGACATCCTACAAAATATCTATATCTGACCAGTAATCCTCGAAACTTTCAAAGGTAATCAAAAAATAAAAAGGAGAAATGGTGACAGCCAAGGGGAACCTAAGGAGATAGAATGACTAATAGTAATCTGTTATCCTGGATAGGATCCTAAAAAAAAAAAAAAAAGGTCATTAGGTTAAAAACTAAGGAAATCTGAATAAAGTACGGACTTTAGTGTATAATACTATATCAATGTTAGTTCATTAATTGTTAAAAATGTGCCAAACTAATGGAAGATGTTAACAATGGGAACTCTCTACTTCCTTTGCAATTTTTCCATAAATCTGAAACTACTAGGAGATAAAATTTATTCTAACAATTTACTATGAAGTATTTATGAGACAACAAAAAAGGATAAAGAATAAAATGAACACCACATGCCCACTTCCCAGCTCAAGAAATGATGCTTGCCAGTAGAGTTGAAGTCCCACATGCACCCCTTCTCATTTATACTCCCAACTATCTTTTCCCAGAGGTAACTACCATCCTTAATTTGGTATTTATTATTCCCATGCTTTTATTGATACATTTATGACATCTTGTGTTGCATGTTTTAAAATTTTGTATAATTGCATGATGTGACATTTGCTTTTGCAAACGTTCTACTCAATAAGTTTAAACTTTTTTTTTTTTCAGCTGAGCCATCCTGCCACCTGTTGGCAGCTCAGCTCAGGCCGGGAATGGAATCAGCGACCCTGTTGCTCAGAGCTCGCACTCTTGAGTGAGCTCTTAACCAACTGAGCCACTTGGCCAGCCCTCGATAAGTTTATAAGACTCGTGTTAATTTATGTAGCTATAATTCATTTATTGTTTTCTGCTACCAAGACTTCCACGATATGAATATATCCAAATCTACTGATCCCTTTGACAGACCCTTAGGGTGTTCCATCATCCCTGCTGTTCAGTCCTTCCATTCACCCTCATTTGCTCAGATGCTAGGGATTTCTCATTTAGCTGATCCATCCCACACAACGCTTGGCACCTCAATCTAGCTGCCCAACTCCTCTCTCCCCTGCCACTCTCTTCCTTGACCCCTTCCTCTCAGATTGGCCTTCTGGAGCTCCAAAGTCTTTCTTCCTATTATGCACAGCTGTTTAGCTCTCCTGTGCCTTCTCCCTGACTGCGTATAGTTATAAACCATCCAAGACCTCAGCTGAACAAGGCCCCTCTACTTCTTCCCCAGCACTCCCATCCCATGCAAAACTGGGGGGGGGGATCATAATTTAAAAATTGCTCTGTTCAAATGTGCTATAAAATAATCAGAAAGAGAAATATCCATAGTCCTTTTATAAAAAGCCACTCAATGACCTTGAATACTTCGACCTACTAGTGAGGACAGTTAAAATATAACCTCAAATATAATCTTAAGTAGTTTATTCAGAACACATTTTCAAATTTTCAATAAATGAAGTTTCTATAAAGCACGTGGCTCTCTAGAACTTGGCAGAATTTAGAAAGAACAATTTGGGTGTTAGTTAGGTATCAAGGTAAGCTTGTCCTAAGTGAAAAGGAACACATACTTTTATGTAATTTCTATATTCTCTGAGTACATCTATGTTCCTGTTCTTTCCATTTAAACCCATCTACATGGATAAAAAGTTTTGTCTTTCAGGGGATGCAGAAAGAGTTAAATGTGGACAAAAGCATCCTCTCAGGTACATAGAATGGGAGTTTGAAGATCCTTAAATTCTAAAGAGAGGAGTGATTTTTTTAACCTATAGGTAGCTATCTTGGGGCATTTTAGTTGCATTCCAAACTGTAGAGATTAACACTCCTGGTATTAAAGTACAAAAAAATTAAATTGGGCCGACCAAGTGGCGCGATGGTTAAGAATTGGCTTGGGACGCCAGAGGGCCACGGTTCGGATCCCACATATGAGGGCCAGTGACACTGCTCTCCACAGCTAAGATGCTGAACAACAGCTCAACCTGGAGCTGGGCTGCCGTGAGTCGCCAGCGACAGCGTAGGCTGCAGCCCCTGCTGCGGTGGGTTGCCATGGGCTACCGTATGTAGCCAGCAGCCAGTGTGAGTGGCCAG
>NW_017731521.1:2333981-2347582 GCF_001890085.2 Hipposideros armiger | reverse complement strand
CATGCACTCTTAACAGCAAGGCTGCTGGTTCGACTCCCACATGGATAGTGGCTACGCCCACCCGCAACTAAGATTGAACACAGCACTTTGAGCTTAGAGGCCACGAGCTGCCGATGGGCAGCCAGATGGCGACTGGCGCCCTCCACAATGAAGACTGAAGAACAACAACTTGACCGGTCCCCTTCCTCAATTTCCCAACACTGTTCCCCTCCCCTAATTCCCCAAATAATAATAATAATAAAGAGATTGTTTTCTTTATATATAGTTTGTGTGTATATATATCTGTACCTATATATAGATAGACATAAAATATGTGTGTACATATACATATATATGCGTGTGTATACATATTGATGAAGATCCTTTGTTTGCTCAAACTTTACTCAGGCTCCTGAATTTTCTTCTAGGCCCATTGGTGCACTTCCTTGTAAAATCTAGTTTTAGCAAGAGCCCTGCTAGATCATCTTAGCAAGGGTCCCCCATCTTCTATATCTGTTCACCATATCTTAGGGTCTTCATCCTCCACCATCCCCCAAGTGATGTCTGGTCACCTGAGTCTGTCTCCAGCAAGAATCCTGTTAGATCAGTTCAGCCAAATCCCACCTTACTCCTGATGTTTCCTTTTAGTAATTTTCCATCCACTGACCCCCACCCTGCTCCTTGCCTATAAATTCCCGCTTGCCCCTGCTGGATTCAGAATTGAGCCTGGATCTATACTGAGGTCTCTCTCCCCTATTGCAAAAGTCCTCAGTAGAATCTGTTTTTACCTCTCTAACTACTATCCAGCTCTGGGTTTTGTTTTTGTTTTTTTTTTACTCTATGTGTGTGTGTGTGTGTGTGTGTGTGTGTGTATGCAGCCACACTTTTAATTTCTAATGACTGCTTCTCAGAGAGAAAGGCTTTTGTCCTTCAAGCATTTTAAAATTATTATCCTGAACGAAAATGAGCAAACAGAAGCCAAAGACTTAGCAGGGAATCATCTAGACACTGAAAAATTTAATCTCAATGTTTACATATATGTATTGACTTCTGTAGTAGGAAAAATATCAGATGGAACCTATTTTTGAAAACCTGATCTGAAACCTAGCCTTTGTGCTGAAAAAAAANAATGATGGTGCCAACTTGGGCCAGTGAAGCAACGTCCTCCACAACTAGACTGAAGAACAAAACGACAGCAACTTGTCTGTTCCCCTTCCACCAATTCCCCAGCACTGTTCCCATCCCCCAAATTCCCCAATAAAAATCTTTAAAAAAACAAAACCAAAGAAAAACAACAAAAAAAACTACCGCAGTGATTTGCAGCCTCTCAAGTAAACATGGATTTAAGTTGACAAATCACCTCTAGAATTCACTGGCATTTTTGCTCCGTACCTACTTCTAGGAAGAAACAGTGGGGACCATATAAAACAATTCCTCCCTCATTCAGCTTTTGTATCTCAAATTAGAAGATCTAATTTGATCTCAAATTAGAGCTTTTTATAGATTTGGAAAGACCTCCTTGCTGCACCTGGATGTCTTTCTGTTGCCTACCTGGCCTTCGAGCCTAAATTATTTTAAGAGGTGTCTATGCAGCAACAATTGGTTATCAGTCAGTGTCTAGAAAAACAGGTGGTATAACTAAATTCGGGGATTTGAAGAAAGTTCAATACAGGGACTGTTTACAAACATGTCATCAGTGTAAATGAGACTACAAGACTAGTAACCCTGGGGCTGTGATCACCCCCTGGCTTCAACAGGCAAGGGAAAGGGAGTACTTATCTATAGGAAGAGAGAGGAATGTGGAAAAGGTAGCAAATGAGAGCTATGACAGAGGCATCACTGTAGGGAGGAAGCCAGAAAATAAATACCCCTACTCACTCCATTCCTCCATTCTCTTATTGGTGCTCCCCATTGGCCAAACCCAAAGAATCACAAGGTATAGGAACTCACTGATGTCAGGTCAACCTTTCAGGGCACAGAGTAGGGCTAATAGGAAGAAGAGGGGATATCCAGCATACCAGCCAATCCAGAAAAGGTCTATAAATGCCCTTAGATGTCTACATACTTAACATTCCACATAGGCTAATGTGCAGTAGAAATTATTTCAAGGATGGGATAGTCTCCATTTGGGTAGTTGCAGTAGTCAAACTCCTTCTGCAACTGACATATCACTTGGAGAGGCTCTCATTCCCAAACTATTCTCGTGGGGCTTAACAATCAACCGGCTCAATACTATGCTCTGAGTGTATCAGCAAAGATAATGCATTGTGAAGAGGCAACATATTTTGCATTGACCAGGAGTATAATAAAATAAGAACAGATGCAAAAAGATACAGTAACAGCTGATTTCTGACATCCTCTTAATGTCTCTTCTGAGAGCTCTTTTTGTACTTCTGTGAGCATTGATAGTGATCTTACTACTGACAGAAGAGAGGTCTGAATCATCAAAGGAAAAGTATATTATGTTCTCTCTAATGTTAAGATTTAGTAAAACATCTACTAACTACAATACATTATTAAATTTGAAAAAATGGCCAACTGCAAAATATATTATTTCCATACTGGGTGTTACTAAGATGAGTAAAGGCACAATCCTGCCCCCAAGACAAAAATGAATGGTCCTATTCTGCTAACTAGGAAATATCTAGGTTACTTTCTGTAAAAATGATCAAATTCAAGCTTAAAGGCGGAGACACAGCCACAGCCACACCTGACCTACTGCACACCCTCACTGGCCCTGTCTGAATCCTTTTCCACATAAACCTCCTTCCTGCAGTTAAATGTCATAAAACATGTGTCTTGTGTTTATCAGCATTCTGACACGTAGTAAACGCTTGGTAAATGCTAGTAGTAGTAGTAATAAAAAATATATAATAATGATAAGTACAAAGGAAGTTCATAGAAAATCCAGAAAATGTTTTATTAAGAAATTAACATTTGAGATAGGCCTTAAAGGATGAGTGGATTCTAACAAGTGAAAAAAGAGAGTGGAATTAGCAAAGCGTACTGGGTCAAGGAAAAAGCATTTGCGAAGATAGTAAATATTGGTTATAAATGAGATGCAGATTTGTTAGTCGTGTTCTTGGGCTACAAATGTTAGACTTAACATTGGAGAGCTGTTGAAGGAATTGGGAAGGGGAATGGAAATAATAAGAGAAGCTAATATTTATTGAGTACTGACTATGAATTAGGTACTTACTATGAATCGTTGTTTACATGTGTTCATTCATTCATCCTCACAAACATCCTATAAAATAGTTGATATTGACCACTATATTGGGTTAGGTCTATAGGTGATTTCAAGATTATACACAGTCCCTGAATTCATATATACTTATACACTTGCTAGGGATAGAGGAGAGAGGGTCTCTTTTTATAGAATTTTAGAATATCAGAGTTAGAAGGTGCTCTAAAGTTATTAACTCGTGTACTCTTCACAATAATCCCACGAGGTAGGTCCTATTATTATATCAAGTTATAGACAAGGAAACTGTAATAGAGGAAGTTCAAGTAACTTGCCTGGATTCACACAACTAGCAACAAGTAGTAGCGCCAACCTCTTTGATTTCAGTAGTTTAACACCAGAGTTTTTACTTTTTACTGATGCTATGCTATTCTCTCACTTAACACGTATCCCTTGTAAACCTGTTCGCTGTCCTTAAATAGGTTAAAAACTGGGGCTACAGAGATAGATGAAAAGTGGTTCTTGTGTTCGAGGAATCCAGGGTTTCAAGAAGAGTCAGTCACAGACAATTACAGTAATTATGATAAAAGCTATGGTGAGGGCATCCACCAGGGGCTCCAGGGACTCAGAACTGGGGAGTTCACTCTTTGGGGGGGTTCAAAGTAGGTTTCCCATGGGAGGTGGCCACTAACTAGGTCAGGAAGACTGTGTGCTTGTCTGTCAAAAACCGGAAGAACCCATTGGGCAAGAAAGGCAACGTTTGCAGGAAAGATCAAGAGGCGTGAGAGAACACAGGAGGTCAGGAGATGGCGGGGACTAGTTATGGAGACAAGAAACAGCTGAGAGGGCAGAATGAGAAGGCCTTAGAATTTGATTGGTTGGAGGGGTAAGTGAATGGGAGGGTGGCAGGATACTGGTCTGATGCAGTGGGGTAGAAAACAGGGTGACTCCCCAGGATAGGAATTGGGACACATGAAGGTTTAGAAGGAGGAAGTCTGGGGGGCGGGGGGGAACTTCAGACATGTTCATCTGAAGTAGGTGTGAGACCTCGTGGTGAAGGTACATGCAGTAGGCAGAAGTAAAGGGTCTAAAGGCAAGAAAGCTGACATCTATTGTGATGTCTGGGGTTTGTAATAGCCATCTGTAATATATCATATCATTTAATCATCATGAAAGCTAAAGAATTCCACACCTAGAAGGTGGTTTCAAATGTCAATGTATACTATATGCTACAAAAGCCCTTGGAATTCCATGATGGCATTTTCTGGGAAATAAAACAAGAATTTTGGAATTTGCTCTTTTGAGAAGGAATTTGCATTTGGAAAAGGCAAAGCAAATTACTCAGGATAAAGTAGTTTGGTTAAAAAAAAAAAAAAAAGCACAACCTGGGGCCAACCAAGTGGCTCAGTTGGTTAAGAGCTCGCTTAAGAGTTTGAGATCTGAGCAACAGCGGTTCGATTCCTGGCCCGAGCTGAGCAGCCGCTGTGCTGCCAACAGGTGGCAGGATGGCTCAGCTTAAAAAAACAAAAAACAAAAAAAGCACAACCTGTATATCTAAAAGGAAGGAAACAATGTTTTTAATTATGGCTTGGTGCTGGTTCTAAAGGTAATTTAGAAAGATGCCACTTATTCACTTAGAATGAGATTTGTTATCAGGATTGCTAAATATGGTAGAGAATAGGTAGGCTTAAATGGAGTTGAGAGAGATTAGTAAATGGTTTCATTTCAAGGGCAATCAAGTACAAGGTTCTGTGAAGTTCAGCTGATTTGCAGGCCCAGGATGAGGGTGAGGCAAGAAAGGTGCCTTGGGACCCTGAGAGTGAGGGTTTCCTTATATTTTTGTGCCCTTGATGCTTCACTCACATCTCCCTAGTGCTGGCCCTGGTGACCCAGTGGTGGCCCTAGATGTCCCCTCTGTAAGTCCTGATTTCATGAGCCTAGAATGAGACACAGACAACAGGTATTTTTCAACTTTCCCAGATGAATATTATTCAAAGAGGGTTTTGAAAGGCTTACCTAGAAAAGACAACAACTATAGGCAGAGGAAAAAGGGCAACATCAGATCCAGAAAAATGTCAAGTGTATGGCTAGAACCATACACATCCTTAGTTACTGTGACTTTTATTAGTGACATTATAATAATGCCCTTATAAGGCAGTACCTACTTTGGTCACCAACATAACCATCCAGGATGAGGGTGTTTGGCCCACTTAAATAAATAGGTATGTCCATGAAAAACACAAAACTACAAATGGCCCCTAGGAAGACACAGAGTGCTGGATTCTGTAAGATCAATTTCACAAAACTAGGGAACCTTCGTGACAATTCTTGAATAAGAACTCAGACAGCAACGGCTAGTGTAGGGCAGAGGGGGTCATCATGATGTGTGAATAGAAGCAGACTGAAAAATGTCTATTATAAGCATGTAGGCAAGATTCAAAAGACAATCCAGCTATTTCCATGGCTGTAAATTACAGAACGAGGGTGACAGTACTATTTTGAAGTACGTACAGTCCAAAAGCAGAGAAGTCCCATCAAAAATAAAAAGGAGAAACCCACCCCGCTTGGCTTTCCATCTTCATGGAAAGTTTTATGTTGTTTCCCCCCCACCCCTTCTCTCCTTGTCTCCTGACACCCTCTAATTAGCTCGCATCTCTGCCTCTGGCACCATGCACGCTGTAGGTGGCTGGCGTGACATCGGATGCCTGCCCCTGCAGTGCTATTAGGCACCCTGTGGCGCACAAACAAAAAACCAAGAAAGCCTGGCCCAACTATTTTCCTATGAATAGAACATGCTTTATGTGATGAAAGGTGTTTGTGTGTGTCTATTTGTATAGAGATGAGCTATACATATGGGCATAAACACAGGGGGCTTTAGGCCTGTGTACAGCCTGTGAGTTGCTAAGTCTATTTAAAAAGGTTCAGGAGTCAGGATCAGAAGTATTTTGCTGTGTCCTCAAATAGGACTGGAAACTCCTGAAAGACTAAACATTTGCCCTCCACGTTGGAAAGGCTAAAGGAAGACGGTGAAACTTTCTAAGAAGGAAGCTGGAGCTGAGTGAAACTTCCTTGACCTTGAGATGAAAGCAGCTCGCAAATAGGTAGCCCTCCCTTCTTTCAGTTTCTTTAATGACATCATTAGGTGGAGCTTCCTCCTTGGTCTGAGACATACAAATCACAGTGTCCCTGCAGTACCAGCTGCCTTCCACCTCCAGTGTCCAATGGAAAGAATTTTTTTTCTTCATGGTCAGACATCCAACTAGGATTTATCGAGTGACTACCAAGGGCTGAGCACCCTGCCTCGCTGAACAAAAGGCACTTCAGATCTTACTGAGGTTTATACTCCAGAGAGCTACACCACCCCCCATACCATGAGTGCTGAGCTGAAAGGTGATGATGGTAGATGGTAAATAATCAACATCGAAAATGGTGCCACAGATGAGGATTTGCAAGGGGACAGCCTTTCACTGGGGTGGTGACGTTAGTACTGGAAAGTCCCAGCACTAATGCTAAAGGGATTAGTGTTAGGGCCAGCATAGTAGAGAATATGGTGGCGAGTTAGACCTACCAAAGCCCACTGAATTCTCAAATTTAATGAAGTGCACACTCTGCTCTAGTTCTTACTGATGATCTGAACCTGGAAGGCAGGTTGTCACCCTCTGCCCTATGTCCGTCAGACCCTAGAGATGATACCTTCTGCTATGGTCTGAATGTTTGTGTCGTTCCCCCCCCCCCAAATTTATATATTGAAATCCTATGCCTAAAGGTGGAGCCTTTTGGGGTGATTAGGTCATGAAGGTGGACCCTCATAATTGGCATTAGTGCCTTTATAAACAGCTGCAGAGAGCTTGCTTATCCCGTCCACCATATGAGGATGCAGCAAGAAGGCCCTGTCTATGGTCCAGGAAGTCAGCTCTCACCAGACCCCAAATCTGCTGGTGCTTTCATCTTGTACTCCCTAGCCAGTTGATGGCATTTTTGTTAGAGCAGCCTGAATGGACTAAGACTTAAATGGTTGGTGGTAAAGTGTGCCATAAACCATGAATCACAAACAACACATTGCCATGAGATGGGCAAATGATTTCATCCTCCATCATGACAACACTCCATGTCACACATCGCTTCTGGTATGGCAATTTCTATCAAATAAAANCCAGTGAAGCAACGTCCTCCACAACTAGACTGAAGAACAAAACAACAGCAACTTGTCTGTTCCCCTTCCCCCAATTCCCCAGCACTGTTCCTATCCCCCAATTCCCCAATAAAAATCTTAAAAAAAAAAAACAAACTTGACTGCCTGAAGTCAAATTACAATTTGCTGAGCGATCAGAGCTCTAGCTCCCTACCCGCCCTCGGTTATCACACTCCGCAGTGGCCTGGCTGGGGGTTTTCCGCCATCCTCACTGGCTAATTACTGAAAAGTCGTTAGTGTCTCTGAGAGTGGGGAATAGCAGCTGACTGTGAGGTTTTCTGCCTCAAATCCCTTTTTTCCCCTCGCCTCGCTGCCCACCCACCTTGGCATGCTGTGACACTGGGCAGGCATTCAAGAATCAGGATGCCCCCTTTTCTGGGTCCCAAAAGCCATTAGATACCATCCCACTAGGTAGTCATTCTACCCGTCACAGAGCCCTCACCACTTACCATCATTTACATTCTCTTAGAAAGCCCTCTGCTTCTGCCCTTCTGTGAATTTCCACGCTTCCCTGGGCTGTAGGCACTCTGAGCCTTTCTCCAATAGATTCCTAGTTCCCTGCTTTGGGTTTGTTCCCAGGAGCTTTTCCCCTATAACTCAGGCCCTAAGTCCACAAAGGACTGTGGCTTGCTTTACTATCATGTTCAGCTTGATATGTAGCACAACACGTTTGCTTCTTCCACTTGACGAAGTCCAGAGTCAACCCTGGAATAATGTCATTTGCGACAGGCCTATCTGATGCTTGCTGCTTAGTGTACAGAACCTGGAACTTCCCGCTAAGACAACTATTTGATACATTTAATTGCCAAAGCACGAGAATCACACATATAGAAGCTGTACAAATCAGTTAGGAAAAGACAAACAATTTAAAAGGAAAAGTGGCAAGAGGAGATGAATCATTCAAAAAGATAAATCTTGAAGTACCAAGAAATGAGAGGAAACTGAGCCTCACTAGTAATCAGGGAAATGGAAATCAAAGCCCCATTAGATTTGCAAAAATTTCAAGCTTTGTTCATATAAAATATTCATGAAAATCTTTACAAGGGGGGAAATTCTGAAGTCCTGCGTTTAAGCATGTACATTGTTTAGCCAGCCTGGAAAGGCTGTGGCAATGGGCAGGGAAGGTGATGGTGTCCTTGACACACAACCTAACATTTTTTTCCCCAGGTATTCTTCTAGGGAAACTCTTGGGGGTGTACACAACACATTCTTTACAGGGATGTTCATCAAAACAGTGTTTGTAATGGCCAAAAGAGATAGAAACATTCTAAATATTTATCAGTAGGGAATAGACAAATAAACCATGGTCTACACTCATATAATGGAATAGTGCATAGCATTTAAAATCAGTCTAGAGGTACATGTGTCAGTATGGGTAATTCTTGAAAACATAATGAAGTATAATACAATTTACCTTAAAAGCGCACAATGTATAGTATTTCTAAGTATGTGCCCATGTAGTCAAAGTATTCAAACACAAACAGAAGAGCTAAATATCAACATCAAAACTGTGGTTAGCTCCAACTGTACCCAAAAGATTTTAGNGTGAACACCATGAAGTTCCTTTTGGGCAAGCCCAGTGCTCCCGGTCTGGGACCTCTTTGTGGATGGGCTTGAACTCACTAACTAAAGTGATTGCAAAAAGGGAATACAATAAGGCCTTCTTGCAAATGGATGATAAGGCGTCCATTGCAAATAAGGCATCCTTGCAAAAGAATGATATGCTCCTATGCCTTCAACCCCACCTCCATCTAGGCCCAGCTATGCACCTACCAAAGTAAGACTGACGCGATGCTGTCTTTGATTTGCAAAAAGTGTGCACAGATTTTAAGTTTTGGGCAGCCGGGAGGCTCAGTGGATTAGAGCGTGTGCTCTGAACAACAAAGTTGCCGGTTCGATGATCCCTGCATGGGCCACCTTGAGCTGCGCTCTCTTTAAAAAAAAGGAGGGCCAGCCAAGTGGCGCATTGGTTAAGAACTGGCTTGGGACGCCAGAGGGCCCCGGTTCGGATCCCATATATGAGGGCCAGTGACACTGTCCTCTACAGCTAAGATGCTGAACAACAGCTCAACCTAGAGCTGGGTTGCTGTGAGATGCTGGCGACGGTGTAGGCTGCAGCCCCTGCTGCAGTGGGTTGCCATGGGCTACCGTGTGTAGCCAGCAGCCAGCGTGACAGGCCCTCAAGCCGCCGTGAGTGGCCATCCAGAAACTGGGGACTGATCTTCCTCGCCTGGGAAGAGTGCAATGACGGTGCCAACTTGGACCAGTGAAGCAACGTCCTCCACAACTAGACTGAAGAACAAAACGACAGCAACTTGTCTGTTCCCATCCCCCAATTCCCCAATAAAAATCTTTAAAAAAAAGAAGGAAAAGTTTTCAATAGTATAAGATTTAATTCATATGTGCTTATCATTGATAAATCAAATAGTATAGAAAATTGTATAAAACACTCCCTCCTTCTGTGTTCGCCTTCGCCAGGGGTAGTTGTGAAGTTGGTTGTGCATCATCCTAGAGACTTTCTATGCTTATACCAACATACACATTTGTAACCACACCTTACTCTGCAACTAATCCCGACACAGTGGGCACCTTTCCATGTCAGCACATGTAGGTTTAGCTCGTTTGCTTTAACATCCACAGAATACTTTGGCCTGTGGGTGCATTTTAATTTATTTAGCCTATCTTCTACTGAAGGACATTGGGGTGCTTCCATTCTTAATCTATTGAAAATGACAGGGCAGTGAAAATCCTTATATCTTCATGCATTTGTGTGAGTATAATTGTAGGGTAAATTCCTAAAAACATAGTTACCACACGGTATAATCCTTGCCAATCTGACAGTTGATTATTTTTCACATTCAGTCTTACTTAAAACGAAATACGAAGGTTGAGAATCGTTTCATGTTACAAAGACATTTACAATTCCTTTGTCTGTGGCTTGGAGGAAAGACCTCAAGTTTCTCACCCTGGTTGCATATTCCAGTCACCTAGAGTCATCATTTAAAAAATATCAACCGCATGGGGCACTTCCCTTCAATCCTGAAGATGTTCAGAATCACCTGGGATGCTTGTGAAACATAGACTGCTGGGCTTCCCCCTTCCAGTTTCTGATTCAGCAGCAGGTCTGGAATGTGCATTTCTGACAAGCTCCTGGCAGATGCTGGTGCTGCTGGTCCAGGGACTTCACTTTGAGATCTTGATTTAATTAGTATGTGATGGGACTGGAATTCTCACTGAATGTCATCAGTAGGTTCTTGGAACTGCAGCAAAATGATGTATACGGACATCGGTTTGACCATAGACTAATGATATAAACAAGAGTTCAGTTTTTTCGGTGTCTCATCTACTTGTAAGGAAATGACGTTGAATAAAACGACATTATTCGAGGACATGCTATATTATTCATTTTCCTCAGGTGATTCAAAGGGGCAGTCAGGCTGAGAACCACTGGGCAAGGCAAGGAGTCTTGTCCTATGCATATGTGACCAACAAAGCCGCCCCCCCCCCACGTTTTCTCCCACACAGTAACAAGATAGCTTCAGTCTCCTTCATGTCTTCAGTACTTTTTATCTAAGGGGATAGGGTTCCTTAAACGGCTCTGAAGAAAGTGGTAACATTGCTTATTTTAAGGAGGAACATTTTCCAAGTATATGGATAGATAACTAGGTGATCAGGATATGACTGGAAACAAGATTTGGGAATTTTAGGTAAAATCTAATTTAAAACACATTTTTTTCTCCCCTTAGAAGCATAAGTAAGTTGGAAACATAAGAGAAAGTTGGGTTCCTTATGAAATGGATATAGAGAATTTATAATGGGCTATTGCTTAAGAGTCCATTACAATTCAGAGCCTAGCCCTGTGTGAAAGTAAATTTTGCTTAAAAATCACAATGAAGTAGAAATTCCAGAGATTGCTCAACTAAATGATACCCTTACAAAAGAAACTTACAGAGTAATGATTGTCAGTTCATTTCTGGAAACCCAATAATTTATTCTTATGAAAAAACCTTTAAAAGAATTATATTCCCATGTCCCATGGTGGGGGGGAAGAATTATAAAGATGAATGTCAAGGGTATATGAGGCATTTGCTTTGTTTGAAATTTCCCATTCACTCAAGATTTTGTTTGTCCATGGTTCCTAAATGTTGGAAGAGGCAGGAGACATCCTCTGACATGCTAATTCACTTCCTGGTAGGTTGTAACACTAGACTGATTTGGTTCTTTCTTATTTATTGATTTTTTTTTTTTTGAGTCTCTGGCAACATTGCTTGGCTCTGGGATAAGAGCCACTTGAAACTGCCAAAAGGAAGTCTGGGAATTTTCTGATCTGCCTTTGTTTTCCAAATCTGTTATGAGGACATGTGGAATTGGTTCTGATGGATCATAAAGGCAGACGTTAGGGAATGTGGACTTTGCTGAATGAAACAGAACAAAAGGAAGTAAGTCTTCAGAACTAATCACTACTGCTAGTTTGTTTACCTCTGTGTTAGCATGCTCATTTATATGCTTATGGCAAGCCTCACCAAGTCTGCTATGCATTTATTTCACTGCTATGCATTCTACATTCAGATAAGAACATCAGCTTTTTCAGGTATTAGCAAGAAGATCAAACAACAACAAAGATTGATGTCTGGCTTTACAAGGGAAGACTGCATTTAGCTTAAGTAGTAAGGGTAGGAGTGCTTCTTATTTCCTTCTCTAATGTAGCTAATTGTGCCCAAGACAGTGGGGTTGATTCAATTCTCTCATTTGGTTGATTTATGAGACAGTGTTTCACCACTGTCTTATCAAATAGGTTTATTTATTTGGTCCTGAAATAGCTAGAAACCTAAGAGATGTTTGATTTGGGGAAATTTAGCATTTAACTACTTCTCAGGCTTTACCTACCTTCTTGGATGATAACATACGGGTCATGGCACTCCGGGGAAGAAGATAGGGTCAATATTGCCAGCACGTTATCATCAACCCCTCATTCAGCGGCCAGCCATCTATGCATAGATTTCCTTCTACCTGCCTCCATCTATTTGAGGATCATTTTGCCATTCACACGACCTCTACCACATGGATAAGAAGGGTAAGCAAAGAAAGTAAAATGCAAACTATTCAGTTTTGCTACTTGCTAGTTGTAGGTTGGAGGCAGCATGAAACAAAACTTGACTGCCTGGGGCCGGCCGAGTGGNAAATTCTCTTCAACTTTCTCTTTTATAAATCTTCTTTACTCCACATTTTCATACTCAACAAAAGCTTACCCCCCACCAGAAATATCTAGACTATCTTTTGATAAATTTATGATTTGACTGATTGCATCGAATGAGCTGATTGGAGTTGAAATTATCCACTGAGAAGGAAGAAGAAATAAATGGCCACAAAATCACCCACTTCATCCATGTATTCAGACACCCATTTACTGAGCACCTACTCGGTACTAATCACCAATATAGGTGCTTGGGATACAAATGCCAATGAAGACATAGTCACTGTAGCCAAGGAATCTTCAGGGAGAGATGGAGTCAACTTTTCTAGGAGGACCCTGGCAAAAGGCTCATCAGGAGACAGAGCTGCCCCCTTTCACAAGGGTTTTTGTTTTATTGCTAGTCCAAATGGGTGTGTTCTTTGAAGGATCTAGATTTAATAAGAGGACCAGGATTTTTTGTTTTTTTGTTTTTGTTTTTGTTTTTTTCAGTTGATTGATAGTTTTACAACAGTGTAGTCATATCTGAAGTCTATCATAAACATCATGTCCAACTTAGTTTGTAGGAACTGGTTTATGTCGGTTGGGTATAAAAATAGGCTAATTGTGGGATTCAGTAAAAGGCGAAAGACAAGGAAGTGTTCACATGTATATTTAGGAAGTTGTTGCTAGGGCTTAACTGCACATGGAGATTCTATCCTTGGTCTGGGTCTTTGTGTCTTCTGTTTAGAATCTATAATTCCTTAGGAGCTTAATAAAAGTGAAATGGCAACTGGAGTTTAATTCTTTTCAAATACTCTTTTGTATTGAAGTTTTTTTGCCATTTAGGAAAACTAGGCAGATTGAACCAAGGATCCTTAAATTAGAAATAAATAGATGCGTTTATCCACTACTTTGTTTCACATTGTAGAATCCCACGTAAGGCAACATTATGGCGTCCTTTATGTGCCATTTACAAGGCTTCTTAGTCAGGCTTTCCCTACAGAGGGGATGACTGGTTTGTGGCCATCACCACAATCATCTCACTTTGTAATTCAAATCAGCCTCTCTTGAAA
>NW_017731521.1:2323416-2333028 GCF_001890085.2 Hipposideros armiger | reverse complement strand
TCTATTCATTTTCTTTTGCATTTTCCTCCTGTGGATTTACACAAATGCACATGAAAAATAACATAATTCAAGTGGAAAATTGTTGCAAAACGGGGAAGCATAATGCTTTGCAGCTTTGACTGGTGTTATTAGCAGGTATGTCCATTGAAATAGCAGAGTGACAGAACGGGGAAATAAATGCATTGTAATTGAGAAGTAGAAGAAAAGTGGCAAGGGTGTTACTCTCCTGCTTTCAAGGAAAAAAAAGTTCTGCCCATTTGAAAGAATAAAAAATACCATTGACGGCCGGCCAAGTGGCTCGTTGGTTAAGGGTTGGCTTGGGAGCGTGAGCTCTGGGCAGTATGGTCGCTGGTTTGGATCCCACATGGGCCAGTGACGCTGTGCCTTCTACAGCTAAGATGGTGAACAGCAGCTCGACCTGGAGCTGGGCTGCCATGAATCGCCGGTGATCGTGTAGGCTGCAGTGGGGCTGCAGTGGGCTGCCATAAAAAACCAAAAAAACAAAAAACAAAAACACCATTGAAAGGGACATCCTCTTAACGAGAGAGAATCTAAGCCCAGTTTGGTTCACCTGAGGCAGCGCAGACGTTGCTTACGGCTCCCTGGTCTGTTTGACATATTGCTGTCATCACCCATGGACTCCATTCAGAAGTTGCACATGGAGTCCTGCCATTATTAACCTGAGTTCAGGTTAGGGTAGAATCACAGGAGCAGGCTACCTCACTTCTGAAGAAATCTCCTGAGAAAAACTTTGCTGCTCAGCAATAAGTGGACTGAGATGAGAACCCGGATGGCATTGCTCTGGCAGGAAAAAGGGAAAGAGTGAAGCAAGGGTTCACACTATTAGAAGTAAATCCAATAGGCTAGACATGTTTAAAACAGAAAAAGGATATCAGTGGGCATAGATTTAGGTATCTTTATCTATTATTTGATTGACATAGCTAGAGGTAATAGGAATACTAATATGCTATGTTAGATCTATCTAACCAGTGGACATAGATTTAGGCAACTTTAACATCACCGTGATTGACATGACAAGAGGTGATAGGAATATATAACCAACTATGCTAGATCAATGCACTGGATCCCCACCAAATGGGAAACTGGCAGTCGGTTTATAGAATGCCAGGGTTCCCTCGCCTGCCTCCAACGGCAACCCCTCAAGTGAAACAATAGTCTTCTGATGATCCTTCCAACAGGACTTGGAGCTTTGGTTCCCAATGGAACGAAATCTTTCCACAGGAAAGTACTTGTTCTTTGAGACTGCTCTCCCAGAGGAGTGTAGGTTTGCATCATGGACTTTTACTCTTCAATCTCCACAAAGACGAGTCTCGGGAGTCTGAGGTCATGACTGGAGGAATCCATAATCCTACACCTTCCCTCCGTCACCAGCTTCAAAGTTGATGCCAAAGAACGGAGCAGAGAAGCTAGCAGAAGGGACAAGGGGAAGGGGGGAGGGCAGACGAGTGAAACAAAATGGATTATGAATTTGAAAATTGCCAATTATCTTGTATCATACAGCTCAGAGCCCTGGCACCATCATGAGCCACAATCCAGATTTTTCAGCTTAAATGGCTTTACATTCAAGCAAGCAAATTAACCATAAAATAGAAGGGGGGGAAAAAAAACAAAATATCCCAAGAAAGAATAAACTGCAGATAATAAGCACCAATCTGGTGTTGAATGCAGCCCAAGACACCAATTGTTTTAAGTCACGACAAAGACAGCTGAATGCTCCTCTTGTGGATGCAGCGTGAGGATGATTGCCTGCCATGAGGATCTTCGCTCACAAATAACAGTTTTTTCGCTCTTAATTTTCTGCTAAATTGGAAGCTAACTGCTTCCCACATTGTCATCGGAACACCTGCAGCTGTGCTGGATTTCTGCGCACCATTTCTTTGAGGTAAAACAGCACTCCACTTCCTTCAGCTCTTCATTATGCCGAGGTCTTCCTTTCACGGAGCTGCCGCACTAATGATTCAGGCAGGCTGGTCAGTCATTAAGCGACAAGCAAATGATACCGTGTGCAACGTGTGAGTAATCGGTCTGAACAAATGAAATCACAGACTTGCCTTTCCCATCATTCATTTCACAAACAGTAGCAATGTGCCGCACAGCAGGTAGTTCGGTTAAAACCAGCCTTGTAAAACAAATTTCCTGCAGCCGTTTAAGTGAGCTGCCTGCCATGGGCTGGATGCTTCCTCGAGTGGATGGGGCCCTGAGGAGGAGTTAAGAAAGGTTGGGGTGGAGGGAGCAGGGGAGGGAGGTGCTGTGAGTTGAGCCTTGGTACATACATTAGAGTAATTAAGGGTTTCGTGTCTTGCGGGTATGTTTTCCATTTGTATGGATCTCAGAAGTGACTGTTAGATTAGCAAACCCAAAACATACAGCATATACCTCTCTGTGCTTTGTCAGGAAGTAGCTGCTAAGGGACTGAAGCGAAATTCCCAAATAAATATTCTAAATTTGGAGGCACGAGGACGTGGTTGTAAATCAGATGGATTGCTAGGAAGCTAGTGATGCAAATCACAGTGATTTAAAAAAAAAAAAAAGTCATGGCTCTTATATTCACAGTAGAGCCCCTTTTGATTCATTAATTATTTTGTGAACAGTGCAACTGGCTAATAGAAACCTGAAGCTTAGAGTAGCAGTGGGGGTGGGGTGGAAGAGATGTAAAATTAGAGAGAATGACAGGAAAATCTTTTGTAGTCTCAAACTTTGTACCCTCAGGCCACTCGATCCCTCACCCTGCCAAGTGGGACAGAGAAAAGGGGCTGCTTTCTTCATGGAACTGGGTCTCACAGAGACCACCCCAATGGCCTTCATTGGATGGAGGCCCTGATCGATAAGGGAACCAACAGCATTTTGCTTTAAAGTGTGTTTTGAGTCCCTGTGGCAACCATGCCGGGTTGTGAGAGGACACCCTGGAAGTCCGCGTGCCACACCAGCAGCTCTTCCCATACCATCAAGAACAAAACTGAACAGGGTCTCAGAGCTGCCACCTATTTTTTACTCTCACTGGTAATTCCAATTTTGGCTTCAAACTTATTCATCATGTCCTCTTAGGCAGCTGGTGAAAGCTCCCAGAAGAGGGTCTGGGCAATCTGGCTTGACTGGAACCACACACTATGTGCCTACCAAGAAGCTATGCAAGGCAGCAAAGGGGGCCACAAGGGCACAGGCTCTGGCATTCCCCAGGACTGGGCTTGCCTTCGGCTCTCCTGGACACTCACAGACAAAATTTAGTGTCCACAGGCTCTCTCTGTTCTCTGACATGCAGTATAATATAAAATGCATTATAGGACTGAAAGGAAGAACATTCCTCATCAAGAACATGTGAACACCATGAAGTTCCTTTTGGGCAAGCCCAGTGCTCCCGGTCTGGGACCTCTTTGTGGATGGGCTTGAACTCACTAACTAAAGTGATTGCANTCCTTCTCTCTCCAGTTTCTCCCTCTCTTGATCTATTTCTTCCTTTCTTTTCTGATAAGCTAGTACACAGCATATTCCCGTAGCCTTATTAAGGAAGGTTCCTGTAGGTGGTGTTGTTTACCTGCTTTTGCCCATCCTGGGCAGCAGAATCTTAATAGGTAGGTAAGGGAGGTACAAAAGTGATGACTTAGAATGAGAAACGAAATCACAGCCAATTACAAATTTTAGAAAGCCAACAGACAACAAAGGCAAAGACAATGAAAGCAAAATAAACAAGTGGGACTACAGCAAACTAAAAATCTTCTGCACAGCAAAGGAAACCTTCAACAAAATGAAAAGGCAACCTAAGGAATGGGGGAAAACATTTGCAAATCATATAGCTAATAAGGGGTTAATATCCAAAATATATTAAGAACTCATACAACTCAACAGCCAAAACCCAAACAATCCAATTAAAAAATGGGCAGAGGATCTGAATAGATATTTTTTTAAAGAAGACATACAGGTGGCCAACAGGTACATGAAAGGTGTTCAACACCAGTAATCATCAGAGAAATAAAAACCACAATGAGATATCACCTCACACCTGTTATGCTATCATCAAAAACACAAGAAACAACATGAAGATGTGGAGAAAAGGGAACCCTTGTGCACTGTTGGTGGGAATGTAAATTGGTCCAGACATTATGAAAAATAGTTTGGAGATTCCTCAAAATATGAAAAACAGAACTACCTTATGACCAAGCAATTCCACTTCTGGGTATTTATCTGAAGGTAAATGAAAACACTAACTCAAAAAGATATCTGCACTCCCATGTTCATTGCAGCATTACTTACATTAGCCAAGACGTGGAAACAACCTAAGTGTCCTTTGATGGATGAATGAATCAAGAAAATGTGGATATATATATAGAGAGAGAGATAGATAGATATAGATAGATATAGATATAGATAGATATATAGATAGATGATAGATAGATAGATATGTATCTATCTATCTATCTATATGTATATACATATAGATAGATATATATAATGAATATTATTCAGCCATAAACAAGAAGAAAGTCTTGCCACTTGCGACAACACGAATGGACCTTGAGGCCATTATGCTGAATGAAATAAGTCAGACAGAGAAAGACAAGTACGGTATGATCTCACTTATATGTGGAATCCAAAAAAGAAAAAACAAACAAACCCTGAACTCATAGATACAGAGACTAGACTGATGGTTGCCAGAGGGATGAGGGGTAGGTGAAATGGGTGAAGGGGCTCAAAAGCTACAAATTTCCATTTATAAAATAAATGAGTCCTGGGGATATAATGTACAGCATAGTGATGATATTTAACAATACTATATTGTATATTTGAAGGTTGCTAAGAGAGTAGATCTTAAAAGTTCTCATGAGAAAAAAAAATTGTAATCATATATGGTGATGGATGTTAATTACACTTATTGTGATGATCACTTTGCAATATACGAGCATACATACGTATATCGAATCATTGTTAAATACCTGAAACTAATATAGTTATATGTCAATTGCTTCTCAATAAAAAAGTAAAGCCAACAAATATCATAAATATCACAAAATCTGGACACACAGAATTATATATACATTATTTACATATAATTACTGAAATAATAAATAAATATTTAAATACATATTAGTTGACTGACCAGACCACCATTATTTTTTCCTACATTTTTGGCTGCACACTTTTTATACATTAATGATTTTTGTGACATCAATTAGAAACAACTTATTATTATTAATGTCATGTACACTTAGGATTGTTGTCAAATTTAGGGAGACCTCCATTAAGTTTTTTCTTTTCCAGTATAAGTCTTAAGATGTCAAGGTAGTAATAATTTTAAATACTACAAATGGAAGACATTTATGAATCAGTTTGTCATAAATGTCCTTGTTGTGGTAGCCCATTAGGAGTTTTTTTTAAAAGAAATTTTGATCTCCGACAGAATACGATTTCTGCTTTTGACCTAGCTTCACTGAGAACTAAATCTTATACTTACAATTCTAAAGTTCTGATGATTACACGAGATTTATACAGACTAGCCTCTGGCTTTGTACATTTCAGACCTATTTCTCCTTCATTACGTACATACTTTGGTGTCGAGCACCTTTATTTTACAACGCAAGATGTGGACGCACAGGAGACTGTAGGTGTATTCATACAAGCCCTTCACACACGGGGACAATTAGCATCATTTAGTATAACTTATTTCTACATGAAATAATTGGGAACCATATAAATGTATCCCATGAAATCCAAACCAAATGGATCTGCAATTCGAGTTTCCCTTAGCTGGTTCCTAAAAATGACTGTCGCCACCTCCACTGACACCAGACACAAAAAGTCACTAGAGGGAAAGTAGAAGTGGAAAAAGCTGAACTGAGTACAGCCGAAATATCTTACTTTTTCAAATTTTACAAAAACGTGTGACATGTGAACGTTCCTAGGACATGCCCAGGACCTGGAAGAAGCCGTACAAATGCAAACCTCTGAACCTGCAGCGTTATTCACTTCACTATGAATCTGCCTCTGCTATGGAAAAGGTTGAACCTGGGTTTTGGTTTTTAGATACAGAAAAAAGCCTTAAAAATGACAACGGGAACTAAACTCAGTTGCTCCTACATATTTGTGTAGATGAAACACGTTCCTTTTGTACAGTGGCTGTCTGCACANTTTAGACCATTTCATTAAAAGGCAGGAGGGGAGGCCTCTGTACAAAGGAAACAAGGAGATCCCCTCTGTAACTGGGGAAGCCACTCAAGTCAGTGGGAAGTTACTTGGCTTTTGACTGAGGGTGGAGGCACTTGCTACGTCCTAGGGAGAGACATTTTTACTGACGCTGCAGTCTGATCTGTACCTGTATCCTTAAATTTGGAAAATTGAGAAGAAAAATACTTCTCTTATATTCTCTCCTTTGATTTATCATATACAGGGGATGTTCTAACAGGAAGGCCTATCCCTCAAAACTTCAGAGACTTTGGGGGGCTAAAGGCATGCTATAGAAAACAATTCCACCCCATGTGAGCAAGGATCAAAACAGTGACATTCATTCTCTCTCTCTTTTTTTCAACCATCAAAAAAAACCCCAAAATGTTAGTGATGGGCCCACTAACATTTTCCTGGGCCCCATAACATTTAAGGACAAGCATCAAAACCTATGTCTAAGATTAGGGGAGAAACATGAGATACTTGCTTCTTTAAAAAATTTAATAGACCAAGGCAATGATAAAGATCGGAATTCATGGTTTTCTTCCATCCCTGACTGTCTATATTAGGATGATTATAGTTTGATTATAAGTAACATATGGACAGAGACTTTTGTGTGACTTAGAGAATGACACAATTATTAGTTAACAGTTCACATCGGAAGATAATTGAACACAATTTTGAAGACATAGTCCACGATATACTCATAAATGAGTAAACAAAACAATACGTCTTAGAGAAGCCTTGTGAGAAATGAAGAAAGCAGATACAAAATTGGGTAAAACTATACTGGTCAGCAATGCTTTCCAAAAAAGTGTCTGCCCAGCAAGGCATCTGGAACATAGCTGCTACAAAAATTATTCACTAAATGAATAAACAAATGATTTGAGCTTTGGAGAATGCATTGGGAAAAAAACACTGAAAGGAGAGTACCCATGTGTTACAGTGTTTTTCTGTTCCTTTTAACTTTTTTGTACTGTTTATACAGATTTTCTACAATAAGAATGCATTTCTTTTATAATTTGGATAAATAAATACAAAACCAAATAAGGTCCTTGTTTTCTAATTCCTTGGTTTTCCCCGTCTGAAAATTTTGAGGTCTGTTTTCTTATTACTGGCAATTACTTTTATATTTTGCCTCACGAGGGGATATTTTTTCTAATATTGAAATATCAATATTTTCAATACATATTGAATTATAAGGAAAAAAAGATGCTCTTTCACTTGGAAAGCTTATGGTCAACTAAGCAAGTTAAGATAGCACTTAACAGAAAGCTACAACTGGGCTTAATAGCAACCTACTAGGAGCAAATAAGTAAACCAGGAAAATCTGTCTAGAGAGTGGAAAATGACAATACTTCATTAGGTTAGCAATGCCCCCTGCCATTTACTTCGTTATCATTACAGAGCAAAAACTGGGAGGGCTGATGAAACCTCTGCAGGCCGGCTAATGTTTTCTGTGCATTCATTTGCATTCATTCATTTCATCATTCACGCATTATCCCTTGGGTGCTCATCAATCATGGTGCTTTTGTACAATGCTGGTTGAGGTGCAGGTCAAACTTGTGGCAAATAAAAGACCCCTGAAGTTCTCCCAGTCTTAAAAGGCTGCAAATACTACTGACTTGCACTTAAAGTGCAAGAATCTCATCAGTGACAAAATCTGAGGCATTCAACAGCAGAGGGCCTCAGCCCCCGAAATGCCCTTGGGGACAGCATGTATGGCAGCCTCAGCGGGGTCTGAAGATCAAGGGGCAGAGAATCCTTCATTTGTATCATATGTTCTATTTATACCGGTTTAGAAATTTTCAAAATCCTTTCACAGCCTTTCTCGCTTTGATCTCTGTAACTACCTTTCCAGGTAAACATGGCAGATTGCACCATCCCCCATTTACGGATGGATGTATGAGGGTCCAGGAATGCAGCGACCTACCTCCCTTTGCGCTGTTTGCTGGGAGGCCACTGAGGCAGGCCTGGACTGGGGTTCAATTTCCTTTCAATATGCCACACTGCCTTTATGTGCCCTGCTGGACTTGAAAATGCCGGAAAGCGCGTGCTTATGGCACTGAGATGCTCTAAAAGTCATTAGGTGAACAGTCCCAGTAACGGATCCAATGTGATGTGTACATGGCCAATAATTTTCTGTGAGACATCATCATCATTAGCTTTCAAAATTAAATTTCTCGTCTCTTCAGCCTGGAAAACGCCGATGGAGAAGCTGTTCAGGTAGTTGTGATCCAAATTTCACAGATCCAGGAGGCTTGGGTTTTCCATCTAAGGTTCAGTAAAGCATACAAATGGCTGGCCGTTGAAGAGTGTGAATGGCTGACCCTTCTGAGGTTTGCAGCCTCCATGGGTTGTTCCGGTCAGGCTGTCATCTGGCCGCCGCAGCTTTCGAGCAATTACCCGTGGCCACTTTGTGACAGTATTAGGAAAGTTAAGCTGGGATTGTTCCCAATTCCTAATTTACCTCTCAATAAAAATTGAAAGTTAAAGAGAAAACTAGCTTGGCTGCAGCCTCTAAGTGTTTTTGAAAGACACAGCTGGGGCAGAGGGTGTGAAGGAAGCCATCTGACTGAGAACTTCGATTAGCCGGAGATGCTGGGGGAGGACTCGGAGACAACCCCAGGAGCTGGTTTCAGGGGGGAAAGGGGCTAAGATTTTAAGAGGGGGAGGTGGACAAATTTGTCCATATCCAGAGTGTGCCTCTCTTTCAGGGATGTTCAGACAAGACCCTGTGAGCTCTGCCCTTTCAAGCATGTTTTCTTTACCCTCGTTTGATAGTACATCTTAAACCCTGTGCCATTAATGTAAAAATTTAGGACTCTATTTTGAAATGTCACGAAATTCTTATTTCTACAGGTGACTGCTTAGGATACTAACTAAAAGAAGGTCAACTTTGTCTTAATTTTTAAACCTGTAGGTTGCTTGTTTTAAAAAATGATTTCTGATTTGAAGAACTTTATAAGGACTATAATCAAAAGAAAAAAAAGGAAGTTGGGGTGAGAAACCCAACCACCACACTACCACCCTAGTTTTCACTTTTCCTCCATTACAGTTTTCATTTTAGGGACTTTTTAAAAAGAAGCTTTCCATTAAAGATGCTGAAGATTTCATGGGACTGGGCTTCAGCACTACAATCATGACGCAGTGGGTGGCTTTGGATGGTGACTACTGTTTTAAACATGAGTGAATGCCAGAGGGGTTCCAGATGTCCTCAGCTGGCAAATGTGTAGTTCCTTCCCCACTCTCCAGCACTGGATAGTCTCCCACCTCCTGTGGCTCTGATCCAAGAATTCTTGACATTAAAAATTAGCTTGGCTCCTTATAATTTAAGCAAGACTTAATTTAAACGATTTAGTTACCATCTGGAAAAGGCCTGGCAGAGAGTTAGAAAATCCCTCTAAAATGTTTAGTCTGTTTTACTCTACATTTTCC
>NW_017731521.1:2314464-2316991 GCF_001890085.2 Hipposideros armiger | reverse complement strand
GAGAGCTTTCCTGGAAAGGTTTACTCCTGCAGGAGGACAGTGGTGGGAGGGCAGGGCGGCACGCTGGCGAGCGGGAATCCTAGCCCGGCACACTTTCCTCCCCATCTGCCCACACCCACTCCATCCTTCTCTCCTTGCTCCTGAGGGGCGACCCATGAGGCACTGGCTGGAGGCACAGGACTTGATTTTCAGGTCTCCCTCACTCGGGTGTCTTAGCTCCAGGTGCTGTAACAAACACTACAGTTGCTGGGTGACTTAGCTAACAGCACTATTTCTCACAGTTCTGGAGCCTGGGAAGTCAGGCATTAGGGTGTCAGCATGGTCTGGTTCTGGTGAGGCCCCTCTTCCTGGTTTGCAGACTGAGGTCTTCCTGCTGGGTGATCACATGACAGGGGAGAGAAGCAAGCTCTCTCGGTCTCTTCTTATAAGGGCACTAATCCCATTCATGAGGACCTCACCTTCATGATCGAATTACCTCCCAGAGGCCATACCTCCAAATAACATTACACTGGGGACTAGGGCTTCAACAAAAAATTTGGGTGGTGGGAGGGGCACAAACATGCAGCCCAGAAAAATGTGCCTCAGGTCATCTTGGGGATTCTGAGATACAAACTATTGGGTTGTCGGAAAAGTCATGACACATTTTTGCAACGAAAAACAGAAAAAATACGTCATGACTTTTCTGACAACCCGATAGTACCCTTGCATTACATATTCTCATCTCCTGCTCCCTCCATTGTCAGCTCTATGAGATAAGAGACCTTGTGTTTTATTCCCTTTTGTACCCCAGTGCCTGGCCCACAGTAGCTGCTTAATACATATTTGTTCAATGCACAGTTATATACAACACACTAATTTGGAGTTTACTGTGTGCCAGGCCCTGTTATAAGATTTTTACCTGCAGTAACTCACTTATTCCTCACAACCCTAGGAGGTAAGGTTTCAGGTGAGGAGAGCCAGGCACCCCACAAATAACATGCATGGGGTCACACTCCCAGCAAGTGCAGAAGCTGCGGTCAGGCCCAGGCCACCTGGTTCCAGCGTCCTCACAGCTACTAAGGCATCACTCTGTGTCTTCTGAGTGAATTAATAAAATTCTTGGTTTTCTGGAAAAAGATAGAGGCTTTGGGGATGCAAACGGTCTTAGTAAGGAGGAGAACCCTTGTGACTTAGTGTCNGCTCTTTGGATGTTTCAACCCTAGGGAGTAGAAGGGAGAATCCCAAAAACCTACTGACAGGGAGCGGTGAAACATAACGCTGCTGAGCTTTTCCCCCTCTCAGCTATTTCACACTCTAATTTCCCTAATGAAAACAATATCCAAGAATCAAAAAACATAACTCACAAATCCATTCATAAATATTCACTCACAAATACGGTATTTGTCCAATGCCAGCACTGAAGATTTAGCTGCGCACAGGGACACGTTCTGTCCTTGTGGCCATTATATTCTCGTGTGTGAGACTCTAAACTGGGAATGACAGAAGAAAGAGCTGAGTGCGTACGCGAGGAATGGTAGAAAATGAAGAGGGAGAAGTACTCTGGGTCATAGACACTAGAGCCTTGAGGGTCACAGTTAGAACATGGGACTTTATTCTAATCCATTGGTAGTTTGGGTGGCGTGATCTGACTGACGTTTTAAAAGGCCCGCTCTGGCTGCTGTGCTGAGAATAGACTGTAGGGGGCGCGCGGAGGCAGGGAGCCCTGTCTGGAGGCTATTGGAATAAATGCAAGTGAGAGCTGAAGGTGGCTTGGTCTACTAGGGCGGCTGCTGTGAATCTGCTTTTGTTCATCAGCACAAAGAACTGAGAACTCACTGATATAAGGCAGTGACCAATGTTTGACCAAATCTGAACCCCAAGCCCCTGCTGAGCTTGCAGTGGCCTCCAAGCTAAATCTCTAGCACATTTTCTGCATCCAGCTCCAATCTGAAGTCTGCAGAACTCGCATGTCCTCATGTCAGGGGTCAGATACACAGATCAAGAGCCCGCTTCTCTTATGCACTTATACAAACTCCACAGAGGATGACAAAGCTGTTGGGGCCAGACAGACTCCGAGTGGAGTCGATGCTCTGCCACATGAGCAGAGCGACTCTGGACAATATCCTAAACCTCAGAAAGTCTCAGTTTCCCCCTGTGGAAATGGAGAGACTGATGCCATCAAGTTATGGGAGGACAAGTGAGACAATTATGTAAAGAAGGGTTTAGCAGAGAAGTCAGCACTTGATAGTAATCAGACCCAAATGTAGTCACATAAGCAGTGAATATGGGCACTTCCTGCCTGCCTTTTGGAGGTAAAATTATGTAATTTTCTAATTACTCAGTGAAATAGCTTTTGAAATAGTACCCAGATTCCTGGCAAATCTCCAGGAAATTGATTTCATTTGATGGATTCTCTTATTTCGTGTTTTTTGAAGTAGGAACTGCAGCAATTGTGACCCCACAGGCCCTTGCTGAAAATGCAGATAGCTGGGCAGTGCCCCATTAGTTCCACATAAGAAACTAAGGTGAGCTCCACGATCTGTATTTA
>NW_017731521.1:2309275-2310509 GCF_001890085.2 Hipposideros armiger | reverse complement strand
GGCTTCAGTTTTTCTCTAAAATGGATTTAATAATACCTCCTTGGCTTTTCTCAAGAGGTCGTGAAATTCAAGGAGACTATGTATGTAAAGCGGTTTGTAAACAACAAAGAATGGCACATATATAAGCACTGCATGAGAGGGGAATTGATTACGGCATTGGAAGCATTTCCTGCTTGTAGAGCAGGGTTCGTTGACCTTGATATCATGGTTTTGCACAGGCTTTTAAAGAACACAGATGAAGATCAACAGAAGTAGCAGGTTGAATAAGGTCAAAGGGACGTGAACTAACTAACATTCAATGGACAAGGATGTATTATACCTCCTCTCATTTAATCCACTCAAAAATAAGTGTGAGAGAGGTAATTATCCAAATGCTAAACAGGTTCCCAAACTTTCTCAATTCAGGATGCTCCTAGCATGTCAGCATCTCTAGGGATAGAAATAGCGAACAGCTCTATTGGTTAAGTCGTCAGGTTCAAACAATTTAATATAGATTCCTATCCTATCAACTGAACACCTGTCGGGCCCCACTCAGCTTCTCAGATTTTGGGATCAGACAGAACTGCCAGCTCATTTCTCACCCCATGTTGCCTGTCACAGAGCACCCGTATTTTATCACAGCTGAAATCCTAGCTTCTCATTGATAGGACATCAAAAGGAAATGTAGCAATTTAATGATGAAACGGAACTCTCTAGAGCTAGCAATTTACACAGTGCTGAACAGATGTCTCCGTGTTTCCCTTGAAATGTAAAAATATCCCAGGGAGACACTGTGGTGCCCCACGGTGACTCGGCGCACAGTATGGGAACTGAGGTAATAAACTAATACTCAAAAGCATGAAGTAACTTCAAGTCAGAGCTTTTCAAATTTTTAACATGCACAGGAATCACCCAGGGATCTTGTGACAACGTGGGTTCCAATTCAGTAGGTCTGGGGCCGAGGCCTGAGGTGCTGCTTTTTCTAACAAGCTCCTGAGTCTGGAGGGTGTGGCTGGTTCGTGGACCCCACTAGGAGTAGAGAGGCTTTAGTCAGAAGTGGGGCAGCTAACATACATAACAGCCCAGCTCTCCAAAGCCCGTGCTCTTTCCCACAACCATGCTGCTTCCCATATAATGAAAACCGGAGCAAAATGTAAAACATTGTGTCAGCGGACTTCGGTTTCCAGTTCGGCACGCAAGAAAGCTTGGAAGCTGTCTGTCCCCTCCACACAATAACAACAGCAACAACAACAAA
>NW_017731521.1:2305117-2306800 GCF_001890085.2 Hipposideros armiger | reverse complement strand
TCTGTACCGAGATACACAGCTGAGCCTTGTTTGCAGCCTTTCTCTGCCTTTCTCTGGAGATGTACCCATTCTGGTGACATCTGTCAGATGGAACGCTCAGCTGAACGAGCCTCAAGTTGCAGAGCAGAGCAGGCTCCAGTGTGCAGCCAGCACGAGGTCATCTCAAGTTGGCTATAAGGAAAGACTGGCCACTTACCAAATGTGGGATAATTTTGCCTTGTAGATACAAAAGGGAGCTCACTGGAGATGAAAGCAGGAAATGCTGACTATTGCAAATCTGATAATTTTTTTTTTGTATTTTAAAACGATTTTTACAACTGGTGCCCACTTATATTCCCTTCAATGTATTGCCTCAGCACAAAAATATTGATAACTACTGTACTAAACAACCGCTTTGGTGAAAAAATTAAACTGTTGGTTCTTCTCAGCTGATTTGGGGGTACTATTGGGCTTTCATTGTGCTTGTGAGGTCTCACTTTGGCTGCCTGCCAATCATACAATCTCAAAACCCAGTGTCCAGGGCAGCCTGGCCCTGAGACAAGCACTAATAACAGGGATTGGGTCTGGTCTGACACCCCTGGGTGAAGGTTTTGCAGATTCATTTTTTTCGGCCGGGCAGAAGTGGCTCGGCAGCCAAAGGGCATGTGAGCCACTAGATGGCGCTCCACCCCCACATTGATCCTGTGGAATTTCAGCCCGAGTCTGGCTGGCTTCCAGGGCTGGCTTGTTTATCATTTAGGCACCGCAGGCGGGCAGTGCCTAAGGCCCACGATACTTTTAGAGACCCAGCAAAGTATTCTAATTTCTTTTAAAATTTGGAGAAAAAAAGGAATATAATACTCCTGGATTATATTCACCTTTATACCAATGTAGTTGGAAAATGTGTTCATATATGTGTAATATGTTTCATATGTATAAAATATTCATATATATTTATATGTTATTTTATATATATATTATGTATGTACATTTATGTAGTTTTTTTAATGAAGGGAGGAGCCTGCGAAGGCAAAGTGTCTAGGGCCCATGAAAGTCGTGATACGGCCCTGACTGTTTCTCTGCATCACATTTGGCCTGTGGATCAAAAATGTCAGTGAAATTTAATGCAGTTCCCAGGAGGCATCTCTCCTTTGGACCTCTTTCAAGATGCACACATTCAAGTATTTATTTAGCTCCATAGCTCCACTCTCAGTCATATGTCCTTTTGATTTCGCCTCCTGAATGTCTCTCCAATCTGTCACCTTCACCAGATACCCACGCTACCACCTTAGTCCAGGCCACTGGTACCTTTCTCTTGGGCTTTTACAACAGCCTCCTACCAACCTCTTTGCTTCCAGCTCCTTCTATAGCAGCCAGAGGCATTTTCCAAAAATCAGATCTGATCATGTCGGTTTTTTGCTTTAGTCCAAACCCTTCTATGACTCTCCACTGTGCTCGCTCAAGTGGGGTGTGTACTCAAGGAAGCAGGTATGATAATTCACTGAAGCGTAGAAAGAAAACAGAACTTCTATTTATATTCACCTTTTATCTGATCCTTTAAACATTTCTGTTTTTTTTTGTGTGCTTTTATTTACACAGTGTGCATTATTTATATACAAGTACAGGTATTGGGAAAGGTGTGGGTGTTCAAACATTTTTTTCACCAGGAGGATGCATCATTGAAAGTGCTTGGAGACTTTAAAA
>NW_017731521.1:2301323-2302582 GCF_001890085.2 Hipposideros armiger | reverse complement strand
AAAAAAAAAAGACAGCCTGTTCCCTCAGGAGTCATCATATCTAGTCCGGGAGGCGAGGGCACGGCTGAGCGGTGCACGGGCTGTGACTTACCTGGAGAGGGGTAAACCCGGGTTGCCATTGACGCCCCTCAGAGGGTCATCCAAGCTGGCCAGAGGGGCTGGGGCAGCTTCCCTGGAGGGGCTGAGACCTGGAGCACGAGGGAGAGTGGCTTAGTGAAGAGTAGAGAGGAGATGGGAGCAGGGTCAGCCCACATCCACAGCACCGTGAGCTCCATAAAGAGGGGAGTGGGACTCTGGTTCTCCAACGTATCGTCATGTTTGTCACAGCGCCCTTTAGGGCACGGAAAACGCGCTCAATGATGGGTTGTGGAATGACTCGTCCAAAGGCCTGGGAGGGAGGGCGCCTGAAAGGTTTAGCTCTGCTGGAGTGAAGGCAACGTGTGTCTCTTGGGAAGTGGGGTGAGGGTGGAGAGTAGTACCCCGAGGAGAGGCTGGGAAAGGAAGCAGGGGTCAGAGCTGTCTGGGGATTTTCACTCTCTCCTAAGGGCTGTGGTGGAGGAGCTGGGAGGAGTGAGGACTTGCCTGGTGCACCGTCTCCCTGCCCTCCCCTCCTCATCCCCTTAGGAGAAAACAGATGACAGTGCCTGCCTGACCCTTCAAGCGTTAACATTTTCTAGCTCAACTCCTTTCTCATTCCCTTGACTTCTGTATCAAAAACAACCAACCAAACAAAAACACCCCTGCATTGTATTGTGAAAACAAAGAACAAGAACTCACTGGACCGTGACCCAGTAAGGCAGAGCAGCGAAGCCACTGCCTCTCACTCTGCCACCAGCTTCTAACAGTGCCCCATTGTGTCCTGCGGTTTAACCAGGGCCCTCAAGAACACGCATTTTAACACTTACATTCTGCACACAATCACCACATGCCCACCAGATGTCGCTAATGTCTCACATTTTGGTCATTACAGTGGCAGAGGCCTCTTTCTGTCAACGAATTTGTTCATTAAGTATCAAATGTGCACCGTGTGCTGGGCTGAGCACTTGGTAGATAAAAATTCCACTTACACAGGATTGTTCTGAGGATGAAAGAAGGTTATTTCCCATAAAGGATAAAGTTTGCCTCTGGCTGTGCAATGGACAATTTGAATTGCAAGTCTGGAATCACTTGAAAAAGCTTGTTTTGAGGGCCTATTACTACATGTGTCTTAGGCATATTGCATTTCGTCTTGGCTAACTGCAGCCTCCAGAATCTGTGAC
>NW_017731521.1:2299947-2300782 GCF_001890085.2 Hipposideros armiger | reverse complement strand
CTAATCATAGGACTGCGGCCCACCTCCCCGCCACCATCACCTTCCATATCACTAGGGCTCCTGTGTAAGAACTGAGGCACCTGAGCATCTCAGAAGATATTGAAGAAGTCTCTGGGGGAAATCCAAAGACAACAGAGGAGGCCAAAATCAAGGACACAGAGGATGGTTTAGCCTCTAACACCTACAACTACAGCAAACAGTAAATAAAGCCCAACCCCTGGCCAGATAAGCATAAATCCCCACACTAATGGCCTATTTCCCTCAGTTCCTTTTACCCAATCCAGCCAGTCCAGCTTGCAACAAAAAATTATGAGGCATGCTAAAAGACAAAGCCCACAATTTGAAGAGCCTTTGAGCCCCTGGCACATGCCCCATTGTTCCACTGAACATCACTGACGAAACACAAATGCAAAGCTAAAATGTTAAAAATTTCAAGATGGAAGCCACAGAGCATGACACCACAAGCAGGGGCCCTTCTGAGCACATGTTCGTGCAGCCACCCTGAAGTCTTGTTAGCACACATACCTTTGTGGTTGCTCACAGCTGAACTCTCTCTGCTTCAGATCCTGCTCAGGAACTAACTGCTGGTAAGGACAGAGTTTTGAGCAGTCGGTTGTACTCCATCAACTCTGTTTCCCTTTAAACTATAACAATGGTCCTGGGACCACCTCAAGCGCAGCTGGTCCACGGTAGCCCACGTGCTTTGTCCCTGGATGCATGCCCTGGCCTAGAGGGCAAAATCATTGCCCTGCCTTCAGGAGAGAGGGCACCGTTTCTGTGTGTGTGCCTGCCGTGCTCCATCACACAAGGCAGGGATGTCTAGTCGATGTGTTCA
>NW_017731521.1:2206918-2291677 GCF_001890085.2 Hipposideros armiger | reverse complement strand
GTGGGTGCAAATCTTCTGGCATGCATCCAGCATTAATCATCACCATCACTATCATCATCATCATCAATAGTTATCATTTGGGTACTAACTATGTACTTACTAGGCATTGTACTAAGCACTTCACATGCATTTTCTCATTTATTTCTCATACAACTTTGTGAGGTAGGGGCATTTTAACCCTCATTTTATGAGGTGCAGAAACAACAATGAACACATCAAGATGGAAAATTTTGCCAATTCTTCCAACTCTTAAATGTCTGAGCCTGTTCTGAACCTGGCAGTCTGGCTGCAGAGGCTACAGTTAACCCTGCTCCTCACCCTCCAGGCAGCCCACGCTGGGTGGGAGGCAAGACAATACAGGGCGGTTCCCCAAACAGTCATGGGTGGGGCCTGCTGTGGGAATTCAGATAGGGATAAGGGAGGGTCAGTGTGCGGTCACCCAGCAGGGCTTGGGAGTGGATGAGCTGGCATGGGAGGTAGGAAAGGGGTCTTGGGCACAACATATCCGGGGGTGTGGGGGGGTGGGGTTGTGGCGGAGAAAAGACTGGCCAGACCTGAGTGCTGGGTCCAGGCAGGGAGCCTGGGAGAGAAGGCGTGGTGAGACCAGAGGGCTGGGAATACAGTGACAGCAGGACACAGTTTACCCTTCCTCTGCACCCGCCTTACCTTGAGGAGGCAGCAGCTTGGTACTCAGAGGCAGGCCCTGCTGCATTGATTTCAGGGCTTTTGTTTGGTTGTTTATTGCAGCCATTCATCCCTGGTAGGACTGTGGAGTCAGCACTGGGCACAGGACAGGGAAGGGGCCGGGTGCTCCTTTCCGGCTTCCTCCCACTCTTTTCCCTTCCAGCTGGGGGCCCAGCCCAGGTCAGTTGAATACAAAGGAGCATGAACAGTTCTTATTTCCCACAGCAGCCAAGTGACTTCCTTAAAAAAGCCACAAGTAATTAGCTCGAACAATCACGTTCTGCATCAGCTTTCTTAACAGCCAGGGGCTGGAAGGATCTCAAAGGTCTCCTAGCACAGCTCTCCTCCGATGACCAAATTGCTAGTTGGTTTTAGGTCTGTGTGCACATCGCTGGTGGGGAAGAGCTCATTATACTTTAGGCAACGAGCTGAATTTTGAGCTGGGAAAAACACAATCAGATTTGTTTCAGGGGGAAAACATGTTTTTGAGAGCAGTTTAGAGATTATATGGGGGGAATTTAGATAAGAGATTGGGACGCGAGGTGGAAGGTTATTGTAATGATTGACGTAATGGACAACGAGGGTCTGGACTCAGGCAGGGGTGGGGGGATGATACAGCTGGTAGAGGCTTGATGAGCTAGTGGTGTTGGGGTCGGGGGTCGAGATAGTTCCCCTGGTTCGGACTTGGCTGGGTTGGTGGCATCACTCACTGTAGGAGACTCTCCTGCAGAGAGAGAGCCCTCTAAGTTAGGGGACACCTGAGGGTCACCATTGCTACAGAATTTGGGAAAGATCTTGCCACTTCCTTAAGTGTCCCATGCGGGCTAATTGCTGTTGAGACATCAATCTCTCTGTGGCATCCCGTCCCCCACCCCCAGGATTCCAAGAACAAGTGTCTACTGCAGGGATTTTCTCAGAATGTGATTCTTTTCACTCAAGTTCTAACTAGAAATGACAACTGCTAACCACACAGGAACCTCCAAATGTCTGTGGGTAGGAGTGGGGCCGTAAGGAGAGGAGGGCTCAATACCACTTCCCAAGGTAGCATCTCAGGCACACTAGGCTCCACGCTGGGACTGCTGGGAGAAGAAACGTCCAGTCAGGAGTGCCTGCTTTCCGGCCCCCCACCCCCACTTCCCTGTAAAAAGCCTGGGGATGTTAGAAATAGCCCAAGATATTGGCGGGGAGGAGAGGTTGAGGGGAGAAGCCACAAAAAGGAGGCTTGTTCTTGTCTTCTTAGGGGGCCCGCTGAGAAGATCTGCCCCGTGGTGTTGTTTTAGCAGAAAATAAATGGTGAGTGGTTAGGTAGCGGGGAAGCGCTTGGAATAGTTCCCACCCTCCCGGTGCCCTGGCTTCACCCTGGAGTGAAGGACCACACACGGAGCTGAAGCAATAGATTCCGAAGGTGCTGCAGAGCTTACTATGGGACTTGCCCTGGTGAGGAGTAAGGTGACCTTGTGACAGAAATGCCCTGAAAGCTGACCGCCGCCGGGAACCCTAACCCAGCCCCTGGACGATCCCCACTAGCTCAAGGGAGGGGATACACAGTTAAAAGCCACACAGTAGGGCTGGGGAGTAGGCCCAGTTCCTCCTGAGCAAACATCAAGTCACCAAACCAAGAGCTGCGACCTGACCCAGCTCTGAGAGTGGCTGGAGCAGGGATCTCAGCTTGTGTGTCCAGGAGCCCAGCGAACGCAGGAGCCCTGCACCCACAATGCCCTTGTGCTGCTGACCGTACATCTGCTCTGCCCACTGGGTGCACCACGGGAACGGGCTGCTTCTCTGTGAGGGGAGAGAGATCCGTGCTGCCTTCAGGACCAGGAACACTTTACTGAAGAAGATTAGAACAACGTCCAAAGCTTTAGGAACCTCGCTGGCTTAAAGTCGTGAATGGAAAACAAATACACACGAGTGGCTCGCTGGAAACCCAGAAGACCTGGAAAAGGAGCAGGACCTGACAGGGAGCTCCCAGTCCCTGAAATGCGATGTTGTAGTTAGTGCACCAGGGCCAGGACAGGAAAGTACATCTGGGGAGTGCCAGGTTGAACAAGAACAGGCTTCTGAGTGGGCAGGAGCCCTCATCTTCCCAGCATGGGCCATCCCAATGAAGAAAATCCCCGTGTCCCGAGCCATGGCAATTTCTCTTTCTTCTCCTCTTCCTTTCTGAAGCTGGAGCCTGGGGCTTCCAGCCTCCCTTCCTTTTCTGCATTGCTCCAGACTCCAGGCCCGTCCCCACGGATGTAGTGACTATGGGACCAGGACAAGGTGGTAGAGCTCAGTGGTCCTCCTTGCTCCGTGCCCCAGTGTCTCAGAGGCAATGGCCTTCATGCTCCCTTTCCCATCTCCTCTTGTTCCACAGAAGTGCCACTTCCTGGTGATGAAGGGCCCAAGAAAACCATCTCCTGGCCTTCTTTACCTTTTCCCATTTAGAGACAAGCCCTTTGGAAGTGGGACAAAGGGAAGTTCCACCCATTAGGTACTAGGCAAAGCCAATACTATTGGCCACATGTGGGCTGAGGCTTTGAAAGGGCAGTTTATCAAGAAAAAAGCATCCCGGGAGACTGTCTCTACTAGTCAGCTTATGTTAAATTCTGCTGAGGTAACACCCCCACCCCCCATCTCAGAGGCTTCTAAGGACAATGTTTTATTTCTTACTCAAGTTATACATCCTTCACAAGCTGGAGACCCAGGTGGATGGAGACACCTTTACCTGGAACACGGCAGGTCATAGCAGGAGACACGGCAGGCGCAGGCCACCTCAAAAACTTCGGTTTATAAGGCGCACAGGTCACTTCTCCCCTTTTTCCTTTGGACAGAGCAAGATATTTGGCCACTCCTGAGTTCAACGTGGCGAGACACCTGATCCTCTTGCAGGGAGGGATTACCACAGGTCAGAGGCCCCATTTGACATCAGTTGGCAGGATGTGTGACCCTCCGTAGGGAGGGATGGACAGCATTGTGAACCACAGTCTACCACGGTGTGTATATACGTCTCCCCATTTCCCCAGAGCGTTACCACCCCTCTGCTTTACCACACTTGTGGCTCTTGTGCTGTCAGGGCCTCCATGTAGGCCCAGCCATCACCAACAGAATGCGAAGCCTCTCCCAGGATCTGGGCAGGTGAGAAGGGAGATCCCTGGTCCTACTCCAGTGGGATGAGGTGATGATGGGTGTTGATGGATTCTCCAAATCCTAGGATGTGAGAATCCTGACGCGATTTCCAATAACTCAACAGCAGCGTGATTTCAGTGCCTATGGGCTGCATGAGAATCTCTTCACCTCCCTGTAGCTCTCTCAGTGAGCAAGTGATGCCTGAGCTCCGAACCACTGAGCCGAATACACTGCCAGCACACAGGCTACGCAGCCCACACACATCACCGACGAAGCAAGACGCTATGAGGCAGAAGTAGTATCTTTAACATAATCTTATATTTGGAAAATCAGTTTTAAAAAAACACTTGAAAATACAAGATAAGGTAACAGTGACATATCAGTTTTCACCTTATATTGCTTGGCCATTTTTACATATAAATTATTGCTTACTAGCTTTGATAAATACACAGCACAGTCATATGTACAGAAGCAGAAAGCATGAAATCTGAGAAAGAAAATACTGTTAATGGCAATGCTGGTAATTCAACCAGTGTTTCATATTTACCAGCTCTTATAATGGTGGAAAACTACGAAGTGTAGTCCCTGAGAAGTTAGGTAGAGACCCTGATTGTGGGTTTTCTATCTTCTAATTGTTAACGCAAGCTGACAGTGTCACAGCAGTCCTAATTAATGATACATTAAAAGGCAAGAGTCCTTGCTTCAGGTCATCAATTTCATCCCGGTATTTAATAACAGTGTAATACGAATACAATAAATAGGCTATGCAAATAAATAGTACTCTGCTAAAAAAACATTTACTATATACAGCTTTGCTTTATACAGTAGTACATTTTCATCTAGCTTTTTGGCAATTTTTAAAAACTGTGTTCCCCTACTAGTTTGAAGCACAATGGCCCACTCATTAATAAGCAGGCTGAAATTTTAAGGACATATTTGAAGCGTTAAAAGAAACTCCATGTCAGATAACTGCAGTGCACCTGATCGTCCCTTCATTTTCATGTTTTTTGCCTACTTTCTGAGAAGCTTGGAGTCATCATGCCATTTAGGAACATGGAGTTTGGGATTTGTGGTGGACATGATGGCTGGGACTGGGGCAGCAGGGTGAACCCAGCTCTAGGGATCTGAAGTCACTGGCACCCTCTTTCATGCTATTGTTTTTCCCACTCGGAGGCAGGTATGACTTAATGAGACATCTTCTCCCTACCACCTGGGAGGGGTGGGTTTTTACTTTATCCTCATGCTTCTGAGGCCAGTGTATGCGCCCCCTTACTTGTCTGTGGATCGGGGTTTAGGAAAATGAATTTATTCTAAACATGATTAATGATACTAGGATAAAGTGGATGCAGGCCATAACATTTATGACTACAACCATTTGGCAATCGTACAGATTATAACAAAGAGTGAATCTGAAACACGGTCATCTTTGGAGCATCTGCAAATGGGTATGGGAAAAAAAAAACACATTCGAAAAGGTTGAGATTTTGCCTACTGGAGCTTGTGCTGTGCTCACTTCTAAGCAGGGCTGTTTTGCTGGGATGCTGATGAATCCACAGACCACAGGGCTGTCTGAGAGTTGTGCTGTAGCAAAAAGAACCCACTTAGAAGGACCTGTGCACCACTCACCGGTGAAGGTGGCTGGTTACAGATTTTCTGCATGAATGTGGATTTTACGCGATCAGAAAAACCTAAGAGATTTGGAAGGGAGCCTAGACATCCTCCAGTCCATCCTTTTAGCCAGAACAAAACCTCTTCCAAAGTGGCCTTGGCAAATATTTGCAGAAGGAATACAGCACCCCCTGTTAGGGGAACTAAATTCCTGGCGGCCCACTCACAGTTGGACAGTGCAGATCCGTTAGAAAGAGCTAAACGTGGCATCCACAATTCTGCCTTGAATTCTTTAATTCCATATTCACGTCTTCTCAGAGCTTCTGAAATTTCAGAGAGTTGCTGTCTGGGGCACGACTGGAGATAGTTATTAAATTTCAGAACGATTTGGAAGATTTCTGACATGCAGAAGACAGGAATAGAAAAGCAAATCTAAATTAAACGAGATACTCCCTTCCCTTTGCTGCCTTGAGAACCACCTGAGCCACAACTGGAGGAAACTGAGGGCAAGCGCCATTTTCTCCCCAGCCTGTTTCCACCCATGCCATGCGGGACCTCTCCTGACACCATCAAAACGTGTTTAAACCTGATGTATGTGTGGATTTGTTGGGCTGTGTACATATCTGAATTGAGGTCTAAGTAGCAGGTGCCACGCTGAACTAGTTCTTCACTGGAACAACTCTAATAGGTGTAGATGCAACACTGCAGATCTTACGTGAATAAACATTTGAGTTATAAAACATGAAGACAATGTCAAAAGTGGCCTGACATGATTAGACTGGCCCAGCACAGAGAAAAGCATGTGTGTGCTGTAAGCGCACTCTACCCTCAGTAACCGGCACGGGGAAAGCTTCTCCAGCGTTCGAGCAGACGTGCGAGAAGTCTGTCTGCCCTGGTTCCGACGGCGCTGGTCTCTCCAGTGGGTCTCGTTCCGTTCCTAGAGCATTTCTGTGAGCGGACCAGGCCCGGAGGGTGCCTTTCTCTAAGATCCTGTTAGTTTTTAGGACTGAATTTTACATGCTGGGACAGACCGAATCGCTCTGAAAGTCCTACCAAAAATCTCTCCGTGGTTCCTGCCAGTGATCTCCTAAGCTCAGTGTGGTTCCTGAGCCCAGGAAACAGCACTGCTATCAAGGTGTCAGAGAGCATCGGACACAGCTCAGGAAGGAGGTGCTGATGACCAAAGGGAGCAGTTCTGAGAGCTCACCTGAGAGACGGGCAGGTGTGAGAGGTGAGAAGTGCACCAGGGTTTACGTTGTGTGGCAAAATGAATGGACCTGAAATCCGAAGCTGGGTCCTTGTGTTGTAGCAACAGGACAAGTATCTAGCTGGCAGGGGTGGGTTTCCTTATTGTATCCCACAAGCTTTTTTTGTTCATTTGAAGGTTGAGGGAACTCTAACCAGTTCTTGAGACTAGCAAGAGTCTTATTTACTGGAGGAGCCCTAACCTATAAAGATGGGTATAAAAAAAAAAAAAGACTTAAAAGACTCTGAATCACAACAACAAAAAGACAAATTACAGAAAGGGTCCCTGTCTTGGTTGGGAGGTGAACTATAGGACCTGTAAGTGTCCCACATAAATCAGACATGTGGGTATTTTGGGGTTCTTCTCACTTGCTGTAAGATGGCAATCACCGCTATCTTAATACCGTGCTCTTCCCCAGGGAGTGCCACGTGCTTTACACACTCAATCGCTCTTACCCTCCCTGGATTGGCTGCTGTGGGCAAGGAGCCTGCTGGAGGCATGCAAAACACTAGGGTGTCATCAGGCACAAGAAAGCAGACCTTTGTGACTCTCTGCCACCTCAACAACCAGTTCCAAAATGCCTGTGTGTCAGGCACTGCGTTCTTTTAAAAATCATATTGTTCCCAATATGTGTGTGTTCCCACTCACAGCCTGCTTGCACACATAAAGAAAATCCCTGGAAATGAAACAATGAGTCCATTTCCTAAAGATTCCTATTTTTCCTTATTGGCAAAGCAACTAAATCTAACTTGCCGATAGTTGCAAATCAGTGGCGCAGAAATGAATTTCACCTGCAAGCAGACATCCAAAAGCGATTGTAGATGCAAAGAAACGCAGGCCTTGACACTTCCCTGCTGGGAATCAGAGCATGGATGCCAGCTTCTGGTCCTCGCTAACTCCCTAGACACAAGTGGCTTTGGGTGATGTCACAGTTTGTGTAGACAGAGACCACGCCTTCTCCCTGGAAATATAGAGACGCCATCACTGTCTTCAGGTGTTCAAACAAGCTACTTGACAGCCTAGCAACAAAAACCTACTACCAGGCCGAGTGACTCCCCTCCCTGTTTCATGCACATCTTCCTGAAGTATTTGATCACCGTGTAATAAGACACGTTCTCTCTTCTTGACGCCAGCACACCTCAAATGGAAAATTGGGTGGGATCAACAATGTCAGCATTAGGAACCAGGCTTCCCCATTTCAGGAATGCTCCGGACTCTTCTGCCCTCTGGTTTCGTGAGCAGTGAGCAGAGCCCTCTCCCTGTCTCTGGCGGCTGACGTCACTTCCTGGGCACGCTTTCGTTGGCTATCCTGTGTGTGTCTGGTGATTTACTGATAAAACTCAGCAACTTCTTTTCTCGCAGGAAAGTGACGTGCTTGGCATTGACATTCCTGTAGCTCAAAGTGCTGCAGTCCCAGGGGGCGTGAGGCGGTGGGGTGGTGGGGCTCACACCCGCGGCTCGATCCTGTGTGAGAGCTCAAACAGGGCCTGTTGGCTGTCGATGACATACAGGTGGTTAACGTAGGATTTTAACTCCTGGTGCTCTTTTGGAGACATGTCACCTCCTAAGTTTTGGAGGGGGGAGGAAAAAAAAAAGGCAGTTTCATGAGAGCAATAATGCTATTTCTAAATACCAGTAAAACCAAACATTAAGGCTTGGAGTAAATCTACCAGGCAGGCTCTTGTTAGTCAGAATCACAGAAGAGAAAGCTTTCTCCCAACAGCACAGTTGCTTTTTCAGCTCAGACTAGGTTCCTCAGGTCAGGTACTTACAGTGGCAAGGTATTTGTTTAACCAATGCTTCTACAGCATTTACTGCCTAATATCACATAGCATTTAGTGATTATGTAATTATCCCTGCTTACAGAAGGGGAAACAGCACAGACACACAGCAAGTAAGTGGCAGAACTGGAACCCAGGCCATCTGGCTCTTGGGTCCATTGTCTGTGGTCCCCTGTCACAGCAATTGCCCGTTTATATGGCTTTTGCTGGCTCTTTTATTTCAGTCTGGAACTGTCAGAAATCACTACTAATCTGGTGAGTACATGAACACAATAGTTCTTTTTTTTTTTGTAGACTTTGTATTGTTCTTTGGTATCATTTTTTGAAAGAATAAAAAAAAGGGACCAATTGAATGGACGGATATCACAGAACTGAGCTTAAGCTATGGTTAACAGGCAAAGCAGGTTCTGAAAGTATCGGATGGGCGAATGTCTATCCGGTTAAGGACAAGCTAAGAGGGCTTTCCACTCCCAGATCCAGGGTGGTTAAAAAACCAAAGGACCACAAGAAGCATGCGTGCATTGTGAACACATACGTGCCATGCTGTGACAGCTTTGATAAGGAACCAGAGATAAGGTAGCCTGGACAATGGGGCAAGCCCACTTCCCATAGTCGAAAACAAACAAAATCCACCCCACAAAAAACCCCAAACCCCGAGGCACCAGGAGATGGCTAAACTGCACTATAGAGAGGCAATGTAAACGTGAGTGCTGGTGACCTTACACCCTCTTGCTTCACAGAATTTCGCTGGGAGCAGCGGGGTGAGCGCTGCCTGAGCATAAGGGAGGGGCCTACAGGAGGCTGAGCATTGTAACGCAGCAGTTTTTTTCTCTTGGTGAAAAGCCGTTTTTTTTCCTCCTCTATGACAATGCCTTTTATAATTCCACACCGATTTAAGGCTTGTCTGTCATGGCTGGCTTATAATTCTTAATAGAAACAAGGCTTCCTGGTTTAAAAAAGTAAAAGCACCAGGAGCTCAAGTTTTTACCATCCCATTTGTATGAAAGTGACCAGAAAATGGTGTCTTTCTAGAACGCCTTCTCTGGAGGACACTGAAAGACTGCTTTTGGTTTAGTAAGTACTGGTTTAGAAAACGTGATGCTACAAAGACAATTTTGTTGTTAAAATTTTGGTCTTAAAAAGGTGATAGAATGAATGGTTCCAACCACTGCAACTGACACTTGCGTGGCCTTTATCAGGGGCTTGATTACCATTATTTTAGCCCAAATGCTGACATTAGTTTACTATGCCCATATAAACTGTCAAAATGAATTTAGATAATTAGTCCCAAACCTGATTTTTAAAGGTATAGAAATACAGAATACAAATGGGCCCGATAGTTATTAGATTTCTCCTTTGCTTTATGCTATGCAGTTTTACTCTCTGGTGATGGGAGGTCCCAGACAGGGTCAAGGCCAGCCAAGCCAGTATAACCTTCCTGTCCACACATGCAGCATATGCATATATAAACCAGAGTCCCTTGGTAAAGTGAGACAGAGATCTTAGAATTAGCTAAGTAAGCATAAATGCTTGGGGAAGCAAAGAAGGATGGGGGAACTTATCAGTAACATTATGCTTGTACATTTGAATGAATCTCTATGACAATGTTATCACTGGTTCTATTATAACAGCATTGTACTTGGGTACTTAATGGAGAATTATATAAGCACAGATGAAATGGTGTTAATTGATGTGAATATTTAGAAAATTAGGTCCTGTATTTATAATTCACCCTTTTGAAGAAAAACTTTGTAATTCATACAGAAGTTCAGTTGCTTTGTTGGGGGACAATACTGCCACCCACCCAAGACCAGCTCAGAGAGTAAAAAGATTCTTAAGAATATGCACCTATCCTTAGGAAGTGGGACTTTGAGTTGTCTACTTTACATATATTCTGTATTGTTGAAAAAAATGTTTTACAATGAGAATGCATTATTTAACAAATTAAGTTTTATTCAGTGGTCACCTTTGATTGAATTATAATTATTGAACTCAACTTTCTATTTTTAAAAAAATGCCCTTCACGTCTACAGGATTTGCAGAAGGCAAAGGAAAGGGTATGGCCCAGGAAATCAGGCAGACTCTATCTGCACAATGGCTAAATGAGTTAACGTTTCTGCGTCTCCTCTGCTCTGTACACACAGGATTAATAATCTCTGTTCAGCAATCACCAATACTGGTGTCAGGATCCCACTGCCCATGTGAAAGCTCCTTGAAGTCAATAAAGTTGATTTCCTTCCTTCCTGCAATGTTTCAACATGATTTAAACATAATGTAAATTATGCCTGAGATTTTAAAAAGGAACAAACATTCTTACATGCATTTGTCTCAGTGGGGAGTCTGCAAAAGTGCTCAGAAAAATGCTTTTTCAGTGAAAGGCAGCTCCAGGCAGGAAGTTTTTGTTGGAGAGGAGGAAAGATTCTGCAAGGCTGTGTTAGGCACTTTTACAAACCATATTCCTATTCCAGGAAGGCTCTAAGCAAGGGGGTTAGGGACCAGGTCACCCCTGATAAACCCCTGATAATTCTGCACCAATGGGCAAGCAAACAAGGCTTTCTGAGTTGGGGCGCGGGGGTGGGAACTTCTGATCGTCCAAAGTCACTCTGTACAGTGTAAACTTACTGCAATGAAGATAAAAATCTGCCATATCTTGACTTCCTCTGCATCCCAAACACACAGTGATGAAACAGAGAATATAGTCTATGCCTCTAAAATGCATATTATACTTTCCGACCTATTTAAATGTATTACCACCATATACTTGTGACATGCTCACAGTCTGTACTACCATATGGTAAGTTCACATTCCACACCACATCGATGACTCACCGAACTGGTTGGTCCTGCAGTGTCTCAGGGTTCGGACAGTGTCTGCGATCATATGCTGGAAGGCAGAGTAGGAAACTATCAGTGGAAGAGTCATTTAGGGTGTTACTGAAGTAGTGTGCCTGCTCCGATTGAAGGATATTTACACCCTTGGGTGTAATTTGGAGCTGGACTTAACTTTAACTGATAACAGTGAGCTTGGGTTACAAAAGAATATTTAGTCCTTGTCTGCAGAAACAGTGACTCCCAAACCCGGTGCACAGATTCTAACTGAGCCGCGGGAAAAGGTACCGTAAAGAAACACAGGCTTACGACCTCCAGTCTATCTGTCTGGATTTGCTTAGGCTTTTCACTTCAGGGGAGTTTTCACCTTCTCTCCATAAAGCCTTTGTGAGACCTCTCTTCTGAACTTGGGAGGCTGCATTCTTAGTGTGCTCACTGATCTCTGTACAGTATATACGGGCTGTAACCCCTGTACAACTTGTCTCCCTCTCTAGACCAGGTACCACCAGGGGGCTTGGCGTGTGTCATACACGTTGATGCGCACACACTTGCTGAATGGAGGTAAGAGTTTTTGTGGACTCAAAGACTCAAGTACCTCAAATGGGGACAGGAAGTGAGCTATTCGTGAACAACAAATATTTTTTAAAACTTCAATATCTTCACATAGATTGTTTTCTGTTTATAATTTACATTCCCTCCTACAGGCTTCACTATTGTACTTTAATTTCTTTCTTTAAAGTTCTCACTGATCTCCAGGCAAAGGTCTTCTTAAAACTTGCAGCGCTTTTGACCTGATCCCATCACCTCATATTTATGTACCTGCTAACTGTCTTCTAAGCGCTATCATTTTTCAATTTTCCATGTTGAAGGAAAGATGGCATTTAGGTCAAGACCATTCTCCACTTCGGTTCCTCCTACACAGCTGCGAGGATAACCTCCAAACACTGCTGTCATCGTGTTCTAGTCCTCTGGAAAACCTGCAGTGACTCCCTGATTGGTTTCGTATCAAAATCCAAACATCATCCTATTCTTATTCAAGAATCAACACTGTTCATTATCTGGTGCTTCAAATTTCCCCAAGTGAGTCAACATCCTTCATGTCCTGCGTTTATACACCAAACACAGGCCTGTCCATACACAGCAAGCTCTCAATAAATTATTGCTAAAAGAAAAGTTAATACTAAAGTAGTTTTTTTTACTTAAAACTAGCAGAACTACAGAAGCTGTATTTGAATATGACCTACTTATTAAATTGTTCTCACAGCTGTATTTCTACTCAATAGTGGGAAATTAAATCGGACAGTGATTACAACAGTAGCTCAAGTTGCATTTGTAAAGGAAATGAGACCTGACTCATGTCTGTGAATGTATTGTTAAATTTCCTTCCCCAAATTTACCACTATTCCCAGGACAGCTCCCTCATTGTTTTGAGCTATGGCGTCACGTTGATTTCTATCATGTGCCATTTGCGTAGCTCATGCCAGGCTGGAGCTGACGCAAGGCTAAGTGCTGAGGACGGCATTGAAACCTGAGTCCTGATCCTCATCTTTAGGTTCTCTGAAGGGGAGAGAGGAAGATATGGTAAAAGATGATGCTCTTACCATTGAGGGGTAAAGAAAAGGGGAAGCATTTGTTTCTTCATTATTTTATAGTTTGAGGCTGAAACATGGAGAGTTGCTGAGGCAGCGTAGGGTATGATAGAAATCTTATTAGACCCAATGAAGACTTCCGGGTCTTCATGTCGTCTGACTTAATGTGTTGGCCTGTATCAGCCAGATAAAGATAATACACTGAATTATCTGCTAGCTGGCTTACGCTAATAAAGCCATCATGAGAAACTGGCTCCTCGCAAGCTTAATTCAGTTACGTTCTATTGGTTCATTATCAAGAAAAATGATCCTGTTTTAGCTTAAGTGAAATCCTATCCTTTGCTAAGGACCATTCTCTGAAAATACTGATTTTACTAGGAAATTCAGTTTCATTCTCCGCATTGAAGTGTAATATAGGGCTATGTACAATGTAAAAGAGATTTTTGTCCTTCTAGATAATTCCAACTTCACCCTGTTTTCTCTGTGCAAGGAGGGGGATTAGCATGAGGTGTGCTGTATCTTAAGTGCCATCTGCTTTGAGGACCAGGAACATGCTGATAATACAAAATCTGCTCTCTTTAGAAATGATGTGCTAGCAAGTGCCTGATGGGTGCGTGTGTGTGTGCTAGGGGCACGCTGTGTCTATGTATAACCTATATTCTAGCCATGCTATTTCCTTAAACTTTCTTAAAGAATGAAGGGTACAGATAATTATCAACCCCAACAAAAGTACTCAAAAGTTAGACTTTCTTTGTTTCAGTTCCAAAGGTCAGTTTGACGTGTTGGCACATATGCAAGCAAGACCCCAGATTACCTAAGCTGGCATAAAAAGACTTTCACTGGATTGTTGGAGACAGCAGGGGAAGCCCGGAGATGCTGGTCAGAATGAGAGAGAAAAGGGTGTAGGGATCTTTCCATCGCTCTTTCCCATTTGTGCCTTCATCGAATTGTTCTCTCATTCTGGTAGCACTATCGGAGGGGAAATGACATGATGAACTTAACCAAACAGCTGGTTCGCTTTGGAGAGAAGGCCAACCATCAGTCTTCCCTTAACAATGCTCAAGGGTCAGCTTATGAAGAGTACAATTGTTCTCCTGTGTTCCCTCCAGTCAGTTGGTGGAAAAGTTGCTAGGCCTTTTACAGGGGATTCTGCTTGGTGGGACACACTTCATCCCACGTCTTCACACACGCTCTCTAAAGCTTATTTGGTTGCAAATAAGCGCCCTTGGATCTTCAGAACATTATACAGCGACACAGAGCAAATCTCTAAAGAGTAAGTACCAAAACCCCAACACGTTAAATATCCATTTCCGGCTGTGTTGGTTTGACTGTAGTATCTGAAATACCTGAGCTCTGATTCCAAAGCACTTAGGGCAGAGAGAGAGACTTGAAAATTTATAGGCATATTCACTTTAAAAATAACTAGCCACAAAGCGATTGTCCTTGAGTGATTAAAATGGGCCTATGGCAAGATATTCCAAGAGGTCTGTCTTTCAGATTCTAAGTGCTTGGGTTTTCAAGTTGTACAGTGGTCCCATGCTGCCTCATCCTATGTGTGGCAAGTTAACCTAATGATTAGAGCAGGGCACTCATGAGGCAAAGGTCAGGCGCCAAACCTCATTCGGACTCATCAGTTTAAACTGTTTTTTGGTCATGGTCTGTGGCCCTCGCCTCATTCAACCTTCTCTCAAATGCCTGACCCAGTCTCACAGGGAACCAGGGGTCAGTTCCTGAAAGAGTTCACACAAATCCGTTATCGTTGCTGAAAAGGTCACTCAAAGGTCAGGATCTATGGACAGGGGTCACTGGTATCATTTTTAATCACAAAGGACAATCTAATCTATGACTAAAGTTCAGCTGTCAGAAATCCATTCTTCTCATTGTCAGCCGGGTCTCTTTGGAGCACTCCTGCTTTATACTTGGTCAGTTCTTAGAGGCAACTCCTTCTCTGCCCTAGGAGAAGAAGGCTGGTCAGAAGGGCTAGGAGGAGCCCACTGCAAGACAAAGCCCCTGGGAACGTCCTGGTAATAATTCAGGAAGAGGCATTTCAGTAACTTGTAAGGAAGGACTGACTAGGGACCTCTTTCTTGTGTGCAGGGAGGACACTGTCAAAGCTGCTCTCTCCACAATGGCACCATTTGTCCACAGGCTGATAAAAGGGTGGTCCTTCCCCTCACACGCAGATCCTGCAAATTCCACCATCATAGTCAAGCTGGGAGTATTGGGAGATGGACACATCTCCCCAGAAAGAGAGCTTTCTCCTGTGCCCGGGAAGCGGTGCATGCCGGGACACAGAGAGATGCCTTTAAAGCAGCAAAGCTTAACCTCGAGAGCATGAATTCCTCCTTACAGCTTTATTTCTGGTTCAATAGCATACACTCAATTGCTGATGTGAATCTAATGAAGTTCCATTTCCAAAACTAAACAGCAGATTTTTATATTTGGTTCTCAAAGCCTTGCTAGCACACTTATTTTTAATTGCAATACATTTTATCGACAATACACAACATGCAGCAAATAAGCTCCTGGAAATCACCATGCATTCAGTGGAGAAAAGGGCTTAATCATTTTGTTTCCTGGAGCAAGAAAGAAAAGCGTACGTTTCCCTTACAGTGGGAAAAGGAGAAATGATAAAAATTACCTACCAGCTTTTCAAAATTGACAAGGTTATCCAAAAATGTTTTATTTCCTTCATGAATAAATGTTACATCTGAAAATTAAAAACAAAAAGATACACGTGCTTTTTAGGAATGGATCATGAGTCAGGGATGGAGGTCTAGATGCAGTACAGCTTATTAATTTTTCTTAGACATTATGGATTATTCCATGCATTTGACAAGGCAACTTGAAATAGAATCTGTGTACTATTCAATGCGAAAGGGCATAATTTATGTATGCGTGGGAGAAAACATTATAACGTTAAAGCAAGTATATACTTTGTACTTACAATGAACTGTTTGACTTCAACCTACTTAATACAAGCTAACACTATTCTATAACTTAACTGGTCCGTTATGTTTTTAGGCCAGAACGTTGAACAGAAAAGAACTGAATACCTGGAAACGATTAGATTTTAATATTGATGTGTTTGTTTTTTTGACAATCCCTGGGAAAGTGCAGGGAACCTGCTTTATTTAAAATGTTTACATTTAGATTTAGATGTTCAAATTTAGATTTTTGCTTAACAAAGCCAGCGTCTGAATGTGTATCAGAAGTGAGTGAGGAAACAGGTTTGAAATATCTAGATTTCAGGCTCTACTGAAGAACTGGAAGAAAGCACCACTGATGAAAATAAGCTGAGGAAAGTAGGATGAAGTTCAGAAGAAAATAAAGTTACATTTGGCTTGAGCCTCAGTGACAGAAGATATTCAAACACAAACCTTTTTGGTTGCAATAAACATAGGAGTGTCCCCTCGAGAGATAGGGATTTGGGAATTAGTTACAATAAAGACAGAAGCTGTGAGAATAGCTGACATAAAAACTCAGATCAGAGAGGGTCAATGACTGGGCCCTAGGGAATCCTCACAAACAAGAATCAAAGTAAGAAAGATACTACCATTTGAAGAGCATGAAAATAATCATGTCATATCACACACATGGAGGGCAAACCAAACCAAGATAATTTTCAAAAACTTATTAACGTAACCTAACGTACAAGAGAGAAAATAACAGCTTAATAGAAAGGGGAAGCATTTGCATTTAATCAAGACTGATTCTGCTGGTTCCCAGGGGGCAATTATGAGCTAGGTCTTCCAGAAACCCGCCTCCCATACCTCAGCCCCCTAACTTTGCCCGCCAGGGGGCGGCACAAGTTACATAGTCACAGGATACGCTGATAACAACAGTCTCCTCAAGGCATCCCTTACACAGCTTCCAGAAAGGACTGCAACGTTTCCCTATGCTTTTTTCTCTCTCTCTCTCTCTCTTTTTTTTTTTAAACTGATGTCCTAGAGCAAAACTATTTCACAATCACACAGTCATCTGACAAACGATCTGGTTATTTTATTGCCTCTCATGATTTTGCTTGCAGAAAAGAATGGCAAGTTTTCATTTCGTGACAGAATATTTAGAAGAGTAGTCAACACAGTTAATTTTTACCTTTCTGCGTAGCAAATAAAGCACTGTGTGCGCTTTTTCTACATTAATGACCACCGAAAAACCTAATCTCTCCAAAACCCCCTGAGAATTTGAATTACAAACGCCTTCTCCGGGTCCATTCCCCCAGTGTTACAAGGTTTGTATCCCCTTTCCTGTGTTCCCAAAGAGGATGACAATAATGACAGAGTATGTATTCATTAACAGCATCAGACATGGCATTAACTCACTGAACCCTCACAGAAGACTGTAAGATAAAGCCCTAGCAGGAAACCAATGGGAAGAAACGCTGGTCCAAAGAACACGCACGGCTGATCCTTGACTGCAGCTCTAAATGACACAGGCAAGATTGAAACCCAGGGCGCCTGTTTCCTCTCACCGCTGTCTCGCTGGTATCTCCCCAGTTGAAAGGACTTGGACATTTCTTAAAACCTGCTATAGTCAGCTTGCTGAATTCATGGCACAGAGGGTGTCTCTGCAGCTTTTCAAGTGTTTCCTTTGTCACTCCTTCTATCCCATCCAGCCCTAAATCTCCCCTCCTCAACCTCAACTCTCAGAGTCTTGTCCAGGTCAGCAGAGGAGAACGGCTGGTCTTTGGAGGGCTGGGCTGTCGTGCTGATGCTGGCATGAAGAGAAGGCAGAGAGGGGGTGTCTGGCCAGGTAGGGAGGGGCCAGAGCTGGAAGGGGCTGCCGCCCAGGAGAAGGGGGTTCAAGCAGTTGAAGGTTTTGACGCAGTTGAACGGCAGGTGTGTGATGAGGAAGGTGTGACAGAGGTAAACCAATAGGTGGTTGCGGTAAAAAACTGGGCTCTTAGAACTTACGTTGTGGGCTGTGAAGTAGTTGAGGGTGCAGGAAATGAGCACCTGTCAGACCCCTTTCATCTGGACACACCTGAACATACTACAAACACTTCATAGACTAGAAGTGCCTGATGAAATGACTCCATTTGAGGCGACGGTGTGTAAAAGAGGAAGAAGAAACACACAAGAACCCCAACACTCCTCTTATTTAAATACCTCACCAAAACTGCAAGAACAATCTCCACTTTAAGATACGTAGACAACCCACCACGAGGACCTCAGTTCATCTTCAAACACCTGTTTGAGGTGACTGTTCACTCTGTTCACTCTGCCATCTCCAAAACCATTAGATGTGGACGACACAGGGTGCTCAGCGGGATCCTTTCCCCAACATTTATTTAGTGTTTCCGAACGGATTCCACATCACAGTAGAAGGGAAAGTAAATCAAAAGGCAAGAAATTTAGCTGGAAAATAGGGAAGCGGATGGCTGAAAGGATCCTCAGGTTATGTGCTTACTTGATAACATGCAGCCTTACTGGGTGGGCACTGACTACCTCAAAAAATAGAACATGGGAGGCCGAACCCTTCTCAATACCCAACGAGTTCAATTAGGTCCTTTTGCGCTACCAAAAAGCAACTCAAAGTAGAAAGCACAAAAGTGGGGGGAAGAGTTTTCATTAAAAAGGTGGTTCCTCTAAAGCAGTTATTGCAACTTTTAAAATAATTTTGCATTTAAAAAAAGCCTAAGAATTAATGCTTAGTTTTTCCAAAATGTCTTATGTCAGGCATAATACATACATATTTCAAGTTTTCATCCTATTTTCCTTTGGAAATGATTTCAGACAAAAACTTTAAATACAACTGAGTGCTAATTATGTTTATTTTTATAATGATAAAAAATTAAGATAAAGGAAAAAATAAGTGCTTATTTAAATTCAAGAAAGCTTCTAATGAAGAAAAGAAAAAACTGTTTACTGGAGCAAATGAGTGAACGTGTTTTCAGTAGAAAAAAGGGAAATGTGTTTTGCTGCCAACAAAGAAATCTAGATAAACTCAGTAGAGCAGAAAATTGCATCCAAGATAAGATGTGTGTAAGACACTTCACTGCATTAAATATATATATTTTTTTGAAAAACCACTAATATATAGCAGAAAGCTTGCTCATCTCTAATTAACTTAAAGGGACATTGTCAGCTAATTTCTCATTACCTTAAAAATATTGATTGTTTCAAAAACTTTCATTCCTAAAACCAATTCCTTTTCTCATTTCCTATTTTTCCTATTTGTGTCTAAATGATTCTAAATGTTACTTCCCACCTGCCACCCCCACTCTCCAGTTGAAGGTGTTTTATTTTGCAAATAAAAATCATAAGCCTGAATAAACTTATCTTAGAGGAAATACACACGAAGAATCAAATGAACTTTTAAATTGTCATCTTGGTATTACAATCTCTCCTCATTTCATCCATTTACACTTAGCAGAATTTTTTCAGCCTGGATGAAGCATCTGTGAGCCTCTCAATTGTCCTACTATATTATTGTTTCACAGAGATTCTTGCTTTATATTTATACTAGGTGAAGACTAAATGAGTAGCTGCAGGAATGCATAGTAGCTCAGTAATTCCCCAAGCGCTAGTTGTTCTTCAGAGAAGCTGTAGAGGAGATATCAGCTTTATTGCCAGTGGGGCTGGCGATGGAGTAAGGTCGGGGAAGAAGATGACCAGGCCAGCCGGCAACCTAGTTCTGAACTCGTTTCCAGAGTCACATTTTATGGGCCCCGGCATTGGAACCTGACCCAGCAGAAGTTACAAGCCTCCGAAAGGCAGAGGCGATACTAAAGAGGATTCCTATAAAATCCCTTGGAAAGAATCAAAATATGGCCAAGAAAAAAGACCAAGTTCCCTTTCTCTGGAAAGCACACAGGTAAGATATATATACTCAATGTCAGGAATGTAGGCCAGATAACGATGAGCTTCCCCTTCATGAATTCCCTTGTTTTGAGAGAGAGAGAGCTGAGATCTCATTAGTAAATTTAACGAGCATGTTTCATGATGAATTATTTGCTGCTCTAGAGAAGAGAAGTCCGTGGGCTAACTTGGGCTGTCATATACTTTCCTAAATGGATTCCACTCCTGGAAAGAAGAGAGTACATTCTTGACCAGTAACTTTCATCCACTATATGGCTTGTATTGACCAAAGGTATTTCTCACACAGCCACAGGCTGTGGGCTGTATCTCTGAAATTTAGGTTGCAAACATAGCTCATGATTGATCACCACTTGGGTTCTTTGTGCCAGCCTGTCCCTGGTTGAATTAAGTGGCTTATAAACTCAAAGAAAATAAAACAGCAGGGTAAAATAAAAACACACACACACACACACAAAAGTTTCTAGTGCCCAATTCTGAGTCAGGAGAAAATGCTCTGATGTCTACTCAAGTACAATGAAGTATTTGAGGTATCTCGGAAATACCTGAGCATTTGAAAAACAATCACAAGCAAACACAGTAAGGTCTGAATGTCAAAAGCAAAAAAAAATAAACTGAGAGTCTTTTTTTTTTTTTTTTTGGTCCTTTATCGTTACCATGAGAAATTTCTAGAAGATGGCATTACATAGCATAAAAGATAAAAAAAACTCGTTACCTTTGAGCAATAAGGGCAGGAAGGGGATTTTGGGTGGCTTCATCTTTTTGAATGCATCTCTGTAGGCTTTGTGATTCAGGGAAGGGTCCTGCCAAACCAAGCAGATTACGAAGAGAAAGAGAAATCAGTGTGCTACAGGAACAATTCTAAATCCACTTTGGCTATACAATTTTGAACGTGATTTAGATATCGAGAGGTTCTTCCTAAGAACAAAGTAGATAAAGGTTTCCTAGGAGAATAAACTCACTAAATTAGGGCAGGAAATCTAGGCAATGAGTGAAAGTCAAGTTATTGCTTTACAATAATGGGAAACGACTAAAAAAGGGAGAGACCTTTTGCCCATGCTATTATTTTCCTCAAATAGGTTCTTTAAGAATAGTTTCCTCCGCATAATTTCTATCATGAGGTAACCCCAATGTCTTTTGTTAGGTACAGTGCAAAGAAAAAAATGCCCTCATAATGCACAGATAATGCAGAGAAAACAAAAGAATACTGTCTTATTGCATTCTGAAAAGAAACTATATGTTTTGTATCGAAACCTAAGAAATGGTAAAAAGTAGAAAAAGGAGAAAAGAAGAATGCATAAAACACTGACTGCACACTAAATGTATACCAATTAATTTCAAAGGCTTTGAAATCGACTATGCTAAAAAATCTGCTTTCTGAAAGTCATACCAAAAGGATCATTCTCACTACCTTTTTCCATGGAGAGGAAAAAGCATTAACTGTAAACTTGCTTCATTCCAATAAGAAGCTAAATTTTTCAGATACAAGTGAACTCGTCTAAGCTATGTGACATGATGGAGTACAGATAACGACTATTGGAATCTAGAAGAAAATTAGACAGTAGCAATTAATTAGAAGAATAAGGACCATCTGGCTCAACTACTTACTGTTAAACTTTCAAGTTCAGAAAAAAGTTTCTTAAACTTCCCAGGAATTTTCTACAAAACAAAAACAAAAAAGAAAACGGTCAAAGACGTCAGTTATCTTGAGAGGCAAAAAGAGGGGTTTTCCTTAAGTTGTGCTTACTTTACATATGTCACATTTCCAAACATAAATACATGTTATCATCTGGTCCTGTCCTGATTGCTTCTCGTGATGTAATTTTCATCATCTCTTAACGTGACATTCCTTGGGAATGTGGCAAAAACCAGCTGAAAGTAAATAACAGCCACGCGACGCAGGAATCTGGCTGCTTAGACATTCCACACCCGGGTGATTTTTTAATAAACACTTGGGCTTTGATTCCACGTCCCACCTTTCATGAATGCTCTCATCTTCTTAAACAGAAGATGGGAAATAATAATGTTGGCTGACATTTTTTTTTAAATGATATAATTATATTTTACAGCACAGGGCTAAATAGTTAAAGACCGTGAAAACTCTCAATGATGAAGCTTTAATCTCTGAGTTACTACGACCAACCACACCCAGAGGCGGCACGTAAAATGACAGAAGATAGAAACACATGCCATCTTCCCAAATAAAAATTCAGGCCTAAGGAAGAAGAGCCTGGAATTTCCCAGCCTGCCTTTAACATGGCTAAGTGAATAACTGGACGCCTTTCATACTGACGTGTAAGCAGACAGTCTGACTTTGAATTCTGAGTCCCCCTCTCTAGCTCTGTGATTTTGTGCGAGTTCCAACCTCACTGACTAATATGGGGAAAACTCATAAAAAGTGTATAGTCCACGGTTGGTGTTTAACAAATTCCAGCTATTAACACATGACAACGTTCCGGAAGATATTTGTGGGACATTGTTTCTAAAAACTAATCAAAATATTGAGGCAAACCTGACAATAATTGGACTTTAAAATTATTTATAAATAGGCTTTTCAATTTGATAATTTTGAATCTGGACTCAGTTAATCACAGCAAACGGAGTTTAATCTGTCTGGAAACTAATGTCATACACACAGACACACAATTTATTAATGAATGGAGGACAAATCAAACGACAAAAGATAAAATGGAGACATGTGTAACTGATTCCAACCATTCTTCTGAGCTGCATGTCTTAGTCGGTTGAACATTCCACACGAATAACCCAGTGGCACCTCAAACTCAGCATATTTAAAGTCAAACTGATCTACTCCAGGGGTCAGCCATGGGCCGAATCTGGCGCACCACATGCTTTTGTAAATAAAGTTTTATTGAAACACAGCCTTGCCCATTCATTTACACACTAGCTGTGGCTGCTCTTAACACTACAGTGCAGAGTTGAGTCATTGCAACAGAGACCACATGGCCTGAACAGCCAAAGAAATATTTACTACCTGGCCTTTCAACCCCTAAATTTGCTGACCTCTGTTCTAGTTCCTCAAATCTACTTCTTTTCCTTTATTGTCTATTTAAAATACTGTGACCACTTTCACCAGGCCTAGAGATCCTGTGGTCACCTCTGTTGGGATGCCCACCCCAGCACCCTCAGCTGCTCTCAGGTCCCCTGAGGCAGAATGAGTCCCTCCACTTTGCTCCTCTGTGGTCCAACTGGACTTGGCTCAAGGCCTCCTTCATCAGAGCATACTCTGTCCTAATCTGGCTGACCCATTTTCTACCTGGTGATGATGCAGTGCTTTGCACATAGTAGGCAATCAATATGGTCATGACTTTTATGCTGTTTGAATTTAACTGCGTTATCTGTCCTCCCAATTTTTGCAAATCAAAGCTTCTTTCTAGGCTTAATTCAAACTCCACACTCCCCTGGCCCTTGCTAGCCATTTGTTCTCCACCTCTTCTGATCAGCTGGGGCATTTGTTGCCCATCTCTTTTAATCTTACCATGTGTGTGCATGGTCTTGTTTGCTTAACCAGAGCAGGCAGGCCTTTCATTTCTTTCCTTTTGAACCCCTTTAAACAGCACTGACCTGACCCGCTGGTTACCACAGTGCATTCCATCAGAGTATGACCCCCAACTCACAGAAAGTGAATCCATAAATTGTCCAAAGACCTATGTCGAGATGTGATATAAGAAAGAAAAATGCTGGCTTATCAGCTTCTCTCTTGTAGGAGTTTGAATTGGGAACCATAAGGAGAATGAAGCAGTTGGTGATAGGAGCTGAATCTGAGAAGACTGGGGAGAGGCTAAGGAGAGGTCGTGAGCCACGTGCGGGCTACAGCCAAAAGGGAGAAGACTTGATGGTTAAAGAGAGGAGACGAGGGAGGGAAATGGTACATGGGGAGAAGAAGCCAGTCAGTAGGGAAGAGAGAGAGGAGGAAACAAAAGCCCAAGGGAAAAAAGTGATGGGGCAGCGGGGAGGGTAGCGAGCCCTACACCTGTGTCTGGCTAAATTTAGGGACACCCCAGTGTCAGTTTTTCCTACAAAGACCCTTCAAGTCCCTGTTTGAAAACTTGTGCTAACTTGAGTGTGTCTCTCCATCTTAGAACCTAAACAGCCTGCATCATACAACACCGACAGAGGCAGAGACAAGATTTCAGAGGCATGAAACTTACTTTGTGGACCATCTTTAAGATAAGGAATACAAAATTACTTGACTTTTGAAAATTTTACGAAGATATGCATCATTCAGGTGCACATACTGCCAGGGGCCCTGCAAGTGAGAGAGGCCTGGAAGCTGAGTTCATTAGCATCTCAGCCAATCGGTTTCTGGACACATATTGGGTTGTTGGAAAAGTCATGATGCATTTTTGTAACATAAAACATAGAAAAATGCGTCATGACTTTTCCAACAACCCAATATCATCACACAGGTGAGCTTTTGAAAGGATCACCATGGAACTGTAACCACGCTATCACCAGAGCAGAGTAGAGGAAGATGAATTCTAGCTCAGGAGCATTTTACAATTCTTACCACTTTTACATATATTACAGACCATTTTGAAGACCACTGATCAAAACAGTTCCTATTAACTTGACACGTTACCTTTTAACTTTTTTCTAGTAGTACGTATCTTATTTAAAACCATTTAAATCCATATATACATTCTATTTTTATATACTTATTTGACATTCAATATTATTTGATATTAATTTCAAGTGTACAGCATAGTGGTTAGACATCTGTATAATTTAAGAGGTGATCCCCCTGGCTAGTCTAGTACCCCCACCTGGCACTACACATAGTTATTACCATATTATTGACTATATTCCCTGTGCTGTACTTTACATCCCTGAGACTATTTTTTAACTACCAATTTGTACTTCTTAATCCCATCACCTTTTCCACTCTGCCCCCAAATCCCTCCAACTTATCACCCCAGCAAATCTAGTGCCCATTTAACACCACACATAGAAGCATTTTAAATAAAGACTTTTTGCTAGAATGTTTCCCGTTCAGTTTCATTTGTCCCTCCCACTCCCCTCTCAGCGTGGACCCCCAAGACTCACCTCCCAGGTCTGTGACAGCCGGCTGACAGAAGCAGTGTTGAGACCCATCACGATAGCAAAGAAAGAATTCAGGTTTCTCTGGGCTTTGCAGCTGTGGAATAAAAGAAAGCAAAAGGCACTTTGAGTAAACATCCTCTCTCCAGATGACCACAAAAGATGCCACTGAAAATACTGCCCTCGGCTACAGAGTTCAACCTCAAGGGCATGGGTGAACTCTGCTCCATTGCCCCCACGCCCTTTACGGTCCCTGTAGGAGAGAAGTGGTGCTCCCTCAACAGTTTTTAACACACATGAAATGACTCCAGTGCTTCAGCAGCTCATCCTTACCTTTAGGAGACCTGTGCTTTTGATACCCTCTGGACACTTCAAAACATTCCTCTTTTTAAAAATGCATTTACAGGGCTGGCCAAATGGCTCAGTTGGTTAAGTGCATGAGCTCTGAGCAACGGGGTCACCGGTTCAATTCCCACATGGGCCAGTGAGCTGCACCCGACCTGAGCTGCTGCTCAGCTGCCAATAGGTGGCAGGATGGCTCAGCTGGTGAGAGCACGTGCTCCTAACAACAAGGTTTCTGGCTCAACTTCCTCATGGGATGGTGGGCTATGCCCACCGCAACTAAGATTGAACACGGCACCTTGAGCTGAGCAGCTGGGAGCTGCCAACGGGCAGCCGGATGGTGACTGGACTTGGAGCTGAGCTAGCTGCGCCCTCTACAACTAAGATTGAAGGACAACAACTTGGCTGTCCCCCTTCCCCAATTCCCCAATAAAATCTTTAAAAAAATGCATTTACAATTTCAACTGAAAACTCTTAAATTCATGTTTCTTTAAATATATTATACTCACATTATACCAGCTCTCTAGTCCTGTCTCTTTCATCAGTATGCTGTCTATATTTTTTCACAGACAAGCCCCTCTCACCTCACAGGTATAAACCCCTTCTCTCATTACATTTACACATTATTTTCTTTGCTATCAACAAAATTGCTATTATATTACATATACCTATATATTTAAAATATGGCATATATTATGGGAATACCACATTTCTCACTTAAAGGAAAAATAAAATAAAATGCAAAATAAGATTATGTTGAGCACCATTCTCTCTGTAAGGTTGTCTGTTCTGTCAGTCATGCCCTTGGTCAAAATTCCACCAAATTTCAAAGCCAGCTGAGGAGGCTGGTATAGCTTCCAGGTCAGCCAGAATACCCTGTGAATTCTAGACATTGCTTGATCTGGGAGCACATTAGAAAACAATTTCTCTGAGGTTAAGTCTTTAAAATTAAGAAATGACCCTAACTTGATAATATGAAAAAATATTAAAGTGCTTGGCAGTAAACTGGGCGCAGATAAAACACCTAGTGTATGTTAATTTAGCTTCCCTCAGATGCCACCTCTTCCCTGTTATATAGTCACTGTCCTCAGATTCCATCTGAGACGTCTCCATCAATAAATGTCTCAAGTGGAATCTGGGAACAGTGTATATATAACTTTGTATGTTGCTTTTTCAGTTATATACTGTATTAAGCTATATACTCTGGATTCTTCACTATCATCGATGGCTATGTAACACTATCAAAAACATACTTCATAATTTGTTTACTCATTCCTGTATTGTTGATATTTAAATTATTTTCAATCAATTCAATTCAATACGAAATGCTGCAATGAATATCTTTGTGTATAACTTTTTACTGTATTTACGATTTTTTTTTTATTACAGTAGACTTCCAGTCATTCCATGATTAGTCCAAAGCTACCATGACTACTGCCCAAGGACAGCTGAGGGTCACACCTGGGAGCATTTTGGAAGCTCTATTCCCATTCATAGTGGGACCTGGAAAGGCACTGCTGCCTCTGCACCTAGTGTCCAAAATATCTGGGTGAACGCAGTCCTGCAGGCCCCTCCCTGCTTTCTCCATGGCATGGTCTGTCCCTCATGTAGTCTTCCTGCCCAGCTTTAGTGCCTGTAGTTTTCTGGTAGGCAAGAGGACCCGAAACTCAGTCTCACTGGCCCCCTCATCTGGTTTCTGCCAACGGTCTGACAACAGGCACATTGTTTGTTTCTTCATGAAATATACCAAGAAAATACCTTGCTTGATACCTTCCTGGTCTCTGATTTAGAAAGTCCCCTGTTTCTGAGAATCACTGGTGCCCAGAGCCATCAACACTGTGCCCTCCTCCCCTTCTGCCACTCACTTCTACCCTTGCTGTCTCATCAAATCCCTGGAAAGTTCACACCCGCCAGACAGGCCTGAGTCAGCTCCATCTCTTGGCATGATGATGTGAAGCACCAGGCTCCTCTACTGAGGCCTCTGATCAGTGAGAACTGCCCCATCTCTACGCCAGAAGCACCTCAGTTGGAGCTCTCCCTTGCTTCCAGGTAAGGTCCTCCCACCTTACTAATGATGGAGGCCCGCCGGTGTTGTCATTCCCTACTAGAATTAGGTTCCTTGAGGCTAGAGTATATGTCTATTTCATTTTTATATTCTGCCCATAACCCAAATGCTTAGGATACAGCAAGCCTTTCACATAGCATTTGAGGAGTTGAAACCAAGACTTTTTAGGGAAATGGTTTTATTATTATTATTCATTATAAAAAGGTTTCTTCTTTTTATTCAGCATCATTTATCTATTGGGTTGTCGGAAAAGTCGTGACATATTTTTTGTATGTTTTTCGTTGCAAAAATGTGTCATGACTTTTCCGACAACCCAATGTATGGAATTTAGATGTAATCCTCTTTTTTTTTTTTAAATCTCTTAGCCACCCACAATTTTCCTGGTCCAGATCTCTTTTTCAGTCCTCGTTAAAATAAAAAAGCACACATAACTAACATCAGAATCTGTAAAAAGGAAAACGGAATTAACATAGACACGATTTCTCTAGAAGACAAATACTGGATGCCATTCCAGTCTGGAATCCTGTTACCAAGGTTCATTTATTCTATGATAAGAACAGACTGTGTGACACTAAACATTCCAGTTTAGCAAACACGCCTTTGTCTGTGTGAGAAAGTAAAATCCACTCAACCACCAAGGTGGGGGATGGGGATAGTGCTAAGGAAGGGAAACATGAATATGCAAATAGGATGCCTTAGGCTGCGGGGGAGGGGGGGAACACTTCATGATCATGGAAATTACTGTTTTCCCTTGGTTATTCCTACTAGTGTGATTATGAGGAATTTAACTTTATATTTCTGTTGGCATTCTAGTTTATGGGCTAGGGAGAGGGATAGAGACCAGCACCATAAATAATTGAAGGTCATGGGCTCAGATGGGGAAGATGTGAATAGATTCCATTTCCCTGAGGAATAGATATAATCTTATACTGGGAACAGAGCTGTGTGGTGTCATTTTACTCCTTGGGACATTAATGTCCCACTGCTCCAAGTAACTGGCATTTATAAGAATGTTTTTGATCCAAAAGAGCCTTACATCTAGGTATTTCACAGTCTATTATGGAATGTACTAGCCAAATCAATAAAAGGAGCATTTACCATACAAGAAGTCCAAGATTTAGGCTTATCTGTTATGTACTTCTCCTCCTATTCCAGTCACACCAAACAACAAGTCAGGTACTTCCATTATCGAAGTACACAAGATATCCTGCTTCTGGGGTCTCCTGACTACAGTTTAGTCTATGTGCTCCTTTCAGATCAAACTTCCTGAGGGACAACTCTCATCACCAGTTTCCTGCACAAAAACTTTCAGTGAATCCCTATTGCCTTCTCAATGCAGCCCAAACTCTTCATCTGAAATTCAACATCCTGTACAATTTGGTCCCATCTTCCTTTGCAGATCAACCTCCCACCACTTCCTTACAAACACCCTCCACTCAGGCCAAACTGGCTGAGGTTACTTTCTCAGACCACAGCTCTGTCTTTCCCGAGGAACAACTCTGATCTCAGTTCCGGCTTCCTCTGCCTCCAATGAGCTTTTCTGCTTCTCTTCTCTAGTTAGAGTTTGACCCCCATGGAGCATATGCTTTTTTGAATTCCTACTTGTCAAATTCTATCCAGAATTCAAATATAGCCTCAGAGGTACTTCTTCCACAAATGTTTTTTGAATCTTTCTTTCATCGTTGGCATATGAGTTCCCCTCCTCGAAAGCTCCCAATAGAATTTGACCTAATAGGGCACCGCCCCCCCCACCTCTATTTTGCACATTAGCCATTTGCGTTCTAGGTGGCCGATTGCAAACTCCTAGAAGACAAGGACTGGGTCTGAGTAGGCTCAGTCTGATTTCCTCACAGAACCTTGCATGGAGCTGTACATATGAGTGATCAACACATATTTCCTGACTGAATACATTACACTGTCATGTACTCAAAAACTGTTTGATACACATTTTGGAAGACAAAGGAGAAATAAAATGGGAAGACTAGGAGGTAGAGGAACAGGGAAAGATTTTGATTCCTGTTGCCAGCTTCTGTTGGGAAGAGCAGTCTCAGATGCTAACCTGGTATTTTAAGAGATGCTCCCAGCAAGTTACTAAAATGCCATTCAACCAACAGTATTTATTATGTGGAGTATCAGGCACCCAGATACAATGATGAATTAGTATTGGTTCCTGTTCTCTGGAGCCTAACACAGCCCAGTGAAGGAATCCTATATAAACAAATAAGTTTAATAAATATAATAATGAAGTTTAAAAAAAAGGAAAAAAGAATGTGTGTGCGTGTGTGTGTGTGTGTTGGGGGTCTGGGGGGGGGGAATTAGGGAGTAGCTGACCTTGCATTTGAAAAATCAGAGATGGCTTCAAGGAGGAAGCAATGTTTGACCTAGGTCTTAAAGAATGACAGCAATCTGCTGGATGGAAGGGGCCGTTCTTGGCAGACACAACATCACATGTCCAGACTTAAGGATAGTGTTCATGGGAAAGAGACAACCGTTCAGAGTGGCTGCAGCATAGGGTGTCCTCAGTGGGTGAGGCTCAGAGGCAAGCTGGCCCAGCCAGGGCAGGGCCTGCCTGCAAAGGAGTTTGCCAAGTTCACACTGTGGGCATCAAGGAGCCAAGAGCAGAATCCTAGAACACACCTGAGTGTCAATGATTCTTACCTCCTCCCATCACCGCCCCTGTTTTCCTCGCCTACCTACCGTATGTAGCTCACACAGCCACATTGTAATTTAGCTGCAGGTGGGGCATGTGTGCACCGCCTGCTTATTAGCGCTTCACCACAGAGCAGGCTGCTTCAGTCTGGTCTTTTGACGTTTACTTTAAAATATAACTGCTTCAAATGCAAAGACATAAATATTCACGAACAGACCTTTTCAATCATTTGGTCACTTAACTCAGTATTACCCTTTTACATCCCAACCCTTCTTTTATCATCACAAGGGGCAAAAAAAATGTGCTCTCGCAAGAAGAACAGAGGAACTGGACTTTTCACCATTAGAAACTCACTGAGCGGCAATTTTGATGAATTTCTTCACCAACTGCACTCGCTTGCCCAGCTGGCTGCAGAGCAGAATCTCCGTGGCCACCCAGAGCTGGACTTCGTTGCATCTCTGGAGCAGAAGGCTGAGGTTCGCGGTATGCTCCCCACTTCCTTGTCTGCTGAACGTGAAGTAGATCAGCTCTTGCTGAAAGAAAATGTATTCATGCCAGCATTCATTTTTTAGCACAAAGTCAAGTTGACACAAAATCCAGTCCATTTTTAAGAGCTGTGTCAGGTAACCACTCTCATAATATGTTACAAGAATATAACAAATAAACATTAAATTCAAAACAAATTATCTTTAGTTTTAGAGATGCCTCATTAAATAATGGTCACTTAGGCTCCTTATATAAATGTACTTTTTTGGAATGTAGGGATGACACCTTTCCATGAAATTCTAAGACGGTCTAAAGTTTAAATCACAGGCTGAATCAAATCCAAATGTCCTAAACTTGTTATATTGGCAAATTCCAGTGTAAATGAAAAGCTATTACTAAGTATTTTTTAAGACACACATTACAGCCTCACAGGTAGATTTCCTAGACAAGGATTCTCACATTTTAGTGTGAATCAGGATCACCTGGAGGCTAGGACTTCTGTCTCCTCCCTAACCCCCACCCAACTGTCTGATTCAGTTGGTCTGTGGTAAGGACAAAAATGCACATTTCTAACAAGTTTGCAGGTGGCGCTGATGATGTGGGTCTGGATACCCACTCTTTGGGAACCGCTGATAAAGACAGTATCAAATCATAAACAGAAAGAGTGACATTAGGTCAAGGTCCAAAATATACAAAAGCAAATAAGACTAGTAACTATTCACTATATATAAATTGGTCGTATGTAAAGCAAGAGATTTTTGTTTCTAAATGGAGTGTGTGTGTGTGTGTGTGTATGTGTGTGTGTGTGTGCGTGTGTATGTGTGTGTATTTTACAGAAGTAATTCAACACTCTCGCACTGCGTAAGCAGGGATACATCCCATTCCATTAACATTTCCAAAGCCGTAAGTCATTTAGCTAGAATGAGTTCACTACTTGCTCAAATTTAGATGATCATATTGGAAATTTAATGAGAAAATATGAGTCAATTTAAAAGATATTCCAAAATGCAAGTGAAGCTCAGGAATTTCTACATTGGGCATGAGTTCCTTCTTCACAAGGAAAGGTCATTCCACAGTGAAAAATTTCACTACATGACTAAGCAAATGCAACATACGGTTGCACAGAGCTGTCACATTTTTCATCTTCTGATTCATGTGAGCCTCTCCATTGGCTTAATTTATTCATTGTCAGTAGCATTTTGCCCATAATCTATTGTTTCAGAAGTGTTATAAGCTGTCCTCAAGGGAAAAGTTGATGGACATAAACATTTGAAATATATCTCAAAACTATCAAGAAAGTGCTTGAAGTCTTGCAGCACTATTTCTAGGCTGTTCTTCAGTGAAAGAATGGGTGTGTTGTGTACGCGCATGTGTGTGTGTATATACACAATATATACACATAAATATGAATGATTCTGGTTATAACTATTGTAAACTTCATGGGAAAACTTAAAATATCAATATGAAAGGTGTCAAGTGCAAAGTGGCTCTTCAACCCCATTATAACTTCATATACCTATATATATATATACATAATACATATACACACGCACATATACATAGAAAAACGTGGCCTGCTTGTGTTACCTTATATAAACACATGTACTAGGAGCAAGTAAAGCATGATCATGTATTCTGATTTTCCTAGGACTGGGTCAGTCTTTCAATATGTTTAGAGTCCCCAAATATCTACCTAGACCATGGTATCACAGCATAACTATAGCACCATCTTTTAAAAAACTTAGTCACACATATTCTTCAAAAAGAAATATTCTAAGTTAGAATACCACTAGCGTTTATTTGATCTTTTCACTCCTTCCTTACCTCGTGAATTGAATTGAAGAGACTCCAGTCAAAATTCATTAATTCCAGAGCAAGATCCCAAGTATTCATTCCCAAAATCCTCATCGACCTTTGCTGTGATTCCTCATTTTCTGCAAATGGGTTCTAAATCGACAGAAGCAAAAGGGTCCTCAGTAATTCCTGAAGCCCCGATTAGAAAAAGCAATCTTGTCTGAGGGCACTTAATATTGTCCCTGGTCTGTTCACCTTCAGTGAGTTACAGCCAATTTAGGACACAGCCTTGGAAACAGTAGAATGTGATCAATGAGTTAGCCTACCCCTCCCACTTCCCCATACATGCACGCACAAATCTGATTATAAAACACTGCCCAGGCAGACAGCATAATGAAAGCGAAAGCCCTGAAACCACTTGGGCTTCTGGTAAGAATTAATGTGCCAGCAGGGTAAGTACAAAAACAAACAAAAGAAATGTCATGGTGTACTTTCAATAAAGACAGACATGGCTTTTACAGGAAATATGTTTAACAAGTCTCATCCCAGACACACGTTTACACATTTTATTAAAGTGCTCGAGGAAAGCAAAAAAGAACATTTAAACATGAAATAAAAAAATAAAAGTTGCTTCCTTTATACCCCACAGTAGAAGTGATCCCCACAGTGGATGATTATTTTAAATAGCTATTGCTTTCCCTACACAAATAAATAGGTATCAGTTTGGTGACAGTAATACCGCAAAATCTGCCATGAAATTATTAAATGCCACCACAACTTTAAATCTACTGTCACTTTTAAATGTATTAAAAGTTATTTGGCATCTTTTCAAAATATTTGCTATTTACTAGTTAAAATATAAATGCTCCCGTTTGAAGGATTGGGCTTAAATAGTTAATAATGTTAGAATAGCTAATGACTTGGAAATAAAAGAATGGGCTTTGCAAAAATAATGACAAAGCAGGATAAAGGGAATGTTTCAGATTTCAAATATTCATCTCTATTTCTAAATTGTAAAATAAATTATTTGCATTTTAGAATTTTTACAGTTATGAAAAGTTTTCCTAATTAAAAAAAAAAAGAATGATAGAAGACCTTCAGAGAGGTTTTCCACAGACTTGATTCTGTTCAGAGCAGGTCAAGGTATAAATTGTCCCTGTGTCCCCAGAGTGGGATATAGGGTAGAGCTCAGTAAGGGCAGACAGAATGAATTCGTGTGCTAATACTGAGGTGTTGCAGTGGGGAACAAGCCACGGCTTCTCAGGGATCAGTCTGGCTGGGCTAGGACCAGACGGGCACCATGCTGCACTGCAGGCATTTGAAGGGAGAGCCATGGGATGGGAAGTAACACAAATCTCAGCTTACTCATTTGGTGGTGTAGGGACATTTTCACTTAGCCTTTTACCTCTCCTACTCTCTCTCTAAATATGCCCCTTACCCTGGCACCACCCTACCCAAGAAACACTTTATATGCCTCCATCCCATTCATTCACGGCTCTAATTCCTGTTTTCCAAGATTAACTCATCTATATGTAAGTATAGTAGATATTAGTGGTGTCACGTGTTATCCTTCCCTTAAACAATGTTCCATTTCAACTGCACTATTTTGGAGATGAAATACCTAAAGCCAGCATTCCAGTGGGGAAGGTTTAGGTGCTGTGCAAAGTTGGTGGGGGAAGTACTCAGGGCAGGAACATACGGCATGGTACCCACTTATTCCATAAGCCCTTGCCTCAGGCCTGCCTTCTACTCTGCTGACGCTGGCCCCAGACGGCGGAGGAGAGCACGCCAGGCATGCATCCGGGGATCTGCCAGAGACGCCTGTGTGGCACTGGGAGGAGGGTGGAGAAGGGGGTAGAGTGCGGGTTCCCTCCATCACCAGGCGCCCACAGCTGCTACATGTTAGATCGTCCTCCTCCATGGGGAAAGGTGAAGTCAAATCAATCTCATGATTTACTCAGAGTCGCTGTGCAACATCCAGTTTGTCATGTTTCACTGACAGAATTACATCACGTAGAATTACATCTCCTGCTGAAGGGGACTCAGAGCCAGAAAGGCACAAGTCAGACAAAAGGTTTCCCTCTGCTTTTCTCCCTCATCATGTCCAAGTGAAAGAAATGCGAAGGTGCTCCAGCGTCATATATAATTGGACTGAAATGGTAGCACTATCCCCTACTTGGCAGTAGGAAGCTAGAGTAAGTTGCTTAGCCTCTCCAACCTTCACAGGGTGTTTGGGCATATTAAATGAGATACTGTATCTGAATTACTCAGCACATACGTGTTTGGTAACAAGTATAAAAAATGACAGCAACTGGACTTGCCGAGTGGCTCAGTTGGTTAAGAGCTCACTCAAGAGTGTGAGCTCTGAGCAACAGGGTCGCCGGTTCAATTCCCAGCCCGAGCTGAGCTGCCTGGCTCAGCTAAAAAAAAAAAAAAAAAAAAGACAGCAACTAATATTATGATAGCCTGAGATCCTGTAGATAATTTTTTTATTATAAGCATAAAATATTTTTATTATGAGCAGCTTTGGTTTACCCACATTCCTCCATTATATGTACATTCCTCAATTATATATACAACAGGAGCCAGCTGGAAAGACCCAGCCCAGTGACAATTCCATGAAACAGACTAGGGCCATGAGTCTAGATGATACAATCACAATCTGATAAAGCCTGCTTTTTATGGGCGATGGACCTGAGGCCTGATCCAACCATTTGGAAAGCAACTGCAAGACGGAGGTCTTTAGAAACAAGTCATCTACTTTGCTGTAAATGGTCTTAAATTTGAACTGAAAATAAGTTACAGTATGGGTTCTACATTTCTTCAAACTCTTACTCTTGAGTGGCATCTGATGTCACATTGTTATGAGCCCATCCCACACAGGAAAGGCCACCCTTTCTTCAAGGGAAGGGTACCCTCAAAGTGCATCAAATGGACAGAAACAAAGGACAGTCTCTTTCCCCTTAAATCTACACAGGGTGCTGTTTCTCAGCCTGACCTCCAGATATTCCATAAGAAAAGAAGGAATGGAATTAAGATTCCATTGGAGAGGGAGTCACTTCTCTCCAATTCCCTGTTTCAGGGGCTCAGAGAGAAACACAGTTTGACTTAGGAAGGGTTTAGAATTCCTCAAGTTGTGAGTCTTTGATTTGCAAAAGAAGTGTTATTTGACAAGTGCATTGTTGGCTAGAGGAGGAAATAGTTCCATGTATTTTTGTAATATTCATTATAAAACATACTAAAGTAAGTTTTTAGTCTGACATTTGTGTCTGTGTGCTTCAAGTACAAGGCTAAAGGTCCTCACCAAAGTATCAGCCAGGTCCTTCCGGTAGACATATATCCGGCCCGAAGCTTCCAGGGACTTGGAGATGGCCAAGTCATTAGGCTGAAGTTCATGCTTTTCTTTATTTAAAAAAAAAAAAGAGTAATTAGAAACACAAGAATAGCAGTAGGCACACAAGGTACATCTAAAGAGTGAAACTTGCTAGTGAAAAATATTTACAAGTGAATAGGATGTAAAGTAGATTTAATTCAGTTCTGCACACTCTGTACAATGACACCAGTGGGACCATGCACATCACTGCTCATTATCCGTAAAGTGGAATCTACTTGTGATCCTTTCTTATAATATTTAGTCATTCTTTAGAACAAAGAACAGTTTAGGGAAGAAAGTAAAATCTACTCATAATCCTATCACTATAAGATAACCATATGATGGTGATATTGGTTAACATTTGGGTATACTTTGTTCTAAACTTTATGTAATAGTGTGTGTGTGTGTGTGTACACATACGTATAGTTGCAATTATTTATACATGTGAATACATAATTATGAACACATATATATTTGAAATTATCCCATATGTACTTTCACATTCTGATTTTATTATAAGCACTTACCCACTTGTCAAAATTATTTATATATGTCATGTTTAATTGGTTATATAACAGTCCATTATACCATCACTAATCTTTCTGCTATTGTCGAACATTTAATGTTTTCCAATTTTTTTCTGTCATATAAATTAGATGGCAAGATAATTGCTAAATATTCGTATAGGCCCTGGCACACACAGGGCTTGATAAATTGGATTTATTATTATAGCAGCCATATTATATATTGCTGAAGCCAACATCCTTGTGTATAAATCTTTGGCTGCTTCTAGGTGATTTTCTTAAGAGTCCCAGGACTGGAATTATTGGATCAAAGGGAATGAATATCTTTAAAGTTTTGATGCAAACTGTCAAAACTGCTTTCTGATTCTTAAACTGACCAACACTGATCATTACTTTTGGTAAGTTTGATATTTCACTAAAACCAAAAACATATTTGCAGTCTAATTTGTATTTTTTGACTACCAGTGAAGCTGAAATTTTTCATACATTCTTTTTCCGTTTTATTACCCTTAGTGCAAATTGTCCCTATCCTTTGACCATTTTTCTGCCATTGTTGGAGCTCTCTTATAACACAATAGCCTTCTTCATAGAAAAATGTCCTCCTCCTAACTACAAAACACAGATGGGAATCAACTAAAGTAATACTCAAGTTTATTCCACTGTAATATAATCAGCTTCTCCTAAAGCAGCCCTTCAGTTATCCAGCATGGCTGGGAAATGTGATAGTCTACATATCTTTTTCTAGATAACTTAATCAGTTCAAATGCCAAATTTTATTTTGAACATTTCTGCTTAATACAGAGCACACAAATGATAATCTAATGTATTTTTTATGGCCCAGCATTATAAAGATCAATAGTGCCGTCAGGTCGAGCTGTTGACATTGGAGTAAATGGTCCCCCACCACTGGGCCCTGACGTTCTTCCGTCTTCTCCCTCTTTGTTTAGCTATAATTTCTTGTAACCCTCTGTGTGCCCCTGTCTACCTTAAAGTGGAATCTATGAGCGCCATTCAACACTTCCTTTGGAATAAAATGTCATGGCTTTCTGACAGTCATTTTTCCATTTGCTAAGAAAAAATTTTTTTTCTTATTTTCAGGTTTGTCACTGTAAAAGATTAAAGCTGATAGAATTTTAAGCTCGGAATAATTGTAGGTAGGTTGCTGTTACTATATACATATACCCCCACCTTGGGTACAAAACAGCTGGAAACCTACTGAGAGCTCCGAGGATAACAGTACCAGACTTTTTAGAGAAATCCACAAAACCTACAAATTGCCAATATCTTTAAACTTTTTTGACAAAAAGAAAATATCAGTAGATCTCATTGTCATTTCATTTTGAAGTAGCATTTAAAACATTATTTAGTGAAAACTATGGAACTGGAGCAAGGAATACACATTAAGCTCTGTTTTTATTTTTTCTTTATAAACACATTATTGGTTGGGGGATATCAAGCTGTAGGCAGAAAGACTCTTTAGCAGACAAAACTACGAATTGATAGAAAATGATGGCACATTTCCAAATCTGTGGGATAATTCAAGAGATGAGCTGATAATTCTAATGATGATTAGTCACGAGTCTATACACATTAAAATGCCACTGCCCACCCTGATGGATCCAATTTAATAGAGTGTAACAATGGCATTTCATGGCACTCAAATAGATATTGGGTAGTAAAAGAACCATTCATTAATTTCCAGATTCACCTGTGGCCCTAGGCCATCCTCCAAAGGAGCTGGGTCTCCATTGTGCTACCAAGTTCACTCAGGGTTCTTTCTTCTTAAGCACTTTCCATCTGAACGGGGACCCAGGGATTACTTTCTGTAGAGGTACTGTCTTGAGAGGAAAATGTTGGTGTTGATGAAGCTTAATATTGTTTTGAATCACTTAATATTTTTGGTCCCTTAAAATTAAATGTAAAATACATTTCTCCTCTCTATCTGGAAATGTCTGAAATAATTTATTGAAAATTCAACCACTCTCTGATTAAAATTCCGGTAATCCACATGTTTCTCAAATGTTTGCTTTTTTTTTTTCTAGCTCATGTTTTCATGGGGTGCACACGGAGGGCCCTGGGAGACGGAGCAGAGACTCATTTATTAGGCCTAGAGAGAAGGGCTATATCTCTTTGCATGTGTAATTGACTAGCTTGTCGGACCATTTTACTTGGCTCTGAGGAACAAAGCAATAGAAGCGGTATTCTGTCACATAAAGCTCTCATGTCAAGGTAAATTCTGATATTGCCCTCCTAACTCTAGAATGATAACAAAGGGTAAAGGAGCTCTCCGGTTATCTGCTCCTCCTACCCCACCAGCCCCACCTCTGGTTGATTAGCTCACATAGTCCTCCCATTTTTCAACAACTGATGCTAAGTCACTTGCTTTGTCTTTTTCTCAGGGTTAATGAGATATTAAATAAAGATTGTAGACCAAAAGGGAGGCCCGTGACACTGCGATCTGACAGGCTCTGGTGAAAACCAAGAGGTTTGTTCAGGTCACACAGATCAATAGTGTCAGCGTGGAATCTGTGTGATCTTATTCAAAACAGACAATAAACCATTCTCTGAGGATAAATAAGGCCCAACAGAAGGAAAAGCTATAACCAGGCTTTATGCCCCATGTCCACCTGAAGAAGCACTGCATGTGAGCTTTCGGCTTATTGTACAGTTTTTATTTCCTTCAGTAGGGAGTCTTTAAGTATTAAATCGTCAGCCAGCAAATGACTAGTTCAAGGCTGTCTTTCTTTTTTTTTTCTTCCTAAAGTAATTTCATCTTTTAGCAATTTCCCAAGTTAATTTAAATATGAAAATAAAAGGCTTATCTAGAGTACAAAATATGAAAAGCTTTATAAGATATTTCAAAACACTGGCGTGCCTCTCTATTCAGTTCTTGGGGAGGAAATTCAGTATCCAACAGTCCCCAACTGTTGTCATGGAAACACCTCTGGTAGGCGGGTTCCCATTGTTACTGTGGTCATCCAGCTGCAGACCCAGAAGGGACGCATTGCACGTTTACTCTATAAAAATGTCAATTCTCTCCTTTTGGAAGAGAGCCAGGGAAAGATGAATATTCAAGGACAGAAAATAATTTACCCCCAGAGAATGTGACGGCCACCAGAGCCAGGTCCTCTTCTGTATGTTGGATCTTTTCGGCCACAACTCTCAGGATCTCTTGGGCTGTACTGGAAACTCTGGCCTTCACACTGACATAGGAGTGCTCCGTTATATACACGTGGCACAAAACTGCACAAGACAGGAGACTTGTTAGTAAACAGAAAACTGTGGCTACGAGGTACAGACTTGTCCAAATCCCGGCACCCACCCACCTCCCTGTTCTCATTATTATAAAACATCCACAACTAGATTTACATATTTATGTAGGCACATCGGCACCTGAGGCCATATGCATACAAATGTGTGCTTGCACACACAGGAGATACAGATGTTAGAAACTGGTGAGCCAGCCTGGTGGTGCTTAGGCGTTCCACACCGTAATGAGAGACCCACGTCACGCAAGTGCATGCTGACAGTTGAGACAGCCTGACCACAACACAGTGGGGTCTGTGAAACATGTACTGTCCTTCTGAGTCCCTTCTTTGAGGGTTACTGAGATCTCCCAAAGCAGTAGATTAAAATGTCTAACTCATACATTTTTATGTACTCTCCGTTTCTGGACAATCACAGGGACCCAATCAAGAAGACCACATTTCATTACCAGAATTCTCAGAATCTTATCTAAACATCTGTCATTTGCTGTGGTTTTTGTGTTCAGCCTTCATAATCATTTAAGAATGACTCCCCCACCCCTGTCCTCCCATCAAGGTGGTCGTGAATTTAGTTTCCAAATAGAGGTCACATTTCAAGCCATTTTAATTTCCTTTTTATTGTCTGTGATGCTAATAATTATTACTAGGACATTATTACTAGCAGGGTAAATGGGTCCTGGAAAAATTTTTCTTTATTATTTGATAGCAGAAACTGTTTTAATAGCAATGGAGATAACTGACACATGATTTGCCTCTTATATCAGCCATTCTGAACAATAAAACATTACCTTCTTTAGAAAAGACAGGACAACAATATACTTAGGTATTCTCTTATATGTTACAAAAAATACGAGTGCAGCTGTTAGAGAAATTTCATATGCAATTTAAATAGCACCACAAAAAGAAACCCAGGAATGCTTTCACAGAAATGCAAATAAAGTAAAAGACAAACTATGAGTTTACAAGTACAAACCTCAAAGTAAACATGCCACTAGGGGGTACTGACAGTATTTTGCTTTTTTTGTTTTGGTTTGGTTGGGTGTGCCACTAAATCAATAGCAACTAACAAATGGCTGCTTTATATGTGGTCAACAGACTTGGGAGAGACAAAAAGGCTTTCTTTCCTTCCATAGAAAAATGGAATTTTTGAGCAAGGCAAAGATCTGATCTACAAACCACTAAATGTGATGGAAGTTTATAGGGTTGTCAGAAAAGTCATGACGTATTTTTTCTATGCTTTTCGTTGCAAAAATGCGTCATGACTTTTCTGACAACCCAATACCTTGCTTAACCAGCTGATGAACAAAAAGAGGCCTGGGGCCTTGAAATAATCACTCTTTGGAACTCAGCTTGGAAAATGGCACAATTAAATTGTAAGACAAATAGGCAAGGAAGATCAGCAGGTAAGGAGTTAGGAGGTCGGATCACTGCTCTTCCACGGGGTCCAGACGCCATTTATAACACAGCAGCACCACCGTGGGCAGCGTTATATACAAACAACATAACAGAAGACGCATGCTGCTGACATTTCATTAAGTGCTCAAGAAGTTGAGCAAATATTAAATGTTCACACTTAGAATTTCAGCTCTTACTGAAAGGAGAGTTAAAAGAGAAAGTCTCTGAATGACAATAGTGTGAACATTTTAATTGCTCGAAGTATTTCCCGGCTCGGCCCTTGACTCAATCTTTATCCAAACAGGAGAAAACCATTATCTGTTCCGTTACAAAATATTACCAAAGGAAAGCACGCCAGCACTTTCTGGGTACTAACAAAGCGTTTCCCCATCTTCCCGGGGGGTCACGGCCCCTGTGGGCACTGATGGGCAATGGCTGAGCACATACTGGATGTGGGGCACTGCCTGGCAGAACCTTGCCTTGAAGCACTTCCTTCCTCTCATTATTCTAAGATTTCTTCCCTAAATGTGCTTTAATGGACTTTCCAGTTAGTGAGAGGCAATGGACACACAGAGCTGGGGAGAGTCCGACCCAGAGGGAAAGGTTGTGCTTCCCGGCAACCCTGCACCTCTCCCCAAGAACGCACAAGGCTCCCTGCAGTCTTCTTTCCTAATTTCCCGAATTAAAAATGGCCTTGGTTCCCGGGACACTGTTACATGACCAAGAAAACTGGAACACCCAAAGCAAGAAAAGAAAACCCATCATTTTTTATTCTAAAGTACTTGTTAGAGGGGAGTGACAGCTGGAAATGGCTGAAGGCAGGGTGACGCGTTAACGCCGAAGAAGGATGGTGACTAACTGCTGTTCCACCTATGCCAAATCCTTCTTGAAATCATACTCACTCTCCTCTGTTTCAGTCACTGTTCCTCTATGCTGGAGCCAGTTCTCCTTAAGACTGAATTGGTGGAAAAGGGCTTTATTCTGTGAGAAGGGAGAAAGAGGACAATGAATCAATGTGTTCCTGCCCTTTGGAAAACCACAGCTGTTTACAACATGTTCCAAAAGAGCTAGCCAATTTCCATTTTTAAAAATATGAAACCCACCCATCCAATCTTAGAGTGATACACTGGGAGTGGCCTCCATTAATGCGTGTGGAGGTGGAGATTCTGAGCAACATGACAGACCTTGGCCAAGGTCAGCATCAGACAAAGATGCCCGATTCCATGCAACATGCTGGAGAATATCCGGTTACTACAAACATCCACAAATTCTTCTAAAAAAAAATTGATCTCCCTATCCTAACATCAACCTTGCTTTTGGATAAAGCAATTTTGAGATGGTTTCACACTTCTGCTGCAATACGATGACTTTCTTAAGGGAAACAGGTATGTTACTCATTATGATTATCCACCTGCTATGTCAGCTTCTACAAAACTTGCGCCCGGCGCCTCATCGTGCATTCCCTCCCTCAAGTTGAATAGGAAACACACTCATTCTCGCTACCATATCTCTTTCTGTTGGGTTGAAAGTGCAAACCTTTTTCTGATAAGACATTCTTACTCTTGTAGTCAAGTTTCTTGCCTGGATTTTTTTTTTTTCTTTTCATTTTTTTTGCATCAATGTTTAAAATTCAAATTTGTATCACTCTGGGGACTCTGAGACTCCAAAAGGCACCACAAAATATGCAGAATGTGAGGAAGCCAAGGACACAGGGCTGAAGTGGAATCTGTACCAGCACAGGGAAAGTGAAATGATGCAGGAAAGGGTAGGCGAGCTGTATGTACCCCAGACTTCCTGGCAGGCCGTGCCCTGTCCTGCCTGAGGCTGTGTTCCTTTTAACTAGGAAGAAATGCCGAGCGCGGCAAGGCAAGGACTCCAAAAGGGATCGCCCCATTTCAGAAAGAGAACGCTCTGCCTTACCTTCCTTTGTGGTGAGTATTCATCTACAGTGCTGAAAGGATAAGAATGAGAAGTCAGTCTTTGTTCCGAACCTAGAGTAAGGCAGTTATTATCACAGAAGACTAATTTCCAGGTACCGGGGGGGGGGGGGGGGGGGGGGGGGGCGCTTTTGCTTTTCCGAAAGATCAAACACAGCATTCATTAGTTTACAATGTAGACCACACTTGACTTTGGGCTCTGGATTTGAAGTGAACCAGGAAGAAAAGAAGCTATCTATTTAATGGTATACTTCGCTTTCTACCCACAGAAAGTGAGCATTGGGGTAAGAACTGGATTTAAGACACAGAAATTCTAAGTTTTCTCATAGAGTGATAGATTTTAGGTGAAATTAGTGTTATTCAGATAGCTAAATATGTCAGCCAAAGTGCATCTTTTTCAGAGCGGTATCAAAGAGGCAAGAGTATGTCTTTTATCATTTTCTCATTTGAATCTATTATTTCCCATTTTTATGTAAGTTTTTAATGGAATGTATTAAATTCCATTAATATATTTAATGCATTTAAGTGTATAAACATGAACCAAAGGTTCCCAACAGTAATAAGGCCTGCCTACAGCGTAGACCAACTTCCACGTGGGGGATTATTTTGATATAAAGATTGTCTTTCTTTTTTGTTTCACTTATTTGTTCATATTTTCATTAGTCTTAGGCTATCAAAAGGCCAGCAAAATTCACAACATTCATTTTAATATGCTGTCCTAACTTGTACTTCATTTTTTACTTTCTAAACGTGTGATTTTCATCATTGAGGAGTAATGCTTACATATGATGTATTTTGCTCCCTAAAATTATATAGACATTTAATTTGCAATAGGATCTCCCTTTCCAAAAATAAGTTAGGCTTTACATCTCAAATCCGTAATCTAGAAGGCCTGAATTAACGTTTCCTATGAGACGTGCATTTGTGACTGCTGAAATCTTAACAGAAATTTTTCACAACTTGACAACAGATGTGTTTCGTGTTTGCTAAGTAGAAACTACATTGTAAATTAGAGAACAATTTCCCCCTTCAGATTAACTTTGCAGCTATGCCTGAAAACCCAACAATGACTTGATGTTTTCATTTACCAAAATTAATGAGAATTAGTATAATCAGAATAAAGTCAAGTACTGACAATTTGAAAGACTAATGATAGATACCTGATGTATATTTGAACTTGCCAAAGGTTACTGAGTAAATAGTTTCCTTTAATCTTTTTAAATTGATAAAGAAACCTCAGAGAGTCCATAAAATTGAGCTTTTAATATACTCCATGACTTGCTGGGACCTATTTATAAAACATTTTCCCCTATTCCATTAGAGAAAGCTATGAGCCCCCAAAATTACAAGTTAAATATTTACATTTTTAAAATGAAATGATAATTTATTAAATGATTATTTTTAGTACCCCGCTTGTCATGGCTCAGTTTGTTCCTCTTGTGTCAAATACGGTTAAAAAAATAGTGAATAAGCTTGATTTAATATTCATTCATTTTGAGATATAAAGACAAAATACACAATTTACTATTAGAAAAGCAAAAGAATCAAGATACATCCCAAATTCTATCACATTTGCTACTTTCTTTTATTAACTATATTATGGAAAATTATATACTTACTGACGACGGTGCATTCCAAGTATCTTTTGAAATTCTTTCAATTCTTTTTCAAGTATTGGATATTCATATACATCATCTAGTACGTTCCTGTATATGGTCTTGGGACAAAAGAAAAACGGCATTTGAACAGGCTTAATCCCTACTTCGTAAGGATGAAGGCTCATACGATGCTTAACCTGCACAGTAAAATAGGTGGAATCCAGGACAATGCAGGCGGTTAACTCAGGTACCAATGAGGTCCTGAGTGGGATTACACCTCTAGCCTCTCACTCAACTGGCATGGCTCCCTCGCAGTTTCTAGGGGCTACTGGTACGGAATGCTGGAAATCTAGACAATCCTTGACCAGCTACTCCAGATTTCCATGCCTAGTCTATATTTTTTTAAAAATGATATCCACGTAATCATTTGGGAGGGCAAAAAAAAAATCAACTGAATTAAATTACCCAGTTGTTTTGAAAATAACATTAATTTAGTCAAAGCGTTGGTTAAATGTTTTTTAACTGGATATCTAAATGATATCTCAAGTTTTAATTCAAAGTGATTTCCTTCACAAAAGGCCAAATCAGTTTGGACACTTGCCTATTCTGAAATATTTAGAACTCTTCCTTGCTCGAATCCGATTCTATTCCTTCTCTGTGTTAACCTGCACAGCTAATATGACTTGGGTGGCTAAAGGAATCCAACGATCTACAAATCATCGCCAGAGAATCATCTGTGTTGAAAACATACTGCAGCCTATTATTGATTAGAAAAATATATAAGTTTATCTAATTCCAAACGTAAATCTAAGGTAGTATTACAAGTTATTATTGCTTAAAATTCTCAAAATACACGATGTCCTAAAAAGTTTCACAATGTATATATTGTCAATATAGCTTTTAAATGATAAATAACATTTTATGCAAATCTTATATAAATGAGACTGTCTAGTTCATATTTATAAATCTCAACACATTAAATAGTATCAAGTTTTTTTACTTTCCATAAGTATTTCTTTTGCAATCAAACTTCTCATGACATATAAAATAACCTTAAATTAGTGAATGTAAAATTTGTTCTCTACATTTGTTCATAATAAATTGTCTAAAATTAAACAAAAATTCTATCTATCTAAGGACTATCAGGCCTCAGAAGCCAAAACAAATTAATACTTTGTTTGCATCTCAACTTGAATACTATAAAAATGTGAATGACTGCAACCTACAAATGAGATTTCTGAAATGCATAACTGAAAATAAAACCAGTCATTTGGCATCAAAAAACATCTGGATGTTTCACATTACCTTCAAAAACATTTTGGAATGTTCATCTTCATGTAACCAGTCTTTGTACAGAGAAATCCACTGGGAAACAAGATGTAAGACCTTACGTTTTCGACAAGGAATGTCTGAGTTTTCTTCTTTGCCTTGATACTTCTTAGCAGAATAGGTTCAAATTGTTAAGAAAGCATATTCATTGTTGAAAATAAAAATATGAAGAGATCCATTTACTCTTGCTGAAGCACATTTTCCAAAGAATTTACAAGTTCTAAGCACACAGGAAGAATAGAGTATGTGTAGGGACAGCCAAAGGTGTACATTGAAGAACAAAAGAAAACCCAGGGAAATGACGTGCGTACACTTGGTGACAGGCCATGAAGATAAGGGTGAGATGATGGCACTGACAGCTGCTGACCTAGTTCCATAGGCGGCATGGATTTTTAATGCCACCTCAAAGAGATACTAGGTGGCCCATTAATAGAGATACTAGGGGGCTCCAAGAGATATGGCCACATTATATAGGGAAGCATTGTCTCCATAAATGTTAGAAGAGAACTAGTCCAAATACCCTTTGATCCTCAGAAATTCACAATTCTGTAAAACCAGTTACTCCTAAAGTAGCCCCCGATGAGCACAGATTCCTGGAACATGATTTGTGATATCTTTCAAATGCTTACCCCCTAGGAATTTACTTGAAAAAAGGGTCTGGATAAATGTGCAAACATAAGTAGAAAGGACTGCTAATTTTCATGTTCACTGGAATGGAAAAATAAAATACAGATAACCTAAATGCTTCAACCATTGAGGATAGTTAACTAAATTATTACATATCCATTTAATGGGCTATTCTGCAGCCATAAAACTGATGGTCCAGCAGCACATTTACTGACAGGGAACACTCACAATATATTGAGTAGGAAAGTAAGAAAAGAATGTGTTAGGGGATCCATTTCTATTAGCTGCTTATTTATATAAACAATTCCATTACCTGGAAAGATATACTGAAAGTTAACAGTGCCTTCTCAAGGTAATGAGATTTCAGAGGACGTGAATTATTTTTACTATACTTACAAGCATTTCCTAATTTGTATACAATGACCATGTGTTAACTATGCTGTTAAATTATATAAAAATAACAACCTCAAAGGCAGTGTGCTTAAAGCCTGAGGAATGAGAAAGAAACCTGGTGTTTTCCAAACCAACCTAGTGTTTCTGTCCCCCGCATTATCACTTCTGAGCATCTAGGACCCACCGAAACGTTAACTAGGAATAGGAGATGCTATGATAGCCAACACAGGTAGGCTTTGGGGTTGATGGGGAGGATTCTATATTCTTTACTGCAAAATAGGAATAAATTCTGTATCAGGCTTTGTAATGAATTTAAAATATAATTCAGTCACTGTCTCCCCAACCTGCGAAAATACATTAATGCCACCGGATCTCTTTGATTTCTACCTGTGAAATAAACTCAGGCAAACACACAAAGACTCTGTTAAAGTATCTATTTCTTCTAGTTTTTCTCTTGAAAGGTAAAAATATAAAGATTTATCCTACATTAGCTCCACTATGCAAATGTCCTTTCCTTTGCTTCATGTAGCTATCATGGCTTGACTAATATAAAGAAAAAAAAAATCTGGAAAATTAAGAAATACTAACAACTTCTTTCTTTTAGGTCAGCATATGTAAGTGAAGAGATGAGCTTTTTACTACAGCTGCATATGCATTCTACAATTATGGACCTGCCAGATAAAGCGATTTGGCAAACTGAAACTTCAACTGTTCTTCATTCACAGTTACTACCATTTATTTGCTTGATTTTATCCTCCTCCCTACAAGATGTATTTAAAAAAATATTTACTGATTAAATTTATATTTGTGTTAGTCTGGTTTTCTATATCAGGGTATATTCATTCTTATACATTTTGCCAATGCTAAATTACATTGACATAAATTTAGCTGGCTGTCTGGCAGGCAAAATAGTGAGAATGTATCAGGTGAGAGTTATACCTGAAGTGTAATGTAGTGAACATTAGCTCACCTAGGGCTGTGAGCTTAAATAGTGTTCTTTATGATGATAAAAACTGAAAGGTATTAAATTCTATTACAATAAAAACATTCATCTAAGATATCCAAACACAGCACGAATCACTCTAATCTATAAATAATGTTCAAAAAATGAGGAAAGACAAAAAATAATTTGGGCTATTTCTTAGATAGTGATAGTAGTAGGATATATCTTCACTAATATGTACCTCAAAATATCTCATATTAAATATGGATGCCATATTTTTGTATGTGGTTTGTATTATTTCATAAAAGACAGAATCTACAAATATATCAAAATAGTCATGTAGAAGGACTCCTGAGTTAAAATGTTCTGGATTTCATGAGTTTTGACAATTGGTAAAAAGGCCTCTAAGAATTTGAACTAAATTTTTGTATAAAATGTCTTACTCAAAGACTCAAGACATGTTTATAGCCAAGTAAAGATTTAGAGATTCTTTAGGGAAATTCTTTAAGGCATTAAATTGCTCAATGATAATCATAAATAATATTAGGATCATATTTATAAACAATAGTTCAAAGGCATCTAATATGCTATAAATCAAAGTATATTATTTAATGGATGATAATTCTTTTGGAAATATGTTAGCATTAAAATGTAGAAGAAATTAGCTCATATTTTTCCAAAACTTTTTTAAAGAAGGAGAAATTGAAAACCTTGCAATTATTGCCAAATTTCTTAGTAACACCCAACTTGGAAGCAGTGAAATAAATCTGTTTTTGAAATTTTCCAAATTCAAAACTAACTAGTGATGTTTCAAGATCAGTTTTGTGAACTGGTTCTAAAAAGTTTCAAGATATCTGTAGCTTTGTGTGTCCATACAATATAGTAAAGCAGTAAAAAGTGATCACAACTTCTAGCTTATATATTAAGAGAGATTATGCCCTTTATGGAGTTTTAAAGGATTATTTTAAGCAAAAAATGCTGTAAGGTGGGGGAGGAATGCAACAATTATTTAACAGGAAAGGAACATTAATTACTAAGACCATTATTAGGGCTCAATAAAACTTAGGTACATGCAAAAAAAATCATCTTCCTAAAAATTTTCATGTGGGCTCAAATAGAATCTTCAGTTTGGTTTAATAAAAACCTGACAGTTAACAGGCTACTTTCAAATGCTTCCAACACATCTTCCTTAAACATTACGAGGCAAGAAACACTGGAGACTGAGTAAGTTGACTTGGCTTGGCTTTTTGGCTCTTTCATCTGTTGCATCTCCTCTACTCAGTGTATACATCATAAAGCTTCCTTAACTGGTTATTAACCTTCTAATTACATCCATCATTCTAAACAGCATGCCTTGACAAAGCTCTGAAAAGAAGACAGCTGATGCCAGGGGGCAGTTTAGACCTCCCATGTGGGGGAATTGTCTCCCCTGGGACTCTTGCCCAGAAACAGGCTATCACATATGTATACTTTCCTGCCCAAGTGGTCTGGCGCTCCCTGACGGATTGTCTTGTAAGTTCACTTAATTGCCAATTCACTCAACCTCTTGACTCTGGGGTTTACCCAGCAGGCCAAATGTGCCTCCAGATTTCTAATACGTATGAAGAAAACATCAGCAACAGTACAATTTAGAATGTGAACACAGCAGCTCTGCATTTCCAGGCCCCCCTGCCTATTCCGTCTCCTTTCACCTTTTACCTTGGATATCATTACACTAATATGGAGCACACTTGGTCAGGGGGCGTTGAGTAAATTAAGAATGGCAGTTAATTCCTAATGTGAGACATCTGCCTGCCGGGAGGGCGACACAGCCTCCTGAAGTTACTGAAGGATATTGCCTCAGCAGCGCCTGGCACAGGTCGTCAGTTGTCATGAAGACAGTGTACGTGAGCAGGAAGTCATCAAGGAGGGTCTCTGCAAAGAAAGGAAAACCAACACTAGGTAAGCAAAGCAGTGATAAGAAGGGCAATTGCTTATCCAGGGTCCAGAACAGTGTGCACGGCAGACATGTGACAAATGGTGGTGGGGGAGGGGTTAGGTAGAGGAATTTTAGCCACAAAACACATTGCTTGTTAAATTTAAGATGTGTAAAACTCCTTACATAAAATGCCTCAAGCAAGGAGATTATTTTTTTAATTGCAAGTCTCTAAACATAGACTTTCGTCATTCCCCCCCCCACATAAACATCATTTACATTTGTTGATAAAGATGTTATGGAAAACCAATGCATAAATCACGTGCTTTTAGAAATAAGTTCTGTAAGATTTCTGAGGGTTACACTCCAGTCCTGCAGGGAAAGAAGTCTGCGTGTTCTAATACATTAAGGCTCTCTAAAGCCATTTACCTAAGTCTCGGGCAAGAACAACGGATAATAAAACCCTGAGGACACATAGCAGGCTCCAAGGCCATTCACCTTTATCTCTCAACTGTTATCTGTAAGGAGTTGGGAATCTGGTGCGTGAAGACAGGCAGAGCTCCGTCCAGTTAGAAATGGAGAGCAGGAATAACATCTCACAGCACGCTTCTTCCTCATTCCTCTTCTACCTCTTCGACCAAGAAGAACAGGTACCATTTTTATTGCCTCTTTGTCTTGAGTGTTCTTTGAAAAATCCAGCTTACATACAATACGGAACGCTAAACTGGCAAACGCTGACCTCCAGTGTAATTTCTAAATCGGCAGAAAAGACGATATGCCAAATACAAAAGCAAGCTTTTGCCATAACCGTCTTTCTCTAGTCTCCTTAACTTGACATTCATTTTACTACGTGATTTCATTTTCATATCTTTTTCATGCTGGACATCAAATTTTTAGTTATTTGAAATAGTAATAAATGATAAGACTAGTGAGTGAACTTGTATACTCTCCAAAATCTATAATAAATGTGTAGGAAGAGAGAATTGCCCAGCACAGAACTCTGCAGCTACCTTCTGAAGATGGGAAAAATTCCAGAATTCTTTAGAAATAACCAGTAACATTTTCTTTAAAAGTTGATCAATAAGAAACAGCAAGGCTATGCTTATGAACACAGAACTCTGATAGGTTGTGGGTAACATCTACAGTCCTATATCAGATGCAAGGGTTGACTTATTTCTATGGTTTGTTTATGTTGCAGAAGTCAAGATAATCCTGATCCATGCAGATAAGTGGCTGCAAATGGTAATGTTTAACAGCAACCAAAAAAAAAAAAAAAGGGTATCAAGGGAATTGTTTTTCAAATATATTTATTTTTAGATAAGTAACAATATTTCTTCTTAAAAAATAAATTTGACAAATGGCACCTAAAATGTCAAATAAGCCTAAACTTATGTCGTATCACACTGTAATATGTGCACAGTCACTGGTCTAACTCACTATTACTCTTTGGCAAAAGCAAGTTCTCAAACAGATGGGCCTGGGCTTTGCTCGGCAAAAATTAAGTCCAGAACAAGAAAACTGTGGGAATGTGGCTGGTTGGATAACTTAATGTGAGTGGACATGCACAGACTGCATTCACAGGATGCTCTCTACTAGTCCTGTTTACAAAAGTTTCAAATCTATGCACAAAAGGTAGGAGAAGCTTTATTCTAAGATCTGCCCCCAAACTAGTTAACCTGGCGGCACAGATTTATCACTGGGTCATCCTAATGAAAAATTTGGGATATACATTTGAAACTGTGTGTGTCTTTCATTACAGGTTTTTAAACAGTTGAAATTAAAGTCAAACAATGGTAAAACCTCTGAATCCCTAAGCTAGCTTGGAATACAATTCGAAAACTATCACGCTGGGATGCTACTGAACAGTAATGTTCACAAATTGTAACATTTCTCTGTACTAAATATGATTGATGAAAATCCTCAACTTCTCTGGTCTGACTAGAAATTGAGTTTTTGTTTTTTGTTTTTGTTTTTTTGTGTGTGTGCATTCAGTGTTAGATACAGGCAGCAAGGAGCAAGAATAGCTTAGAATCTATTTTAGGGTTTTCAATGGCCCCTTACGGATTCAAGCCAACAATATACAGAAGCCACTGGGTGACGGTGCTGAGAACCCTACACGTTCAGCATTTAAAATGCTTCATGTGACATTCAGCCACAGACTCTTTGGGATGTTCTAACACTTAGCTCATTTAATGAGGTTGGGATGATTCTCTAATCAAGATTTACTCCATTAGTAGCTGAGATTAGAAAGAACACCATTAACTTGACATAACCAGTCATTCCATTCTGGAAAGGCCTTAGATAATGAACTGAGTGACTGTGAGAGTGGGGCTGGAGGGTGGCAAAACAATGTGGCATTCAATTACATTAATCAGCTCACATATGACAATATTTTGTTAAGGGCTTTGACCCAGAAATGCTTATTTTCCCCAAAGCTACTACCATATTTAATATTCAACACATTTACCTAATTATCTCTCTGCCATAGAAATATTAATTAGATGAGAACAATAAGGCTACATGAAAACATCTCCAGCTAAAATCCTAATGACTAGAATAGCTAAAAATTGTTACAAATAGATTCCCAATACTCCTAACTCAAATTTTCGCTATTTAATTACCACATTGTTCTGAAATTTTTCTATATATAAAGAGCTTTCCTTTATTAGTTTTAGCACTGGCATTTTTTTTTATTTACATGAAAGTAATTGAGTGATATCATTAAAATGACACACTTCAAATAAAAGTGCATTTTATAGTAGCCATGCTTCAAAAAAGGCTGTCCCATTGGTATTTAAAGATATTTTTAGAACCACAATGACTATACATATGATCCCCTGAAGACTATTAGCCAACAAGAGCCATTTGGAGAGACTAGCAAATCCACTGGCATCCACATTAAAACACTATAATTATGTATTATGTTATATAGTGCTTAATTAATAGTAATTTAAGGCCAGACAGAAAAGCACTTTTATGTATAAAAGTGTCTTTCATTTAAATACATTCATAGTTGCCATATACACTAACATTCTGAATAAAAAGATGTATTCATTTTGATTTCTGACTCTGTGCATACCTAGGCATTAATATACAAAAACTTTTCTTTGAAATTCTATTCATTAAATCAATCACTAAATTGAAGCCCAGGTTCTTGGCTCATCAAAACTATTCAGCCATCCTTTTGAGGATACTCCCCTCCCAAAAACTAAAAAAAAAAAATTTTGTGGTAGGTGCTTTTTAAAATACAGGAAGTATTCTTACAGTATAAAAGTAACATGCTGATGACAATCAAAACTGGAAGGCAAATACTATTACAGTTTTAAGTACTATGCAACTTGAAATAAAATATATCAATGTGCAGTCGACCTAACCTTAATAGAAATGGCTCTGAAATTTGTGTCTATAACTAGCCATAATGATGTTAACACAGGACTCTTCCCTGTCATCTGTTACTGTTTTAACTTTAAGGCATAAGAAAAGAATTGTCTATTTTTATTTGATTTTACTTGAGTATGTTTTCTTTTATGTAGAAATTAAAATGTTTAAGTCTTATTTTAAGTGTATCAAGCGCTAAAAATTTCTATTTTTATTTTTGCAAAACACAAGTGTTTCTAGAGCATCCTAGAGTTGTGTCAAGGTGGAATAGTACAGATCCTTTTTATAGGGTTCTGTTATATAAATGTAATCAGATTAGAGGAACTGATCTAAATGCTTCCAAACGGTCTAAGCTTAACGCTTTTTTTTCCCCCCAAAAAAAGAAAACAACAAAAACATAAAAAACAAACCCTGAAGCCTAGAAATCATAAGGAGTATTTAGGAACCATTAGAGAAATCTACTTGAGTTATTTTTCAACACTCATAAGCAAACTGCAGTGCAATAATGAAACCACTCATCTGTTAAAGCAAATGAAAAGAATTTTGACAGACAACTGCCTATAGTAGCTATTTAATCTAAGTATGGTGATGTGAATATTCAACATTTCTGTACTAACTCGTATTCCCTAAAGTACTGTTAGCATTTTTGTTTCACCTGTATTTCTACCTCAGAGGCAATGGAATTTAAGGCACTCTAAAATATGTTCTACTTAACCTTGATTTCAAGGAGCCAAGAAAAGCTTTGTACTTGAAAGGGCCCATTTCTGGCCCTGGAACGTTACAACTTACCATTATTTTTTGAGAAGCAGTGCCAAAATGTACCATGTAATTTGATTAAGCACACACATAAAAAATGTAATGCTCATGTTTGAATCATAGGTTAAAGTGCTATGCCATTAAAAGCTATGCTTCTTAGTGCATTTTATATTTCTGAAAGCAATATTAGTGACCTCAAGTGCAGCTGTTTACAACAGCTTTTAAATTCGCTCAATTCCTGCATATTTTTACAATTTCACCAGATTACTGCTTAGCCATTCTAAAACTATTTTATTTTTCGATATTGGTTTCCCAAGAAATGCTTATTCATCTAATGCTGTTTCCACATCAAACCTTAACAGTCACCCTTTAATGACAGGAACTTGTGACAGACAGGGCTTGAGTGGCACTCTTCAAATAATAAAATTCGTTTCCATTTCAACTTGTAAAATTTGGTTTTGGAATCGCATCATTCTTTCTTTAGCAAAGAATTATTTGAATACAACAGGTATTGTGTCCTTAGTTACGTTACATCCCACATGCTGCCTTTTAAAAATGTCACTAGAAGGAGCATGGAGTGATCAACACAGTGCTTGCCTACCTTCTCCACACAAAGGGTCATGTTTGCAGGTCCCCCTGGCATTGAGAGAGGTCCCAGCCCCAATAGCTGCTCTCAGCGTCTAAGCACAATGATGACCCTTTTGTGGCTCATGCCTGCGTCTGCCAAGCCTGCTGGGCAGCTCTGAAAACAGGGTAGAATGCAAAGGGACTCAGCTGGAGCTCTAGCTGAGTAGCCTCAGGCGTGTACTTCACCTCACTGGGCCTTAGTTCAATCACCTGTGAAGTGGATATCATAGCCAAACGGAGCAGGATCGTAGTCGGGGTGAAACAGTCTATCTAAAGCATCTGGCCGAGAACCTGGCATTCGTCAGGCACTCGATACATACTGCCTGTTCTTTACTTTCCTAAAATAATATTTAGATCCTGTCCCAATTCTTATAGTGCCACCTATCAACCAACAAAAACTGACTATTGAGAACTGACTGATATAAAGCATTTGCTAAGAGGTTGGGGGTTGAGAGACAGGAAAGCATAAGAGTGATCCGGGGCTTCAAGCTCATGATCAGAGAGCTAAGACACCCATCCCCATAACATGAACTAAGTTAAGGCGACATTTCGACAGAGCGGCACCAACCATAATGTCACAGGGGATGAAGGGCAGACTCCAATATGCCCAGGAAGATTTACCGGACAGTGGCACGTGAGATGACGCCTGAACTTCCAAGAAGACTTGGTGGAGAAACAGGTGAAGTAAATGTGAGTAAAGGCGCGCAGGTGCGTGTGTCTGTGGCTGAGTCACAAACACGTGGCCTTGGGGCCTTGTTTAGTCCTTGAAAGGTATTGTTGTTAGATGATAATATTTACAAATCATAAGATCTGGCAACACCAGGCCCACATCTCATTGGTGAATCACAGTTTATGGGTAGAGCTGAGTTGATCTTTGTATGCAGGGTGCACGCTCCAGTTTATCACTCGTTCATATTAACTGTCATATTAACTGGGCATGCAAGTTTGTAAGTCTTGGTCTACGGCACAGCTGTGAAACAGTAACGCAAGAGATCACATGGTTTAACTGAAAAGTCAAGCTAGAAAAGTAGGTTGGGGCCAGTTCCTAGAGGGACCTGAGCACCGCACAAAGGAGCCTGAGGGAGGGTGGCGNGGGGGGGGGCCCTTCTACAGGAAAAGGGAAGTGAATGGAGATTCTCAAGGTGAGAATTATGCTTGCTGCATCAAGGAAGTCAGGCTGGATAAAGGAAGAATAAGGGGAGGGAGGATATTTACTTTTAAGCACCTTGAGCCTGGGTTCCGTGGGTTCCCTGATGCTAGTGGGTGAAAATGTCAAAGACCAGGGCTTTTTAAAGAGGCTGGATGATTCCAGAAGCTACCGTATAAAGAGGATGGTTGAAAACAACATGAATTCTCAGATACAATCCTGGAAAGATGGGAGTCTGAGGTTTGAGCTGGGGTGGTGTTCACATTTGGGCAATGGTAGGAGAAAGATGAGTTAAGGAAGAGGAAAAAGAAGAAAGAGAAAAAAGGAGAATTGGGAGACATGAACAAGAAAGAAGAGTTGGAAAAGAGATCAGATTGTAAATGTCAAAAGTTGCTGGATGCCCAGGTTCATGAGCCTGGGCATTCAAAGGCCATTGGATTTGGTGTGTGGATGGTCCCTGGTCTGATGGCTTTAGAGTGATGCCCCTTGATAACTGCTAAGGGCATACTCTAGTTAGACTAAAAGGAACTAAGGATATTCTGATAATCAGCTCTCACACAGTCTATCACACTCTTTTCCCCCCAAGACTCTTCTTGTAGTTGTATAGCTCATTGACTACTAACAGCAGTTGCTCTCACAAATGAACCAGGAGGAAAAATTTCTTCATGATCAAAGAAAGTATCATTTTATTTAACAGTAAAGATTAGAACAGGAATTCTCATGGGCATGAAAGCTTCACTACCAATCTTCCAGCATCTACCAACAAAAGTTAATATCTGGTTATGAGATTCACTCAGTTGCTCCATCTTGTATAATCAACATCACATAATGCATTCTCAGGACACAAATTGTGTTCCTAAGTGCTTGTCAATTAAACATTCTGAAATTTCATGAAACAAAGAAAAAATAATTTAAACATTACACCTTCAATTAGAAGTCTGGGGCATGGCTATTTTAAGCAGTAACTCTAATACTTGAATCAACTTAAGGACAAGGTATGATATTTTTAACCTCCCAAGCACCAAGAGGAGTCTTTACTGTCAGCTTTCTTCCAAAACTAGAAATATATCACGATTCTGAATGTTAATTTTCTCCTGATCATTGTGAATAATCAGCAATGAATTTCAGATCAGTAAAATTTTATGTCTTTATTTTTGTTTCTGGTTAACGGAAATTCTAGGGATACTAGAGAGAAGTTATTTTCCTTAAAGTTTAACAAGGGAGAGTAAATCGCCTATTTTAAAGCTAAGAATCAGCATGATAGCTTGATATATTAAAGATAAAAAGATATTCTACAAACTTACTAATTTAAAGTAAATGCAATTAGGGTTCTTTCTAAACAATCTGGCACAAGATCTTACACAAACTAAAACTTCCAATACAGGAAAATTTACTTTAATGTACTTCTTATGTTTAAAAATATTTCTAGGAAAAATATTTCAACCAATGACTGACAGCAGGCATGCCTTTGTGTTCTGGTTCCTGGAACAGTCAGTATAGTTCTTTTCAATAACACAGAGCTGCTTTTTTTCTCACAGGTGAAAGGGGGACTTATGGTTTAGAGTCACAAAGAAAGGTTTGCTGGCAACTGATGACTGAACACCTGTAACGTACAGTTGAGTTCTGTGCTCTCTGCCATGAAGAAGACAAAGTTTTAACACAAGGCCTCAACTTCTGTAGGGGTTTGGAAATTTGATTAGTGAGATAGAAAGACCACAGAAAGCAGTCTACAAACCCAGGCTGATAAATATCCCATTCAGGTGAGTACCTGAGCAAACTTCTACACCCCAAGCCCTGCCTACCACCACCATCACCACCACCACCCAACACACGTTTTAGCCCTAGAGAGCCCCAAATCTGCTTTGAACCACACCCATTTCTTACTGTGCACCAAGAAGTTTTCGTGGTGGTTTTGATGGGGGATGAGAAAAGTAGAGGAGGGAAAACAGTAGCTGCTCTGTTTGAAAATAACCATACGGCTACCCTTTATTGAACACATACTATGTTCTGTACCATGAGCTTTACCCCCATGACCTGTGCTCCTCATATCCACTCTAGGAGGTTGGTCTAATTTTCTCTTTTGGAGGATGACGAGGCTGAGATAAGTAAGGGGAATAACCACCGCGTTATTGCAAGTCAATGTCAGAAGGGGCCTAGTTCCCAAGGTGGGCTGAGCCCCAGCTCTGGCTATGCACTATGCTTCCCTGAGGGTGTGGGTCTAAACAGTCCATCCTGGGGTGGGGGGTAGGGGGTAGGGAGTGCAGTAAAGTCATGGTATCCTGGGCTTGGACAGGGAGAAGTGCCATAGATCCGGGAACTTAGTCTTTTTATTGGCCTTGAATCACCAAAGATGCCCCTATGAAGTCATTTTCCACCTATGTGCCCACATGCTTAAGTTCCTTTATTCCTACTCAAATTTTATTTTGTTTTTATTTTCTAGCAAAAACCTGGCAATACAAAATATCTATAAGAGATGGGCCAATTTGCTATTCTAAAGGTAGAACTCACAATCACATGGAGGGATTAAGATAGTCCATAAATTCATAATGCTTTTAAGATGGTTTAATGGTCAATTATACATATTTATATTTTTTAAAACTGAAAGGTAAAAGTAGACACTAAAATAATTTTTTAAAAAAGATCAAACTATAAATGTCTTTCTTTCCTTTGGGATAAATTTCTCCATATTAAGCATTATGGACACAGAAAATCATGAGTCACATTAAATTTTGCTTACTCTTTCCTAAATCACAAGAATTAACTTTCATGTCAAAGTCTTGGCTGTCCCTCAACTCAGTTATTATTTATGACTTTAAGCCCAACATTTGGGTAAACAGGCTATTAAACATGCGTCAACTGCCATTGGCCAAGATACTTTTGCCTTTTGGCTAAAGGTGCTCAACAAATTCCCTGTCTCAAATGGCTCTAATGTGTCAGTGCTGTTTTGTTTTAAAATAGGTGTACTATAGGGGCCGGCCGAGTGGCTCAGTTAGTTAAGAGCTCGCTCAAGAGTTTGAGCTCTAGAGGGCCGGCCGAGTGGCTCAGTTGGTTAAGAGCTCGCTCAAGAGTTTGAGCTCTGAGCAACAGCGGTTCGAGTCCAGCCCGAGCTGAGCAGCCGCTGAGCTGCCAACAGGTAGCAGGATGGCTCAGCTTAAAAAAAAATAAATAAATAAAAAAAAAAAAATAAAATAAAATAGGTGTACTATTCACATACCTAAGAACACCCTTAGGCCTTTCTCTTAGTATTGAAATCACATGATTCATGGCTAGTTGATCCACACAGCAGTTATGTAATGGGCACATGTGAGTTCTGAAATATGAAAAAGGTTATAATAATATAATTATGTACAATTAAATACTATAAGCTACTTTTAGAAGAACAAACTTAACTTGTGTTATTGTTAAAAGACTTCTTTGAAGCCATCATACATGAAATATTCCTTAGTGTATGTTTAATTTATTTTATACAAAATATTTTCTAACAACTCATAGGGAGAATTTTGGAGTGAAAGACATAGAATTCTCAAACATGAATTCACTGGCTCGAATCAGACATGAGAAAGGTACTTACAGTTAAGTAAACCTTGCATGTTAAAAATACATGAAATTATTGTCAATATTCATTCATTGAGACTATATGAGCTAATCCAAATCACTTTATAGTCTTTAAAAATTATTATACAATTCTTTAAGTCACAATATATTTTATATTTTTTGAAGAGACAGAAATATATAATTATGGCCTAGGGTGTATAGTATCAAAACAAACTAACGTGAGTGTACATTTATAAAATTATATGCCATTTTCCTTTTCTTTAGGACTCAAACTGTGATTTTTCTTGGCTATGTTGTTCCCTAGGTATTTGAAAACCAAACCAAACAATATATTTCCCAGCTTCACTTGCAGCTAGATATGGCCATGCCTAAGTTTTGGTCTATAAGACAAAAGCAGAAGCCGCGTGTGATGAGTAGGTGTGTTCATCTTGACTTACTCCATCGGGCTACCTGGACTACGACCTAGCTAGCATCCATCTGGGTCCATGATGAACCATGTTTGTTCATCAGACTCTAGGGACAGTGGAGCAAAGAGCTAGAAGGACTCTCCGTCCTGGCTGGTTTCAGAGTGGCCTTACCAGCTCTGAAATGCATTTCTCTATTTTTATTTTCACTTGAGAGAGAAGTATATTTTTCAACTTGTTCAAGTCACTGTCAGAGTTCTTCTGTTATATGCAGCCATGCCTCAATACAAATGATATATACACACAGGAAATTTTAAGGAACTCAAACACATGGTCAGTAGTGTGGTCTGGTTCTCAAGTTTCTCAATCAGCAAAAGTAGGAAAAGTATATTTAAGGAGAGAAAAGTACTGTGTTTTTATCCTGATATCACTACTGTGGATTCTAGAATGTGCTGATGAAGACATATTTGCTTTGTGTGTTTTTGGTTATTTTTTAAAAGAACAAATGCCCTCCCTGGGGAGATTGTTAAATAGTGTAAATTGTATAATAATTCTGATGTGCACTTGCGTTATGCCAATCAGCACTGGCAGAACCTGAGCTTACTAAAGTATTTCACAAAAATCATTAGTGGTAAATGAAAATGGCTTGTGATACCTTCAAATTTAGATCAAACTGAACCAAGACACAAGAGGCCACATTTTATATGACCAACTCTGGGGAAAAGATCCAAAATTGGGATGAAAATATCTTCATCTGTTCTTTTTTTTTTCTTAACAAAACACATGACATAGATTTATGATATCTAAGCCTGCTACCCAAAACCAAAATATGTGATATCAAGCAAGACAGGAAGAAAATTTATGGGGGAAAAAACCTCACTCACTGAGTACTATGTAAACAGTCTTCAAAATAAGTATATTTAAGGCACACTGAAAGGGATGTAATAAGAAGGAAAATACCAGATACTTTACTATTAGAACTACTACCGTGTTTCCCCGAAAATAAGACCTAAATGGAAAATATGCCCTAGCATAATTTTTCAGGACGCTTGTAATATAAGCCCTACCTACCCCAAACATAAGCCCCAGTTAAGATAGTCAGCCAGACATGGCTGTTTGAATAAATGTAGATTTTTGTCCATGAATAAATGAATAAATGTAGATTGTTGGAGCAAAAATTAATGAGACCCGGTCTTATTTTCGGGGAAACATGGTATCTATCATGAGCCCTGTTACATACTCCCATTCACCTAAAACTATGCCCATCTTTAGACTGATAATTTAGGTAGAAATATCCATCCAGGTATAAAATGGGCAATTTTAACTTGCTCATATTCACACGAAGTCAAGCTAATTCAAGAATTAAATGATTTAAAAATTAGAGGATTCACCAAATATCCTGTATTCTGAAAACAAACAAGAATGGTAATTTTGAAACAAAGATACAGAATTGCTCTGAAAATAATTTTCTGTCACTATGTAGATTACAACAGGATATTTTGGGGATTACGACAAGATATTTTAGTTTCCCACACTTTCTGCTCCCCCATATTTAACAATTCTGCCTAATTTCATATTTATTTCTGAGATTTGGGGGAAGGACTGCCAGCCAAGTAGCATCCTTAAGTAGAAAGCAAAAAGCTGCAAACAGAATGAAAAGAATGGTTTCAATTGTAGAGCAAGAAAGCCCCAAGGGCAGAAAATGAGGATAATGGGAAACGGGAGGGAAAGTTATAATGAGAAAGGCTACAAAACGAAATGAGGAAAAGCTCAATTATAGGTAAGTTAAAGGCAAAAATTCTCCCACTCAAAGATATCTATCCCTTTTAGACATGTGCGTGTCAAGTACAGTAATTCTGTGGCATCGCACCCTTTAAATGAAACAATAATTTGACTGAAACATGCTGTGAGAGATTAACAAGCAGTGGTTACAATCAACAAATTGCCATCCACTAACACTGCCTCCTCACACTTATAAAACTACTTGAAGTACACACTCTCACACAGAAAAATCACTTTTTTTTTCCATTTTCTAATAGGATGCTTATTTTTGCCTGAGGAAAATGCCATAGCATTTAAAAATACAGACAAGAACATCTGATGAGCTCACTTGAAATCCATCAGCTGTGTGAAGATGACACACAGGGATCTCTGAGAGACAAAAGGAGAGAGAGAAAAGAGACTTTTTTCATCCCTTGACATTATCTTAAACAGTCTCAAGTAATTTCACATGCTGATGTTACAGTAAAACTATGGTTTTGGTAAGATTACTAGATTGTCAAAATCACTATTGACACAATATCTTGTCTCCATGAATTTTGGAATCTGTTGCTCCTTTCAATTTGCTACTCCCAAAATGCCTGACTCATGTCACACATTTAAACAAGTGTCTGGAAATATGGCCGGACATTGAGAAAATCCTAAGTGTTTCTATTAAAGTACAATATTAAATATGGAAATACACCCAAAGCTCACTGAGAAAACATGGTAAATTTAAAAGCTTGAAGATTTGAGAACAGTATTTTCTTTCTACAGGAACAAAAATCCATTTCCCTTTTAAAAGAACAAAACAAGAAAAAAATTTACAAGGACAAAAATCAGCACCAAGCTAACTGAGAAACTGTGCTATAGATCAAGATTATAGAACTACAGATAGAAAAGAAATAAAAGCAGCCTTCATTCTTAAAGGGCGTATATTAGGAAGAGAATATAAAAAGAAAACTAAACAAAGCTGTTATCTTTCTCAAATTTATTTTTACGAGAAAAATTTCAAGTTATATTGAAGATTTGTGTTTTAAAACAACCTTCATCCTATGTCAAAGAGACTATATAAATTTAAGCCAATATCTTATTCGTATAATAAAATTGAAAACTATTAGGGTCTCATAATTCTACATGAACTTTGTGACTTATTAGACAGGGCCTTTACATTTTATATTTTAAAATAGGCTATAATTTTATATATTCTGATTCTTTGACAATTGATAATTCATGTATATACTATGGCAACTCTCAGTGTACCAGAGTATTTTATTATTGGTAATAATTTATCCTCCAGCGATTCCAGGAAATTAGAGATGTACTGAACTACAAAGAAGAAATACCTACGGTTTCCTCAGTCATCTATCTAACTAAAAAGATGAGTATCAAATTGGGCATTTGAGGTGGAGGGAATGTAACTCAGAAGCAGCAAATACAGTGTAAATAAGAGCAAGCAAATAAAATATGCAAATATGAATAAAGGAGAAAGTCCATTCATTTCCATATCTTCCATACTGGCTGCAGTTTGCATAGGGAAACTCCTCATGCTAAGCGGGTTGAGGACAGTATAACTGCAGAACCAGCTCAAAATGGTCCTATCTTGTTTAATGAGATACGGAGTTGCTTATCAGAGATGACAGACCAAAATTGCAAGTCACACAGCCAAAGCATGAGCAGAGGAGAGAACTTTGACCTCCAGCTGCACCCAGAACCAAAGTCCCGCTTGCCCCACCGAAGGACCAGGACATAACCAGAACTTGAATACTGGAGCCCTTTTAGAAGCAAAGCGTCCATTGTCCACGAAGATCCAGTGTTGAAGCCCCTTTACCATAAATGGCCAAGTTCCAAGGTACTCCAATTAAAACTTGCCCCACCAGCACTTACGCATACCTGTTACCCCTAACCCATTAAAAACTCTTAATCTTGTCCAGTGAGCAAGATGGATTTGAGGCACTATTAGGTCTCCAATCTTCTCGGTTGGCACATTCTCGATCAATCATCAAAACTTTCCTTACTCCAAACTCGGACATTTTGAGTTTTGGCCTTTTGAAGCGCTGGGCATATTAACTTGGTTTTGGTAACAAAATCACAACCAGGACTGATTTTACAGAAACAAGCAGTCACATGTGTATTTCATTTAGAACACAGTGTGAAGGGAAATTTCAAAGACTGTCTATCTCACATCCAAGCTCTAGGATACGACCTTTGCTCTAACCCATCAGAAAGTAGTTGACATTTTCCTTAAAAATATTCAAAGAAGTCTAAAAACTCTTGCTAAGATGCTCAAGTGTTTCAAAATTTTTATAGTCAGGAGGCTTAATATTTAATTTCTAAGGTAATTCTTGCCCCTCGCATATTTCATTTTCCATTTCCTGTCTTAATTTCCCATAACCTGACAATACTTTAGCTTGTTTCTAGTATACTAGTCTTATATTTGATCTTTAAGTATCTTTCTTTAGAGATCATGTGGTGTCAACATGAAAATGATGCAATTAAAAAAAAAAAGGCATTCTCATGATCCATTCTAATTCTAAATGAGGACGGTTTCCCTGAAAAGCACATCCTTGTGCTTTTACATCCTTGTCCATTAAACATCTTCCTTTGCCCATTGGTTATGCTGTAATGAAAACGTCCACGTTTCCATTATTAATCAGTATATGTTAATGACCTTATGCTTCAGCTCTGCCTCACTTCATTTCACCTTGCTTCATTACCAGCAAGAGTATTAATTAACCCACCATCTACTGGCAGTGTAAAAGCATCAAGTCCCTTGTTATCATGCATAATATTGCATGTTCAAAGGTGGTGTGAATAGATTAGTCCAGAGGATGAACACCTCGGATGAAATCCAGTCAAAATCTGATTTTTAATCACTTCTCATGCGACTGGTCTGATAGAGCATCAGCTGGAACTAGGACCTCTTCCCCTCACACCCCATTTCTTTTGTAACCATACTGAAACACTTAGCTCACCCAGTGGCCATCCTGCTCACAGCTGGAAACCAAGATGCAGGTCTTTGTGTTGGAGATTGGATAGCGCTGAAGTGGCTACCAAAGCACCCGACTTGGGGTTTAGCTAGAGTTGAATGGTAGGTTTTTACTTCATTTATGCCTCTCATCCATGATTCTAGTCACTAGACAAAAATGATCTCTGGAATAAAGCTAGTAATATACCTGGGTTCACCCCCAGATTCAAATGATCGCCCTATTTCTGAAGTAGCTTAGTTAACTTCTTCCTTAGCTTCTCTGTCCATGAGATGAGGATAATTATCCTGTACCAGAACCCATCTAACAGAGAGGAAGTTTGGATAAATGGAATGGTGTCTTGAGTAAAATTCATATCCTGGCTCTCAAATCTGGAAGGGGCCTCCGATGTCACACGTCTAAGTCCTCTGCTTTCATAAATGAGGCAGCTGAGGAGAAAATTTCTACACGATTCTCATGATTTCATCTCTTCGTCAATACTAATGTATAAAGTCTCCCAATGCTTCCATTACAGCAAACACATGACATTCTCCATATTAGTGATTAGGAGAGAAGATAAGGGAGCTGCCAAAAAACCAAACCACACCAAAGAAACAAAACCCAGAGTACGAAGATGACAGAGCAGAGCAGAAACCATATTCCAACATGAGTACCTTTCCTCCTAGCTCTCTGGACAGCACTTTGGGGGTTCTCCTTGTCACTGTGGATAGCTGTCTGAAGCGTTCACTTTATCTGGAGATGCCAGTCTTCAAGGAACAGTGGGGTCTTACATCTGCTCAGGAGGCACACCCAGGGCAGCTGGAGGGGCTGCTAAAGAATTTAGTCTTTCGTTGATTTTTTTTTTTAAGATTTTATTGGGGAGTTGGGGAAGGGGAACAGCCAAATTGTTGTCCTTCAATCTTAGTTGTGGAGGGCGCAGCTAGCTCAGCTTCAAGTCCAGTCACTATCCGGCCGCCTCAGCTCAAGGTGCCATGTTCAATCTTAGTTGCGGGCGGGCGTAGCCCACCATCCCATATGGGAGTCCAACCAGCAACCTTGTTGCTAGAAGCACGTGCTCTCAACAGCTGAGCGATCCTGCCACCTGTTGGCAGCTCAGCGGCAGCTCAGCTCAGGTGCAGCTCACTGACCCACGTGGGAATCGAAACGGCAACCCTGTTGCTCAGAGCTCGCACTCTTAAATCAACTGAGCCACTCAGCTGGTCCCCCGTTCACTTTTTTATTAGTGTGTATGCAAACAAAACTACCCTAATACTTAAAACTGGAAGTTTTATAAAGCTGAAAAAGCCCTCAAGTGGCACGGTAGTCCAGTGATTTGTCTCCAAGAAAGCTATTTTTCCAGGTCAGGATGGTTAACGGCTGCTATCAAACATTTCCACAGATGCAGGTTCTATGGCTTCCAGCTGTAACTACCATCTGGAATACCTATATCTACTTTACATTTCTTTTACTTCTATCCTTTACTTTTTTCTCAATTAAGTATTTCCTTTGGTTCTGAACTTCGTTGACTAGGACCAGAAGTTTCATGTTAAATCTCTAAAATACATAAAAATTTCTTTATTTTTAAAGACATGTGGACACAGTCATCGTAAACCTGTAATGGTATTGACTATTTAGCATCCATCATTTAATGGCCACTATTTCCCTACTTGTTTTCGGTCTGACTCCCTCCACTGGTATGCAAGCCCCAGGAAGGTAAGGAGTTTATGTATTTTGTTTACAGCCATTTCCCTATATACAGAAGAATGCCTTTGTAACAGGAGGTTGAAGATATTTATGGAATGAAGAAATTAAATTTTCTTCAGATACCTAAGGTATTCAGTCCTGTTCACATAGAAATTGAATAATTAAAAACACACTATTATATTTTATTACAGAAGCAGTGTATAAAGCTACAAGTAAAGAAATTACAGGAGGATGTGGCTGGTAGAGGAGATAGGGTACAGTAATTTCATCACTAGGGGAAAACTGCTTTTCTCCAGCAACAGACTGCTTCTGAATATCCCAAAACGCCTTGGTAATAAAATGCTGCAAATGGATTTTACTAGTAGGTGATAAATCAAAGCTAATCTTTGGAAATGTTACAGCATCATTTCTCAGAGGAACTTAGAAAGTTTCCCATCGGACAAGGTTATATACAAACATACTTAAATCATCACCAGACATGGTCACTGAGCCTTGGATGCCAGGCTGCCTACCCCATCAACACCTTAACTGCTCTCCGAGGCCAAAGAAACGCAGGAGTTATACAAAGTAACATGAAGTCAGACCGAATAGCCTATGTCCTTGTGCAATGGCTCAGTGATGGTGATTTCAGCGCCAAATGACTGCAAGTTTCTGGAGGCAGTCTACATGAATTCTAGTGTCTTCTCCAGACCTAAAATTCTGTGGTTCTGTAAAATATGTAGAAGAGGTTGGTATGGATCCTTTCAGTCAAGGGTTTTAGTAATAAAAGATACTTCAGAGACCATCTCGTGTATGACTTGCTCAAGGTCTCGGGCTGGTTCAAGAATGGAGCCCAGAGCTGGGAAGCAAGGCTTCAGAACCTCATTTTAGCCCCTTTCTACTCTGCTGTGTGCATTTTCTCCTTCCTTAAAACATTATTTCTTACAGAAGTACACTCTTGGCTGTGTACTGAGACCTAAGGACCACCCAGAGATTTCTGTAGTGTGACAGAACCCGGGCAAAAACCCAGATGGGTTTTGTGTACTGTACCATCACCTTCTCGTTCTAAGAGCTGAGAAGTCAAACAGCTGTGTGTCCAATACCTCTGTCTCCTCTGATCGTTTCCTTTTCTTGAAACCATTTCAGTTAATGGACCAATAGTGCAAGTTGGTGAATTCTGAATTTCTCAGGCTGCAGAGGCTCCAGGGCAGGAACCAGTGGCCATCAGGCTGGACATAAGCTCTGGAGAGGGAATGTAGGGGGCGGGGGGAGGTGAAGGAAAGGAGGAAGGGGGCCCCTAACTCTCAGAGGCAACTATATATTTATAACTATGAGAAACTTGGAATACATATTTTTTTAAAGGGGGAGGGGAGGCAGTGAGTCAACACTGAATATTTAGCATCATCAGCGGAAATTTTAAAGCCGATAAGGCTTAGGCCCTAGCTCAAGTCCACTGGATCAGAAACTCTGGGGTGGGACCCAGGCTTTGGTGTTTTTTTTAAAGTGTCCCATGTGCTGCTAATGTGCAGCCTCAGATAAGATCCACTGGTCTATTTGTTACATGACACTACAAAAATAAAAAGGAAAGATAAATACAAGATGATTTTATGTGTACATAAATTGCACAAAATCATAGAGAGACTCACCACCATCTAAACATGTCTGTGCCTACCCTCAAAAGCCATGCTGCCCCAGGGTTACTAAGGTCTTGCCGCCTTCAAGAGAAAGCCTGGGACTGAGGCACCAAACATCCTTCCAGAAATTCTAAAAGGTAAGGAAATCAAGGAAGTTCACCTAACGTGTCTTCTGTCTTTCCAGTGATCGGGAGAAAAGCATTCTTAATGTTTTCTTCATAAAAAATATGTAACAAGTGCTTATGCCAGGCTTGTTGCTGGCAGGGGAGAAGATTAAAAAAAAAAAAAAAGTTAACAGAAAATGAAATGCCAGTCTTAGCTTTACTCAAGTTTCCGTCAGTGCGATAACGCACGAAAAAAACCATTAGACTGGTGAGGGGGAGTAACTTTTGGACTCTATTGATTGAGACACTCCTACAATATAGACCACGTACTTTCATAGAGGTTGTTGCCTTGTTACAAAGGAAAGGGACTCACTTCCTCAGTGACAAGCTCCACCTACTAGGTGCCCCTGGAAGCACACCACCAACCCTGAGGCGTCCATGACACAATCAAAGCAGGCTAAGGGACATTTTCACACCCAGTACACATTACTAGGATATGCTGAATGATAACCTCATGATGTAGAAAAATCAGCCATACCTTAAAGAAATCAGGTCAAGTCTAGTTATACTCAGCGGGTAGGCTTTACCTAGTCCTTTTATCCTATTCTCCGTTTGCTTGTTTTCTTGGAAACCTGTACTCATGAGTATATTTTCATCAAAAAGATGAATGAAGAATAAGGAAATGAAGAAAAAGAGGGGAGCCAAAAATGCATTTCCTCTTGGGTTTTCCCTAAGGTCGAACCATCATAATGCAGATTTAGAAAGAAAAATCAATAAGGTTTTTCTCTATACAATCCATCTGATACATAGTTTCCCCCCTGCTTGGAAACAGGAATCGTTATTCCAAGAAGCACCTCTAATAAAACACACGTTATCATTTCCAGGGCAGGAGAAGGGTTAAACTGCAGCAGGACCCGCTGCAGATCCCTCAGTCCAGGTGCGGCTTCCCACTTGCTCCTCCAGCCCCTCTCCTCACAACTCCTGTTCTTTCTTCCTTCTCGCCTTCCTTGGAATTCTCCTGGGCTGGGAATGCCCAGTGATGTCTGCCCTATTTCTGGGAAGATGAAAGATAGAGCGGCTTGATTTTTCTCTAACATTCCAAATGGTTCAAGTTAGAACCTGAACCTTGAAAAAAAAAAATGAAAAGGACATCTTTGAAAACAGCTTCAATCCCTTTCCATGTTCAGAAATAGATATCCGGTTACCAGACTCAAATACTTGTTCCATTTTAAACAATAAAGGTTTATTCATTCATTCATTCATTCCACATTCACTGGATGACTCCTTGTGCCTGGTACGACCGAGGAGGAAAGGTATGCACATAGGGGAATATGAAAATCAGCATGGTGAGTGTTATGGGGACCCAATCATTTAGGAAAGCCATGAGGAGGTTGCTTTTAAGCATCTCTGATATTATTTTGATTCTAAAACTCAGTTTGACTTGGTGAGAGGATACCATCTGAACTGTATTCTATTCTGTTCCTGATTCAGGTAGGAACAGGAATGCATCGTCTCAACAGCCCTGCCATTCTCCTTCCTGTTCCATTTCATTAAGTAGACTCTTTCTCCACTGGCATTTTACATCCATTAGTAATCACTTCGACTTGTCCCTTGTGATACAGAAGCTTTCTCCTACGGGGCCTTACACCTACAGTTTCGCAACGAAGACTTTTGTGGAAGAGAGACGGGCAATCCCTTGCATCTCTTACTTGGCTGTCCTCCCCAGCCTCTGGAGGGGACCGCACCGGAATGTGAGAATTCAGAACAGGTTCATCCCAGCCCCCAGGACCACTAATTCCCTCCCAGGTACCCTTCCCTCCTCATTGCCAAGGGGGCCATGTGGACGACCACCATCTGGCTGCCCCAGGCTCCATATGGCTCCACCTCCCGAGAAGGGGCGCTCACGAACATAAAAACGGTGCTGTATACTTTTATTGCTGCTCTTCTCATTTTCCTCCATCTGTCTTCCATATGTTTATGTGACTCTATTATGCTCTTGTACACTGTAGGCCTCTTATAATGAGGGTTGCCAGCCTGATCAAGAGAAAAAACTGAAATTCACCTCTGTCAGTGACAAGGGGCCTCAAATACTTTAAATATGTGATTCATTTAGTATTCAAACTAGAACAAATTCATAACCACTTTTCTTCAGTTTGTACATAAACTGTATTTGATCTCGTATTTATGATGTTTCTTTTAATGTTAAACAAAAACCTCATGGTGGCCTTTCTGTTGTCTTTTCTCCAAAGTGCTGAACGTGAAGTTCTGAAGAACTGCATGTGATTTCCACTTAGGCGTCCCTATTATATACCCATCAAAGTCTCTGAAGTTGACTTTTTCATTTTCATAAATTCCTCCTTGGACTGGAGGAAAAGTTGTTACCATTTTCACCCCCCACCCCCAAGTGCCTCTGCAACCATCTGAAGTTTGTCCTCTGCGCGTGTCCACTACAAACTCTAAGGAAATAAGTAGGGATGGGGAGGGCCTGACTCCAACGGGCGTCTTCCTGCCCTGCTTAGGTCAAGCCACTGAGTCCTTTTGCTTTGCTGAGCATGTGGCTAAAGTGACATATTTAAACCCACTGTTCATATAATTAAGGAAAAAAATGGGAATAACAGTTACAAGACACCATGCACAACAGCATTTCCCACCAGGAGGCAACTCCTAGCATTAGGAACAGTAATCAGAGAGATTTCTCATTCCCAGTGTTAAATAGTGGCTATTTGTTAGTGGGCACCTAGGCTGACTTTCACAAGAAACTCTGTCAATGAGAAAGAAAGAAAAAAGAAATCAACTTAGGCCTGAAACTGGCTTTATTAATTTCTACTCATCAATATGAATGACCTAGACACAAAGTCTTATATTATAGAATAGGATTGTGGTGCTATTAAGAAGAAAGCGTTCAAGCCCCCAAAACTTCTATCCATGTTTAAAGGTGCCCTCTTCATGGCAGGAAATGTGCTTGTAATCTAGTCCAAACCACCTGTGTAAAGCAGTCGGCCTGCCAATCAGTACACGGAAAATTATGGCCAGTTCCATGATAATTATCTCTGATGAAGCAGAACACGGGAATAGTGCTCAAATGCTGAAAATATTAATCGATAGCTATTACAAAAACAACCCAGAAAATGCGAAGAGAATACATTTTTCTTTTAGCTTGTTTGTGTGTAAATGACAACTATTGATTTTTCCCCCCAAACATGCATATGAGTATGCAAAATAAGGTATTTACTTGAATTTTGAGATCAAACAGTAACATAGGATACATGATTGGGTCATTTTGCTTTTTTTTCTTACCCACGTATATATATATAATCACACACTTCTGCTTCTCTTAATGCCCTTTATAACGCAATATAGAACCAGACATCAATTAGGTTCAGGCAAAACTACTAGGATCCAAGAAAATTCGTGATCCCACCTAAGCTATCAGTTCACAATCTTTCCTGCATGGGAAAATCCTAAGGGGTTACTTTGTTCTAACATAACCTAAAAATGCCTTTTACTGATGCAGCCAATATATGGCAAACCCTGGGCATCATAGGAGCCACAGTGGGGGCAAAAAGTGCACTTTAGTCAGTGGATCAAGTTACAGAATTCAGGCTATAGCCAGAGGCCCATTCATTGGAATAATTGCTCCAGGCTGGAACAAATCACAAATTCTGGTTAAGATGAGCAAGTACTCACCCTTCTGTGGAAAAGGAAGAGTGGGTAGGGCGTTCTGTAACTGCATTGGTGGCGTTTCCGAAAGTGCAAGTGAAAACGCTACATGGGCATTTTGCTCCCAGATTACATAGAAAGGACAAGAGGTGGGATCAGTTAAGACTTCAGTGAATTCTGATTTCTGGTCTGAGGAGCTGTGAGTATCACATTCTGTGCAGCTGGGCATGCTCTGAGCAGTCCGTAAACCACTTAGAAAAAAGGCAGAAGTTGCTGCTAAGCTTCTAGTTGCTGAGTAGTTGCATTCATTGTTGATATTTTGGCGGGGAGGCTACTCCCCCCAGCTCAGCGCTTCCCACAGGCCAGGTGAATCCTTGCTAACCCTCAGGCCCTTTATTTCTTCCCATCGAACACTGGCTAGTGAATGTTGGCCTCTTGCCAGCTGCCTTTAGGTATGATTTGGTAAAAATTGCCGAAGAGACAAGAACATCTGCCTCAGTGTCATTTTCTTTGTACAGCTACTTCCCAGGCAGCTTCTTGGATCTACATGTGTCCATTTACTGGATTTAAACAAAACAGCACGGGGCCGAGGGGGAGGGGCGCGAAGCATATGCTGTGTCAGCCCCCCTGGCGTAAGCAACAGTGCGAATGCTGCCCCCCAAGGATGCTGACCAGGGCAGCCACCACTCAGGGTCTGCAAGCAGGAGACACCTCCCGGGGTCTTACCTGTTTCTTTGTCCTGGACTTCTTCCAGGTGCAAGTCATTCAGGAGGTGCTCCAAAATCTTCTCCGGGGTCCCGGAGACCACCACGTATCTGTCAGAGAGCAGAGAGTCCACTGAATCGTCCTCTGTGGAAGACTGCGAGCGGCTGCTCCATTCATCGTCCTCGTCCTCCTCGTCAATGTATTTGAAATAAGGCACATCGAAGGTAGGCAGGGGCAGCTCTCGGTCCGAGAGCGCTGCGGAATCCTTCCGCTCTAAATGAGGGTCAAAGACCCTCAGCCGGGAGCTGCCCATTGTGAGGGGCCACTAACAAAGGCATTCCCCCCTACATGCTCAAGATCCTGGCCATCTCCGTCCCGTCCCTGGGAACTGAGTCCATCTGGCTGCAAAGAGCTCTGCAGTCAGCTAGAACGCTCGAGAGGCGGAGAAAATACGGGAGGGAGGGAGGGAGGGGAGAGGAGGCAGAGGGAGCGAGAGAGATGGAGCGAGCGAAGGGACGGCAGGCAGGGAACGGGGAGCGCGAGCGCGTGCCTCGTGCCTCGGTGGAAACTCACCTCCAATCGCCGTCCGCGCTCCCGCCCGGGGGGGCTGGGCCACAGCACAGCACTTTCTTCAGCACCAGGACGTTCTGCTCTCCCTCTCTCACCGTTGTCACTTCATCATCCTGCTTTCACCGGGGAGGGGAGTGATGGATGGGAGAAGGGAAAAGGGAGAGAAAAATTAAAAAGGAAGGGGGAAAAAAAAAGGAACTGACAAAAGCTGCATTTTTCTTGAGTTGCTTTCCACCCTAATTTCTTTCAAGGTTCAGAATAAATTAGGAGCCTGGTCAAGAATCTCCTTCTTGTCCTTGTCCAGGGTCCAGGCTCAAGTTCTTAGGACACAGAAAGCATTAGGGAGACATAAACACTTTAAATAAAGTAAAAAAACAAAATTCAGTGGGGACAGGATTCAGAGAGTTTGTTTTTAAAGCTACCTTAATGATTTGAATCAAGGCATCCGAAGTTCAAAGTTTCAAAAAACACAACATACTAACTGCATGTGTATTCTCTTTTACCTGGTTAGTGCTTTTTAAACAATCACTGTATTGAAATAGGAAAGTCACATAACCCATCATTTAAACACTAAAACAATGAGCAAGCCATATTAACTAGTTGTAGTAGATATATCTCACATTCACGTCCATCACAGCCTGTCTTTAAAAGGTGAGCCCCAAACTACCAATTCTGTCATCCATTTCACTTTCCCCACCCCCAGATGTGAGATGCCTTCAAATTTATCACGGACTTGTTTTGCCAGAATGCAAGCAAAAAACGATCTCCAGTTAGAATCTCATCTAGGCTGAAGTTTGGATGTCATGGGTGAGTGCGCTGTCTTTCTTCACCTCAGTCCCTTTTAAAAAGGAGAGAAGGCTGAACAATCATTCATTTCTGCACACACAACTTCCAGAGCCCAGAGCCCGCGTGGCCCACTGACATGGCTCTGTCAGACGGGCTCGCTGCTGACCCAGCAGTGTGCAGCCCAACCCTGTGTGAGGAACGCTCTCAGTGTATGGGGCGTGAAATTCGCCGATGGGCAGCACCCCACAAGTGTAAGATAGCCATGGGGGGGGGGGAGAACTTTAAAATGCATGTAAGAAAGTCTAGCTTCCGCATTTCTGAGCATTTAAGTAAAAGATTAAGGAAAGAAAAGTTGGTAGTAAGTAAGCTTCACCTTAAAAATGATGTCACCTTTTTAAAAGGGGACACATGTCCTAGGGTTCCTAGCATGTTTCTGCCACTGGCAGAAAATCCTACCTATAATGAGGTACAAACATTAAAAAAGAATATTTTTCCCTTCAATGAGTAAAAAGTACTATGTCCTTGTGCCTTATTTATCAGTTGCATAGATCAATCAGGAGTGTCAATGTATTGTATTCATCTTTCATAACAATAGGAAGGCATTTGTCTTGTTACAACTGACAACCAAATCAGTGATAAAATTGTGATTTTAACTCCCAGGGTCCTGATTCTCAAGAAAATGTAGTGACCTAGTCATTTGAATTCTCCAGGATTTTCTTAAAAACAAACACACAAAACATATTGGTCATTTGAAACAGCAATATAATTTTATGATGATTCTTTTGAAATCCTTTAGTGGCAAATAATTTTACTATGTAAAGCCGATGTATTACATTTCAGCAAGGTCAGACATGCGGTTACTGTGGCAATTAATGTTGGATATTCATTGTTAAATTCCCCAAGGACAGCAGCGTGACTCCTGTAACATGAATACCAATGTGTAATTGCTATCTTTCATTTTTCCAAAGGGGTTCTTTTGTTATCCAAGTGAAATAAGGTGGCTGGAGAGAGGGGCATGTATTGACCCAAAAAAAAAAAACCCAAAAAGCAAACCCATACAGAATGTGGGTCTGGGATACTAAGATACACAGAAAGAAATAATTCAGTCAACAGATTTGAAAGGACAAAAATCTTTCCCTGGGTTTCCGCTCATAGTAAGCCAATACTCATTTTATCTGAGCTCCCTGTCATCCTGAAGTACGTTTTACATTCTCCGTGCACGTGATATATGGCATTATTAACTTCCACGGGCCATGCACATACATATGGATGGGAAGGGCTCCTCTAATGTCTGTGTAACTAATATGTATTACAGGCCTGCACAGAGCAGCCACAGTCTGCTGGGCAGGGGAAGAGCTGAATCATATTGATGTACTATCAATAGCAGCTTATGTCCTCTGGTGGTAGTTTCCATTTTGAAAACTTGTTAAAAATAAAGAAGAGAAAAAGCAGAAAAATCAATGTATAAAGTTATCTAAAATTTCCATGGAAACATAATGACCCTGTGTATTATAGCTGGCTCTAAAGAAGGAAGGTTAAATTAATGCCTCCCAACCCATGCACCCTTACCTAATTGTTCTTCCTGAAAAAGAGCAGGAGTGCCATGGTAATGAAATTTTAATCTAGTGCTTGCTCAGCTAAGAATAAAAGTATTTAGAGAACTAATGATGGAAAATATGTTCAATGGCAAATAGCTCATGAATGCAAGTAAAGCATTAAAACACTCAATTTACAGTCATTCATTCAAAAGACAGTGAGGGTCTCCTTTGGTAAGGCATTGCGCTGGCCCCCAAATGGCAAGCAGAGACTAGTAAGACATGTACCCTGCCCTTAAATGACAAGTTAATAGGCTCCATAGCAACCTAAGTCTAGCTTGGTAAGCACCCTAAGATGAGGCCCAAATGCAAGAGACAATACAAAGCTGTAACCCATGGGATTTCATGGTCAAAGATGACTGTGGGTGACATAGAACAGTGATGCCATTAAATGGGACAAAAATGTACAGAGAAATGGGTTTTGGGGAGACTGATGACTCTAGTTTCAGACAACTGATGTTTTGGTACTGATAACACATCATGCTGTCGATGTTTAGCAGGCAGTTAGAAATAAAGAACTAGAGCCCTGGACAAAGGTCAAGGACAGAGACAAATTTGGGAATTATTCAAGTTTAGGGAGTAGATGAGATTGTTAAGGGGGAACAGGAGAGAAAGGGAATGATGAAGATGGGGATAAAGGAAGAAAAAACGCAGAAAGGAGGAGGAAGGGGTAAGAAATCGGAGTCATGGAGGGAACATACTTACAGAAATTATGATAATGTAAAACCAAGATGAGCCAGGAGAACCCAGAGGGCACTGCACTGTCTCAAGAGATTCCAAGAAAAAGCTTGTCTAACACTGTCAAGTTTGATGATAAGTCAAAGATGGTTAAGTCTAAGAGAAAGTGATGACAAGATCACTTTAGGTCCAGTGGTGGGAAGAGAAGTGGTAAGGTGTGAGTGAACCAGGAGGAAGTAAACAGACAGGGAAGAGCACATGCTAGGACTGTCATCATGAAGGGAAGGAGACAGGCTGAGGAGGCTGCATGGCTGGGGAGCGCAGTGAGGTGACAGGATTAGGAACACAAGTGGAAGGGTTAGGCTATAAAAGGGCTGAGACTTCGTCCTTTCAGAAAGGATCACAGGAAAGAGGACGGGTGAAGGTTTAGAAAAAAATGAGGGAAAATAAGGAAGCTGAGGTAGATCATATGAGATGGCGTCCATCTTCTTAGTAGGGTGGGAATGGAAACCCTCTTCTGGAACTTCGGGGTAGAGTTGGTGGCCCAAAGAAAGTATTATTGGACAAATGGCTTCAGGGAGTACAATAGGGCATAAAAAAAAGTTATGAAAAAAAAGGACCACCAGGTAGCTTTGTGGACTACTGAGGGTAGAAAACACTGGAATGCGTAAGTGCTGCGTAAGTGCTCAGAAACCTACAGGGGACTAGTGAACGATGGGGCTCACCCAGGAGAACGGACTGGCAAAGGGGACAACAACAGGAGATAAGGTAACCCGGGAAGGGATTCTGGGCAGCCGTCAGCATACTATGAAAACAGCTCATCACCACATAGTGTCTGTCTGGTTAGGGAGAGCAGTGAGCCAGGAAAGGAGCTGATAAACTGGAGAAACATGGCAGGGCTGAGGACAAGTCCCCACAGGAGCTAAGGGAGCAGGCAGCTGGTGGAGGCGCTGCTCAAGGAGGCAAACACGTCTCCTAAGTAGAGCAGGTCCAAGTGTGAAGACTGAGAGAGAAAAGCCACCCCTGACATTCGGGAGCTAGCCTGGCATTCAGAGCTGGGCCTTTGGGGTCCTCCTGTGGCACATTAATGACTTCATGGAAAATCAGCACCAGATAAGGCCGCTCTGAGACCGAGATGGAAGAAAACAGAAACGCAACCACTCAGTAATCGTATCTGAACACAGGCAAAGCATGAACAGTGACCAAGCCAGAAAATACCCAGAAGCCCAGATAATGGGTGACTGCTGTTTCTTCCCCAGTTACAGCTTTACCTTTGCTCTGGTGCACCTTCCCGGTAGGTGAGATTTAAGATAGCCAGTCACAGAGTTACCCCGTTTCCTGACAGCATCTAATCCAGAGCAAAGCCCTGCGTCTTTAAACCCTCCCCCAAATCGCCTAACGGGAGCCCAAGTCCTATAAATCTTTTCTTCTAACATTCTCTTACTCTTAGGTGCCTCACAGTGTGAGGTTCCCCAGGGTGGGAGGTCTCCATCACTGCACCAATAGACACAACTTGTTCAACTACAGGGATGTCTCTGGTGGGCTCTTGACAAGAGGTATGAAATGCTGTCCTGTCATTGGTATGGAGTGGTGTAGAAATGGTGGCTCTTGAAGTCGAGGGAAAAAGCACTTGTCAGGGTGATGAGAGTCATACGCAGGAACGTTCCTGAAAGTGACTGCAAGGAACGGGGCCCAGAAGATGGGGAGGCAGGACACAGATAATAAAGCCACTGAGGAGAGTGGAAGGGCCTCCTGGAGTAGAGGAAAGATGACCTGAGCAAGTGGCACAGACCGCAGGACAGAAGGGACTTCTGCAGGTAGAACAGTGATGTTGGGGGGTTAGGGAGGGCGGGAACGGCACCATGCCCCTTCAGGCCTTTGCCCGTCGTGCTCGGCCCTGGTTGGAACACGCTCAGTGAGGAATCTCCCCTCTCCCCATACATACTTGAGCCCCTAGATCTCCCAAACCAAGCTCTTTTCCCTACTCTCTTAAAGGGATGATGAGAACAAGGAACTCCAACAATAAACAGATGTTCTCAGCTGCAAATGGCGAGGATGAGTGATAAGAGGGAAAGCTGGCTCCCTGAATCACAGGCCCTTGAACAGAGCCCATCAGGGATATGGAAACAGGGGGGCTTGTGAGTTTTCCCTGCTCCTTGTCTTTGTTCTATTCTTTAAGTAAATGGCTCGGATTTATTTTCTCTTTATGGCTACACAGCTATCCTGCCTGTGAATTCTGAATAAATAATAGAACCAGTGCCTTGACTTACTTTAGATTAACTTCCATGATCAAGACCAGCTTTTGTCCTTCTAAATCAAACTTTTTCCTGTCATTTATTCACATAAAAGACAACCTTATTTTTAAGATAAAAGTACCTATAGAGTCATAAAAATATTGAATTTTTCTTAAAAGGTGAAGAATTAATGTTCCCAGTTTAGCATGTCGTCACTCATACTGTCCCGAACCTCCCTTCTGACTGTCTTTATATTTTCACTGATGAGCAAGGAAAAGCGATTACTAAGGGATTTCTCAGGCCCGCTGGAACTGCCACACGACTTGCTTCATTTTCCATTATCTCTGATAATGGAAAATATTTCTCTCCCAAGTCTTCACATAAAGCAGCTGCTGGCATTGTCCATGGCATCGTGTCTCTGCTGCTCTGTGAGCATAAACTCTTACCCGAGTGCTTAACTAAGAGTTCATGGACGGGCTTTAGGGACTTAGAGAACCCTCTGAGAGTATATAACATTTTTCTGTGTAGGCACATTTTTCTAGGCAGAGTCCAAACTGCTGTCTCGCTGAAGGTGCAAACCATTCCACGTGATGGAACTCATGCGTATCACGTCATCTTTGACAAGTCTCTTGCCACTAACACCCTCTTCCAGAGATGCCCAAAGAACCCTGTCATGACGCCCAACACACCGGCCTCTAATTATCTGCTCCCTCTGTGTTTCCCACTGAACGATGACATCTTGAAGGCAGGGATGGTGACTTCCTTCTCTTCCTAACACATGGCTCAGAGCCTGGCACGTGATAGTCACTTGATAAATGTTCATTGAACATGAAAATTAATGAGCAAGCAAAAGAGTACATTACCTTTAAAAGGCAGAATTCTCTCTCACATGGCTCAAAGGTCATTGCTACTACGAGGCTTTCTTTACCCTCTCCACTTAGTGACTTTTCTATTACAAAGCTCATCGTATGAAATAGCTGTGTCTTGAACGTGAGTATCATAATTATTTATTCCATCCGTCAGAATTCTACCAAATTAAACTCGCATGCACCTAACATATAAGAGGCCATGGATCCAACACAACACTAGGAAGTCATTCACTAAATGGTATGTCCCTCAGTCTAGGGCACATGAGAAAAAGGAGATGGGAATGAACAGGTCAAACTGTGGGCTAATTGTGAACTGTGCAAGATGAGTCTTTTGTGCCCTCTAATCTCCCTTTCCTGCTCCATGCGACCCCAACCAGGCACCTCGACACTCCCCATGTGGCCCAGCACTGTGTGAATCAAGCCTGTCTAAAGAAGCAGCACCAGAGACCCTTTCGGAGGAGACCACAAAGAATGACCTAGCTTGATGCCATGGCATTCAAGAAGTCACACAAGTAGCATAAGTCACAATGCTGTTTTCCCTCAAGTCTGTGAACACAGTAACCGAAGATGCTCACTTATTTATAGGAAGGCATTGGCTATGGATTGAATATTTATGCCCCAACTCTAAAAATTCATATGTTGAAATCGAATCCCCAGTGTGATGGTGTCTGGTGGTAAGGCCTTTGGGAGGTGATTAGGTTATGAGGGTGGAGCCCTCATGAATGGGGTTAATGCCCTTCTAAAAGAGGGCCCAGAAAGATTCCCTCATCTCCTCTGCCATGTGAGGACACAGTGATGTGGTGATGGCCGTCTATGAACCAGAAAGTGGGTTCTCATCAGACACTGAACCTGCTGACACCTTGGTTTTGGATTTTCCAGTTTCCAAAACTGTAAGCAATAAAGTTTTGTTGTTTATAAGCTACCTAGTCTGTGGTGTTTTGTTATAGCAGCTTGAACAGACTAAGACAGCATTTATAGCCAATAGCTTGTTATTACTCCTTTCATCTTATAACCTTCTTGGTCTGACTTTTATTCATCTCACAAAGTTCACTTCAAGAATCGCCTCCTCCAGGAACCCGCCCCCCTCCACCTCTAGAATGATTTGTTGGCCCTTCTGTGACCCCACAGCAGCAACTGAGTCCTTCTGACTCAGCGTTCCAAGGAACATATATTGATACACTTCTTTGTCTCCCTTCTAAAGCACAAGCTCACTTATGGGCAGGCACCATATCTTCTTCAATGCCGAATTCCCAAAAAATAGCCAGGTCTTGACACTTTACAGGTACTCAAAGAATATTAACTGAATGCATAAATAAATGAACAAAAAGATGTGTGGATAAATGTGCATTTCAGAGTGGAGGCTGAAAGAACAATATCTTAAATCACCAAGAATGCATTTCAAGTGGTGAGTTATGATGGTGCTGATAGAGGGGACATTTTTCTGAGAGGTGATCTTCCTAAGGAAGGGTCATCAAACTACTCTGATGGTGGATGACATTGGCCTGCCCTGTTCTGCATCTTGACCATCAACTTAGATGAGGCACTCAAACAGCTATGGGTAAACTCAAAAGAATAGCTGGCAGGTTTGTCAAAACAAACAATGATAAAGATAGGCAAGGGGTTACACATGAGACCAAAATGACCTGCTCTTATTCAGGATCTTAGCTTGAGAGGCATTGATGTGGAAATCACTGTGAGGCAGCCCATAACTTGGTCAATATCTAAGAGAATATACAAGTATTTTGTGACATATAAAATGTCATGCAATTATTAGTTACTGGACCATTAAAAGTTAACACTATTTTATCTCATAGGGGTAGAGTTAACCACAACTCAAGAACTAAGGAGATAGCACTGCCGTATGCAACCAACAGACCCATTAGAAACAGGCAACAAGGGAGTAATCAGGCCATGACCAGACAGATCAATCGGTAACAACGGCAAACATTTATTGAGGTTTTACCATATAGCAGACAAAGCTAAGAGCTCAACAACCCTTACCTTACCGAATCATTACAACAATCCTATGAGGTAAATACTATTAAAACCCCCACTTTGATAAAGTGTGCCAAGAAAGATTCCAGGGCAAGGGTATGGTGAAGCTGAGATTGAACTCAGACAAGCTCAACAATAGAGCACTAGACCAGAACCACAGACGTCCCCTAAAGATGGCCAACGATACACATTAGAGATGATCACTATCGAAGGGGACTTGGTTTACTCTGGTGCTGACAGCCAAAACAGGCTAACCTGCTTGGTGGGTCAGAAAACAGGTGTATCTAAGTCATGCTGAGGTTCAAAACCACTAGGGTAGCTAGTTTTTAGTTCTAGATGGCCAGTCTGGCTTGTGAAAGCTTCAAGGGATTGAATTCCAAGAGAAGAAGAGGGTCGACAAGTGCTGAGTATGATATCAGGACCAAGCTAAACTAGCCCAGACCAGGGCAGAGCTCAAGACCCAGCAAAGAGAAATGCAGTGCTGGCAGGAACAGAGTTAAACATGGCAGGGATTAGAGGGGTCTGTGGCACCTGTGCCTGTACAACTTGGGTATACAGAACCATATAGGTAAGGCTAGTGGGGCTTCCAGTGCATAAGCTGCCTTGGGCCTGAAGGGCTCAAACACTGGGCAGACACTCAACTGTACAGTTTAAAATGGTTAATTTTGTGCTATGTAAATTTTACTTAAAAAAACAAACAAAATACATTGGGCTGTGATGAGTTTGTGGGCACAGGGTTTGCTGATGAGGTACCCAGGACCCTGCACTAAGGATCTACAAGGAGGCCTGAAAAACATGCCCTGTGAAGTACAGTTCAGGTTGCTGAAATGTCTAAGAAAGAAAAGATCGGGAGAATTAAACCATAGTAGGTAATTTCCACTCTCTGAGCTACCCTGCCTTGTGGGAGAGGGAGCCAGAGGATTACTGGCGATGTTCTAGAAAGGTGACCTTCCATTAATGGTGGCTAGATAAAGAACAGCGATTGTGGCTCAATTTAAGGAAGTATTGACAACAGAGGAAGAATGTGCTATCTCTCTCTCTCAAATTGGAGCATAGCCTGTCAACAACATTACAGAACAAGTGAAGACTGCTCTTTGGTGGGGGTGGGGCTAGACAAGATGACCTTGGCATCTTTTCCAACACTAAGATTCTACAAAATCCAGCAGTCTTGACTCTACTTTTCTCACTGAAGCACAAAGTGTTGGCTCTCCTGCGTAGGAAAGACGCGCATGATTTAGCAGTTAGGTATCTCTTCTAATCTTGTACTACGGAAATTCACATGCCGCTTAGCAAACCAAACCACCAATGCCCGCATCTATTCTTGTTCTGTAAACGTGGGTACAGCAGAATTGAAACACTTATCTGCAAAAAAAAAAAAAGAAAAGAAAAACTCTGGCTGAAAACAATTTTGTCTGAGAACAACCTTCCCAAAATTCGCTGACAGTGTATCTCATGATTCTTTTTTCTCAAAAAAGGTCACAAGAATATTGCTGGCAAGATAGACTTGATTAAGAGAGTGTACTAAGAGGAAGACTAAGTAAGCAGATGTGAGTCAAGGTGAGTGGTGGTTTAGATTCACTGGACTGCAAGGTGCTGGCCTGACAGATACATCTTTGTACAGGTGACTCTGGCAGAAAGAGAGTATTTAAATAAGAACAATTGGTTCCCTTTGAAAATCCCACACATACTATGATTAATAACCTAAATGGAACCAACAGGATTCATCATCCCCAAATTTACAAAATCTAGGTAAAGTCTGACTTGCATAGGTGTGACAGCAAACACAAAGTTGTTATGGAGTGTGACCAAACTCCCACAGAAAACCACTAAACTGGAAAGAAAGCTCCGACTGCTAGAGAAGAACTGTACATATTAAATCTTATTGCAGCTAATGATTATCATCACGTAGGACAAGTTGTCTTAGTACCTTAAAATTACATCAAGCCTAGGAATTTGATTCCGAGGCCAACTGTAGCTAGTAAACCTATTGTACAATCGAACAGAGAAGATGGGGATGGGCTGTAATATCCTGAAATATAAAGTCAATATCTTCGCATCCCAAGTATATTTCAATATGCTGTATTAGCTTAATGGGTGATTCTGGCAAAAAAAAAAGAGAGAGGGTTCTGAAAGTGTTTAATGAAGGTACTATTTGCAGAAGGTAGGTTTGAGGAAATTAATAATAATAATAATAATAATAGTAATAATAATAATAAAAGTGGTGAGACAACCCTAAACCAGCCAAGAGGGAGACGTTAACCACCTCTGGGCGTGAAGGGCAAGAGGAGGTAAGAGTGAGTACTGGACGTCATTGGGAGCGAGGGACACAAATGAGATGCTCCCAGGGCGGAGGTGCAGACACAGAGGGCTGTGGGCACGGCCAGAGCTGCAGTAGGAAGCAGGACAGAGGTGAAAAGAAAACACCCTGATCTCTCTCCTACACTCGATCTCCGGAGACATCTCCCAATGGCCAAGGCCCACTTGGAGGTGGAAGGCAAGAGACCATGGGTGATAGTCCGTAGAGGTCAGGACTCGCTGCCTATAAGCACAGAGCAGAGGCGAGAATAGAGGAGGGGATGCAAATGGATACAATCCTGTGCCCTTGACCTTTCAGTTTCCAGAGGAACTTGTGTCAACTTACCATGAATTTTGACGCCCCCAGAGAGGTCATGTAGTGCACCATCTTGCTGTCAGGAAAACAACCCAAACTCTAGTAGCTTTAGGGTAGGGTATGTTAGCATTTCCCTACCTGACTTAATCTAATTTTTGCATGCTTTATTGTCTTAACGCTCTTTCTTGTCTAATACCTACATCACTTGACTGCAATTCACATCCTACAATTTGCTTCCTACTCAACACTCCCCATGTGACCCTTGAGAGTTGTTATTAAATCACACAGGTGTTGCTGCTTTTATCAGAAAAGCTTAAATTTTGTTAAATCTTTCCCAGCAAGTCCTCCAGTTCCAGTATAAAAGTTCGTAGTTGATGACCAGATTTGGGGATGGGGCTGGAGGGAGAAGAGAAGGGGGAAATTGCAGGACAAGGTCCACTCTGATATTAGCTGCATGAGAACAGGGAATGGGTCGGTTTTGTTCTCTGGGTCGTCCCACCATCCAGATCAACAGTGCCTGTTGAACGAATGAATGGCCTGGTGAATAATGGATGAGCGGACACATACTATACATCCGAATGGTCCAGAGTCAAGCACAGGGAGGTAGGCAAAGACAAGGAGGCAGAGGTTCAGCCACAGAGGGACACAGTCCAGAGAGCTGGCTATTGCAGAAAGAAGTTCACGCTGGAAGTCTGCAGAGCAAAGGTCAAGATCTCGACCGCCTGTGGTCAGGGACCAAAGCTCCAAATTCAGAGGTAGGCAGATTCTGTTAATGGGTACAGCTCACCCACAGCAGAAGTGGAGCCTGAGGCTGACTCTGGGGTGTTCTGAGCCACTTCGCATTCAGGGAGAGCCCTGTCCTCAGAGAAAGGCTGGGTTCACAGCTGCGAGGACCATACTGAGGGGACAGGGGTTACGGGGTTTGCCTTATCTTGAGTGAAATCCTCACAATCATTTAATAGCTGTGTTCCAGGTGGAAAATGTACTCCTGGAGTCCCAAAGTGTCATTTGAAATAGTATAACCCTCAGAAGATTTTTAGACAAAAATAAAATCCTTAAGCATTTTCTAACATGTGGGGGAAAAAGGAGGGGGTGGAAACTGTCAACGACTGGGGTCACTGGAGAAAACCTTTGTCTACCAATACTGGGAACATGTGAATTCCCTCAATCCTCGGCATCCATATAGGCTGTCAGTATGATATGTTCGCAACAGAATTCCAAGAATTCTCAAATCATTTCAAGAGTGTGTCTATGTGTGTGTAACATACACACAAAGTTATTCTAAAGGGAAAATATCAATAGTGACACTTTCCCAAGCAGCCCAAAGGTGGGATGAAAACCTATGCAAAATTATGAGTCACACAAAGTTTCTATATTCCAGTAGCAGATATACTGTCACCTAAGGTTTGAGTAACTCAAGGCAGCGGTTTTATAGAGGCCTTTATCATCTGAATAACAAGAGACCAGCATGAATTTCCAGGGAAGCCTTGAGAGCTAGCCCTGACTGGTTTCTAGAGTTTTGGTTTCTCCTCCCAAATTCCTCTTACAGGAAGCAACTCGGTTGTTGTTTGGAAATTTGGAAATGCCTCTTGATTAAGTCAAGACCTAATTTATAAACTGAAATTACTTGAAAAAAGCTAGCTCTTAACTCTGAACAGACCCAGCAGAAGTATTCTT
>NW_017731521.1:2198044-2199758 GCF_001890085.2 Hipposideros armiger | reverse complement strand
TGTCTGCTGCCTACCATCCTCTATCACTCAGAAGAAAAAGGCACCATTCCAGGCTTTTCTACTCCAGGTTGAAGCAGTCTCGAAACTTAGGTGTGAGCCAAAAGGGGATCAAAACACTCTCGCTACATGCTTCCCTACAGGTCTGGAGTAGCCAGATGTGGAAGAAAACAGGAGAAGTCAGAGCTCATATGCAAACTTGGCAAACCACAGAGGGCGCGGCACAGGGGAGTAAGCAGCTGCAGGCTGCAGGTGTGACTGTACCTGGGGCCACTCTGATCTTCCTTAATAGGGGTTTTTCCAGGGTGTGGTGAACTTTTTTCAGGTCGGTGCAGATCTCCTCCATCTGCCAAGATTATGAGTAATACCAAAGCACAGGAATTTGAGATTTACTGACTTGGGACGGAAATGGGTCTACTAAAAATTGAGATGAAGGTCAGATGTGATTGCCAAATTACAATGGAAATGACATTTAATAGTTCAACAAGTCACAAGAGGTTTCTGCCCACAAGCATCTGGCATTCAAGTATATTCCTTAAAGACAATCAGAATAAAATTGGCTCTTTGCTTTGTTCCAAGGTTTCCTCGCATGGATTTTAAGGGCTGGTCAGAATTCTGCCTTATCCAAGTTCAAAATCTTCCCGTGATCACCTTGTTGGGTTATCCCTTAATCCCACACCTGTAGGTATAAATCAGCACCAGTTTGGGCCACGTGTGCTCCTGTCTCTGCCATTTTATATTCTGTAGTTTTACTCACTTACATTTTTTAACATTCCAGCCATATAAATTACTAGAGGAGACAGAATTGTCTCCATGGCTTCAATTACCCTCTCAGTTCGTTCCCATGTTTTTAGAGTGATATCTGAGTATTGTCTTAATGCTGAGATAAATTTTCGATTGGTGCTTCCCTGTGGGAATTTAATGAGAAGCACTGAATGATCCCATTTATTTTTTGCTGACAAAATTGTTTGTGCCTGATTTCAGGAGTCGCTGTGTTAATTTTCTTAAGGGGTAACTGCTACTAAGTAGGAGAGAAGCAGTTCAAGAGAAATGTTTTATTAGGGCAACGGTCATTTCAGTTAGGCTGGCCTCACATCAGGGCCCCACAAAATAAAATTTCAGGAGCACAGACATAAAAACACAAAGACTGAATTACAACCTTCTCTAACAAACCTGAAGGATCTCTGATAATTACTATTTTTATCAATGATTTTTTGTTTCTGATTACAGAGGCTATTTATTTTACTAACTATTATCAATGCAAATATTTTTAACATTTTTGTGTGCTTAATGAACTTTGAACAGAATTAATGGATTGTATAGTATTGATTACCCATTTTCCATTTTAGGGGAAACTTTACCACGCTATAGAGCAGGTGCCAGTTTTTCAATGAAATTTTTCATACCCAAATAATCAAGATGCATGATATCTAAGGTTCCTTCCAATGCCTATGACTCTCAGAGGAAAACACCAGGATACTCAGGTTGATTGAGAAAAATAACGTATCATCATAATCCCCCAACTTGTAACAGCAGGGAGAAAGTGATAGATAGCATCCATCAACCATAAAATTCAGTTTGGGATTTTATTATGCATTGTACCATTTGGGGATCATTAGAATTCTTTATCCATAGAAGTATCCATCTACAATAGATGCTTGTTTTACCTCTATAAATCCTAGTCACGTCAAGATCATGAGCGTTTAAAGAATCATCT
>NW_017731521.1:2105350-2197219 GCF_001890085.2 Hipposideros armiger | reverse complement strand
TTGGGCTGTCAATATGAGGAGTAAGTATATTTAAGGTGAACATATATGCCTGCATGGTGTTTATTAACAGAAAATATTCACGGTACACACAAGCTCCAGCTTCATTTCTGCAAAAGCAGGAATCAAAGTCAACTTGGTCAAGAAAATGATGATGTCGTAGCATACTTTTGCATAAAGCTAATGAACTAGAATAGAGCTATAATGGGACATTCTGTCTTCACAGGGACTTCAGCTCAAGTCTCTGCACTTGAGGTCCTCACAGCAAAGCCTTAATGTTTATGCTGGTTACCGCTTCATGCAAAACCAACAGAAAGAACTGTGACGACGGGAGAGTCCGGAAGCTTTAAGAAGAGTGAGTGGGACCTATTTTTCTCCTGAGAATCCATTCTTACATGGCAGCCAAGGAACCTCAAAAAGTCTAGTCTAATTATCTTTTCTCTGTCTTGCTTATTAAATCCCTCAGAAGAGCGCGATCTTGCTCTCCACACACACGTTTTGGCTAAGCCTATAAGGCCCCACCTCCTTTGCCCCTGCGTCTCTTTCATCTGTCCCCCCTCTTCCTTCACCCGCAACCCCCTCATGCTCCAGCCACTTGGTTCTGCCTCTAGAGCTGCAGCATCCTCTCTTGCATCAGGCCTTTTGCATCATCACACATGTTCTTCCGTCTACCTGGAATGCCCATCCTTCCTGACTTCTCCAAGTAACTCTTCTGACCCTTTGGATTCTGTCTCTTCATCAGGGACCCGTGCATGGCTCCCTAGACCAATTGAGTTGCCTGTGGCAAGCTGCCATCGCACCCTGTGTAACACCATACAGGTAACTGTGAATTCGGCCTCTGAATTTCTTGCAGAGTGCTAGCTCCCTGAAGGCAGGGATGTATCAGGGCAGTCCCCGGGAACCAAGGCACATTGTAAGCTGGTACCCATGTTTCCCTCCTCCTGGACATCTCATCATGCTTTTAGTTCTCCAAGCCTCAGTAGTACACAAGTGTCAGGAAGGACTGTCCATCTGTCTGCTCATCTTTTCTCTACCTTTTTGTCTTAAAGCGTCCATTATAAACCCAAATGAAACTGAACTTCCAAAGGTTTCTAGTGTTTCCTCATCAGACAATAATCTATAAGGCAATGAAATTGTTATACTAATGCAGATCAGGACTTGACAGGGGTAGAGAAAAAAAGAATATATAGTTGCCAGGGGTCTGGAATGAGATATACCACTAAGGACGACAAAAGCCGAAGAAAAATAATCTATTTTTCAATATTTCACTTTAATGATTTCTCAACCATACTAGAGATAATAAGGCTATTTTAATTTAACAAGTATAAGAACTTAATAAACCTAGGGAGCTGTATTCATTCTATAGAGAATATAAGATCCTTGGAGAACATGAGCTCGATAAATCAAACCAACTGAGCCAGTATCAATTTTCTTAATTAGGCCTTTAAAAAACAGACTTGAATATTTTCAGAGGAATAAACAAACAGCATAATGAGGAATTCCTCTCTCTTTAAAACTGCTGAAACTAAATTTTTAGAACTGTCGGGACTTGCAATGGGCTTCTTGTGAGAACCTAAAAATACAGGTAATGAGCAGACGGCTCGAGAACACGGCATGAGCACATCACCGACTCTCACTGGCCGACTAGCTGTCATTTTTCTGGAGGAAAACAACAATAATAACAACAAACAAAATCAGAATTTAAAGAGTACACGAAGCAAACTAAACTTGCAAGCCTTGCTTGTGAATAAATGAGTAGAACATGACTACTGCAACTGTGAAATATGTTTATCAGAGGTGTTTCCTTTTCTCTGAAAGCCTGCGGAATTACTTAAACACTTCATTAAATGCTGTCTTGAACAGTTACTTGTTTCCCATGTGTGAATTTTTTCCCAGCTAGATTGTAAACTTCTTGGAGACAAGAACTATCTTCTACCACTTTTGTGTTACTCTGGTGGCCATATTAATTCTGGTTAAAAAGGAACTAAAAAAAAATCACTCCCTCAAGGAAGCCTATTTCCTCTGAAAAGGTACTTTAGTAGCAAATCAATGCAAAGTCAGGATTTTGTTATTAAGAAAAATAGCATGGTTTCTACATGGTGATTTCTCAATTTATAGGTGGGCAACTTCATATATTAGGTATCGCTTATCATGCATGAATTCTGGCTCTCAACTATAAACAATAATGTTATAAAATTCTATTTGTCTTTCAGTAGTTTCTTGGTTAAACTAAATTACTGGTAAACTGCAAATAATGCCAAGATTGCTCTTAACTTCACTTGACTAGATAGAAAATACAAGTTTGAATACAGAATGATAAAACCACTTTGCTTTTAGTATTTCATAGAGTAAAAAGAAGGCTTTCACCTTATATTTAAGCTTTCTTTTTTTTTTTTTCTCAGCTGAGTAATAGATAAAATGAAAGTCGGGAAAAGGTCGAGGCCAACTTTTAATATGGGAAATAAGTGACAGCAGCCAGAACACTCCAAATCACTTCTCCCCTAGTAATCCTTAAACAAGGAACCTTTTGACGTAGGCAGAATTCCAGGATGAGGCTGCAGGAAACAGGCAAAAGGAAATTCCAGCAGGAGTTGAGTGAGAGGGACCCTACCCTGGTAGTGGGCTATGCCAAGATTCAGTTTCAGAATGTGCAAAATCCCCTTCCCACCCATGTTTCATATGTGAATTCGAAAAGGGGAAGGAAGTAGGGTGGGTCCCAGACCTAACAAAGGAACTGAAGAAAGCGGGGTGGGGAGAGGGAAGGATGCAGACCCCGTCCCTAGGGAAAGTATCGCTCAGCAGGTCTTTCGTGTACATTTTATAGCCCCTCATCTCTGCAACGTGGAAATTGGGAACTCGGTTCAGGAGCTGCTGTCGGTATTTCCATTCTACCAGTTAATACACTACAAAGCATAAGTTACGTTTCAGGAAAAGTAGTTTCGGTTTTCTGATAAATGGAGCAGTTGTATTCCAGAAAGTAGGATCCATGTCTAAATATATTTTTTAATATGGCTACTTCACTGATGCGAACAGTTTATACACTTTTAACTCTAAGTTAGGACTCAAAAGATGCAAGCATCTTATCATTCCTTTTTTTCTTGCATGCTTCCTACACCTAAACATAATCATTTCAATAAGTAATTGTTCTGTCTCTTTCCTGCAGGGCTGTCCTCCTATTTGGTCCTCTTTCTGGAATATCATGATTCTTAGCATCTTGGCTTCCTAGCCCTCCACTCAGTCCTCCCTGAGGATGGCTCCAGAGGCCATCAGACTTGCGTTCCCTCAGCCCAGCTCTGTTTAATCACTCAGCAGCCTCAGCTCTCTAACCTGTCCAACTGAAATATCCTTTACCTCACACAAGCCCTCCCACACCAATCCTTTTCATGAAAACTAATAAAACTAGTCAATGGCTCCTAATGAATTCTAGAATGAAGTGAAATTCTTCAGCCCTGAAATCCTCCACAGTCTGGTCCCAATGTCATTTCTCACCAAATCTTCCTTCTTCTGCCTACTTGTCACCATCTCCTCCCTCACCCACCACTCTTAGTACCCTGGTGACATAAAATGGTTTTTGGATTTCAGAAAAAAAATACCTTATATTTTGACATTTCTGTGCATTTTCTAATGCTATTCTTCCCTCTGGGAACTGCTTTTCTTTTATTTCAATTATTTAGATTCAATCTAAAACCTACTTTAAGGTCCACATCAAACTTGCCTATGCCGTAAGAGAGAATCTGCTTTTCCAGGTGTAAATTCTTCTAACTCCTCTGTCTCTCTCTTGGGTTTATCATCACTGCTTCCCTGTAGCTGTTTTGTGTCAATGTCTTTTCTACACAAATTGACTATATTCCCGCAGGGTTGGAGCCTGACTATACTACTTCAAGGTTGAAGCTACCACAGTTACTCCAGATACCCTACAACATCAGCTTTAATAGAGGTGTATTGAATGAATAAGTGACCAAGAGTATTCTAGAATCACAGTATTGCAATACCAACTCAGACTATATGGGTGAGGAGAGTGCCCCTAATATCACGGTTAATTCTGAAGAAGACATACGCATCATTGCAGCAAATGCCAAAGCTCTGCCCAAATTATCCAGTTTATTCTGGGGCTACCCAAGATTCTCCCTGCTTAAGGTATTGTCAAAGTGCCAGGCCTAAGAAGATTTATGTAGTCCCTATGCTGTTAGCCAGAACCCCCATCTAACCATTTGTTATTGAGATACACACCATGTCCCTTAGCATATAGCTCAGACATACTGCAGGAAACATACTGCAGGAAAACAAAGCCAGGTAATTGTCTCATGCATCTTTTTGGCAAAGGTGACTAACCATTCTAGTAATAAACAGGGTGTTCTGACGTCCACTGTCAAAGAAACCTTAATAAAAATTCAAAGATCACACACATCCTCCCATTACCAGTCATCAAACGCTATCAATTTTACCATCTAAATGGCTCTCAACATCTATGGCCTTTTTACTTCCTATAGTTACCACCCTGGTTCAGGCTTACATCTTTCACCTGACTCACTACAATAGCTTTCTAAGGGTTCCCTCCACACTTGCCTCTTCCCCACTCAAAACTCCCTCTAACGCAATGCCAGGAGATCTTACAAAGACCACAACTGATTATGCCACTTCCCATCTTTGATGGCTTTCTTCTACCAGAAAAGCAAGTCTAAACTTCTCAGGGTGGCTTACCAGATCTTTCAGCTGAACTCTAGACTTTCCTACAGCCCACAGCCTTCATTCCCCATGAATCACCCAGTGCTCGAGTCATGCATCTTCCTGCGGGTCCCTCTGTCTTAAACGCTCCCCAACCTGCCCTTCTACGACTGTGAGCTATATCCTTCAAGGTCAAGCTCAGAAGTCCCCACTTAGTAACACATGCCCCCTCCTCTATTGATACAATCATAGAATTAAAACTAGGAAATAGGATGCCTTGAAGAGGTTCATTTCTTTAAAGAATTAATGACCAAATGTTAACCTCACTATCATAACAGAAGAAATAGCCAATTTCTGTCCTCTTCCTAAAATTCTCACATAATAATTTTCAACACTTAGGAATGAGTGCTGGCTAATTTTGCCTACAGCTAGTTCACAGAAAATAGGAAAACCAAGTGCTTCCTGAGAAACTTGTGATAATTATACATTTAACTTTTTAAATTTCAAAAACACCTTGGCAAAAGCACAGGAAGAAGTATTTCTTTAATTGCATGCATTTATAATCATGGAATTTACCAGCTCAAGCAAATATTAGAAATGCCTACTCAGAAAGCTCTAAGTCCCTTTAATTTGTAACAAGGCATACCAGCAACAAAAGCTTTATTCTACCAAATTCATGCCTTTCTCCATGCAGTACTACTCCAAAGTAGCATTCTCATTTTGGTACATATGTATAAAAAGGGATGTGGCATTCTAGAACTGGAGAAGCAATGCAGATTAGTAAAAAGGATGACTCAGTAGGCAACTTGGATGCTAGCTCAAATTCTACCACAGTCTTCTTAGCCAGCTTTGGCCCAGGAATGGTGGGTGAAGGAGATGAAGCACTTTAAAAACATAAAAATAATGGAAATCTGTATGTCACTCTAGGGTTTGGTCATTATTGTTATTGTTATAACAAGAAGAGGAAACTGCAGACTTAGGTTTACATTAAGTGAACTGCGTTTCCTCTGTACATGCTGTGTGTTATAACTGAGGTTTCATGAGTAAGAGCAGATGACGGCTATTGAAAAGGAAGCAAGGGCAGGAAAAATGAAACGGCTTCACCCACCCCACGAACGCTGTGAACTCAGCGTGCAAGCAAAGGTACAGATACAGTGAATGCTTAAGACATAAAAGAGTCATCTAATCTACAGATGGTTTTTACTCCTAATAAACTACTGTAAATAGTATAAGCATCTAGAATCAAGTAATCCATTTAGTGGAGCACCATATAAATACCAGCCTTAAATATGGAAGCAACCTAAGTGCCCATCAATAAATGATTGGATAAAGAAATACGCTTGGTTTATACAATGGAATATTTCTCAGCCATAAAAAAAGAATAAAATTTTACTATTTGCAACAACATGGATGGACCTAGAGGGTATTATGCTAAGTGAAATAAGTCAGAGAAAGACAAATACCATATAATTTCACTTACACTTAAAGAACAAAATAAACTAACAAACAAAACAGAAACAGACCCACAGATACAGAGAACAAACTGATGGTTGCCAGATGGGAAGGAGGTTGGGAGGCTGGGTGAAAAGGTGAAGGGATTAAGAAGTACAAACTGGTAGTTAAAAAATAGTCATGGGGATGTAAAGTACAGCGTAGGGAATACAGTCAATAATATTGCAATAAATATGTATGGTGTCAGATGATGGGTACTAGATTTATAGAGGGGACACTCTGTAAGTTATATAAATGTCTAACCACAATGCTGCACACATGAAACTAATATAAAATAGTATTGAATGTCCACTGTAATTGAGTAAAAAATTAAAATAAATTTTTGAAAAAGAATAAATAAATATCAGCCTTCAGAGCTAATTAGTTCACCTGGTGTCACCCTGGAGGGAGGTCACAGAATAGCTAAGTTTATATTTATCACTAAGGAAGAAAGATCCTTAATATTCATCTTTCCTTACTTTCAGCTTCATTAGGAAAAGTCTATGTAGAAAGGGACACAGTTTCAATGTTTATTTTCACAGCCTCTTTCCTCTCAGAAGCACAGACACTTCTGAGCTGTTAATACATCCATGTTATGACATTCGGGCAAGAAGTAAAAAAAACCTCACTGTTCCATTTTACAATCTTAAAAATGAAGGTTTGAAGGTAATAGAGTAGAGAACCATAAGCAAAGCTGCACATCTTCTACCACTAAATTTCTGTCTCATGTTAAAAGCCTTTACAATTATCAGCACCAAATTCAGATTTCTATTATTAATATTATATATTTGGAGGGTATTATATTCTGATTAGCTGTAATTACAGTATTCTAAATTGAGCTAAATATAAGGCAAAGGCAACACAGGTACCTTTGAAATAAGCATAACGTTTGTGGCTTTAAGATTGATGATTTCTATCCTTGGTGGGGTGGTACTCAACTGTTCGTTTGATTTTAAAAGACCTTGCCCTACACTCAAGTTGCCACTGACCCATTGAACCGGATATGCAATCCACTGTAAAATATATTATTCATTTTAAGGACCACTAGGAAAAAAGAAGCCCCACCACTAAACTAGGACATGTTTTCATATCACCAGTCGTTTTAAGACTCACCCTGATTTCAAGGATGCTAAAAGGTGGGGAAATGTACGTCTTGAAATCAATAAAATACAGCATATGAAAACTGTGGCTCTTGTAATAAAGATGAATTAAAAGGAATATTGTTTTGAGAAATTTAAACCATGCCCTTGAGTATTCAAATGTGCTAAGGACACAGCAGAGGTTAGGAGTCAGTCCTTGATACAGTCACCTTTCAGGGTGCTTGTAACAACTTAGACAAGTCCCTAAACTTTTTCATAGTAAAGTGAAGGCTCCTGAGGCCTCCATTTGAACTTGAAGACAATAGCCCCGAAATTCCGTTACAAGGCTCTGAGGCTGCCGAGTTATTCCCCCCCCCCCTTGAGGTGCCAATTGCTATGACCTGACGTTGCACCATCAGAGGTGTGCTATGGCATGAAAGTGCACAGCCTGCCACCCCCAACAGCTCCTTGCCTCTCCTGGTCAGTACAACCCTGGCATTTGTACTGAGGGCCTTGGAGCAGAACACGCATGAAGCAGTTTTTCCCCCTTCGAAAGGGATGAAAAGAAAATTCCAAGGAAGGAGTCAAGTCAGAGAAAGACATGTATATAAGTATGCGGAATTTTCCTTCCTGAGCAATGCTGGCTAGCTCAGCACTGAGAGTGAAGCCTTACAAACAACAACAAAAAGTCAACACACAGCAATGCGTGGCAGAAGAAAGAGCTTCCATTGTCTTCCCAGCGTGAGGCCAGCTGTCTCCGTTCTAAGGCTCCATCTGAATAACCGCTTTCAGGAGAACGAGCAGAGCGTCTCTTTCCTCCAGTTAAACTACATCCAAACAATGTCACACTTGTTGGAACACAAACATTCATAAGACACTGGGAAAACTCCCTTTCTGATTCTCCTGCTTGGTGAGAATATCTATAATCTGTTCTTCTGTGCTTGTCTATTTCTAGTGACTTCAGATACGTTTGTTTGGTAACTAGAACCGCCCTTGTGCTAAACATAAAAGTACATGTTCTTCCAACATTCATATTCCACAAACTCTCCGATGGGGTGAAAGTCCCAAGGTCAAATTTCAAAGCCATCGAATTAGGATCATAAACAGACATGCATTCATATTTGCTTACATGCGTTCTTATTATATTTCTACATGACTTCTATTGAGAAGAGTTCTCCTATAAATCCAGGGTCATAAAACACTGGCTACGAGCTGTCATTTTTATAAGGAGGATGCTTTGTGAAAGAAAAAAAACCAAACCCGAAAGAATTTAAAATACAATATTCTTTCCTTCAAACATACAACCAGGCAGGCACCTTTCCCACCCCTTCCAATGTGCATCCCTGAGAGGAAAAGGGCTTACGTGTTCAGGTTTCTCCTGTTCCTTTTTGTCTGTCTGCAGAAACTGACAGTTGTCTCTCGCCAGCTTCTGGACCAGTTCAATCCGTCCGATGTCATCTCTCTCCTGAAGCTTGCACATCACCCCCGCCTTGAGAGTTGGAGAAAAAGCGAAGATATACTTAAATCCACAGTCCCAGGACATGACACCGCTGCAAAGTTCACCTTACAATAAGCTCATCTTCTCCGTCGCCTGGACTAAATCATGGTCTTGGTAAAATGTTGGGCCTTTCCAAAATGGAAATTGTATTATTTTAATCTAAGCCTGCCACACCAAAAGTCTCAAAGTTGAGCTCATTTATCAGTCTGCATTAAGAGAGCGAAGGGCAGAGCCAACTAAATCATTTGCTACTAACGTGTGCTTCTGATATGCCACTATTTGTTTCTGACAGCCTGTTTCCTGTTACATAAGCAAAGCCTAACAAGAGGTTAAAAACTCATGGGAAAGTTAGCCAGGAACCACTCCGGCAAAAAGGGTGAAGTGATACAGAGTACTAAAAATAACAGTACACAACCTCCTAATTTTTTTGCTCCACCAGATCATTCCATGTACAAATACACAGTTAACAAGATCACGAGACTCCCCCCCCCCCCCCCCCCCCCGCCACACACTACTGGAAAGTTACTATGGGCATTATTAGTAAAACACCTCCAATGTTACAATGAAATATGGTGGAAAAGTTTATTAAAAATAAGCTGGAAAAAAAAAGCTTAAAATTTCATCAGGGTTTGGAAATGATCCAAGAAACATATTTTTTTATTATGTCAAAGTACCCAAGTCATAATAATATGAAGGAGTAGAATCTAGGACTTTGATTAGGAAAAAAAAATGTTCGTTATAACACACAACTTATGAACTATTTTTGCTCAAATTCTTTCAAAAATGGTTCATGCTGACATATTAGGACATGAGCTAATAAAGAAATCTAAAGTTACTCTTGGCAGGAATAGTCAAAACTATGGAATTTTTGTTTTACCTAATACAACCTACAGGATTTAAATGAACTCAGCAAAATGACCAAATATGGAGAAGAGGCCAGAAGTGATCACAGCTTCATGGTCTTAATGCTTTGTGCTAAAGATACCCATTTTGTTGAGTGGGCATCAGAGAAATGGGACCATAGATGCAAAGCAGTGACTAAATCTTTATTCCCAGGGGCAAGGACATCTCTTTATCTGGCAGTTTCTCCAACAAGTAGGAAGGAAACAAAAAAATCTGTGAAGTGGCCCAAATCACCGATTTTCAGAGGGCAGAAAGTAGAATTCCTCCACCCAAGTCAGAGATTTATTTTTACATCCCTCATAAGAGGTCTTCCAGTTCATTTCCAAGGTTTCTTTGGACAGGAATCTCAGTTTATCTTAAGACAGCCTGTGTACTGTTGAAAAGCCAGAATTGTTGGAAAGTCCCTTATCACACTAGACAAAACTCTGAAACCACTGAACTTCAAAGCAACTAAAACTATGTCTATTTCTTATTCAATATAACAATCTTTCAAATATTTACATACCCATAGTTATGATATCCTCTTTTTGGAATTCCCCTTATATATCTCCCTAGCTCTCTATTTTATTTATTCATTCGTTTGTTCATTCATTTATTCACTCGCTCAACAGATTTTATTTGAGCAACAATCATGTGACAAGATCTCCCATAGGTTTTGGGGATACAGTAGTGAACAACAACAAAGTCCCCATGTCCTTGAGCTTACATTTAATAGGGGATTTGGATTATATAATGTACAGATATGAATTATCAGATGGTAATATATGATAGAAAGAAAAATAAAGCAGGGTGAAGGGTCAGAGAAATGATTGGAAGTGTTATTCAGATAGGAAGGTTAGGGACAGATTCTTGACTAATATGACATATGAGTAGAGAGCTAAAGGAAGCGAGGAAGGGTGTTCTGGCAGAGGAACAAGAGTGTGAGGTCCCTGGCGCTTGGTGTACTTGGCATGTTCAAGGAAGAGCAAAGAGAACAGCATGACTGGAGCCGAGTAAGGGGGAGGGATTAGTGGGACTGGTCAGAAAGGTGATGCAGGACCCGATCACGTAGCTTCCTTACAGACTGTGTAAGATGTTTAGATTCTCTTTCTGACAAATGAGGATCCTTTCGCGAAGGTTTTGAACATAGGACTGGCGTAATCTGACCTACATTTTAACAGGATCACTCCGTCTTCTGGGTTGAGATAACAATGTTGGGTGGGGAGAAGGAGTTGAAGTTAGAAGACCAATCAGGAGCCTGGACTTCAGACAACAAATGGCTTAGAGCTGGTGGTAGTGGTAGAGATGGTGAGAAGTGGTTAGAGTGTGGATATTTTTCAAAGGTCGGGACAGCAGATTGTTTTGTCTCCAAGATGTTTGGCCTGAGCAACTGGAAACGTAGGATTGTCATTTACTGAGATTGGGAGGATGGAGGAAGGAAGTCTGGGAAGGAATATGCCTATGAGATATCCAAGTGGAGTTGCTAGGTTGGCATTCTGGATGTTTGGGGGGCGGGGCAAGGGGGAAGTTCAGGCCAGAGATAGAAATTTGGGAGTCATCATTGTGTAGATGGTATTTAAAACCAGAGGAATGAGTGAGGTTATCCATGGAGTGCTACAAATAGAGAATAGGGGAAATCCAAGAACTGAGTCTCGGGTTTAGATATTGGGAAGATGAGGAGTAATCAGAAAAGGAGGCTCAGGAGTAGTTCTGGGAGGAGAACCTGATGAGTGAGGAAGGAGGTGCTTCAAGGAGGAGGGAGGGGAAACTGTATCAAATGCTCCTGAAATATCAAATGAGATGGATTCAACATAATTGACACTGATCTTGACAAAAGTAATTGGTGACTCTGAACATAGTATTTTTTTTGTTTTGTTTTGGGGGAAAAAAAGGGTAGGGAAAAAGCCTTCTTAGCTTAGGTTCAACACGGAATGAGTGACCACTCTTCTAAGGAGTTTTGTCACAAGAAATGGGGCACTAGCTAAAGAGCGATGCTTGTTGAAGGGAGTTTTGCTTGTTTGAATGCGTAAGCTGAGGGGTGTTCCAGCATATTTATCTTCATTAGAAATCATCCACTATGGAGGGAAATGTGCTGATACAGGAGGGAGAGCGGGCACTTCTAGGAGTAATGTCCCTGAGTAGGAAAGAGCGCATAAAGATCTACTCTCAGAGAGAAACAGGAATAGATTTCACTCGCTGTAAAAGGTGAGAAGGTTAAGTACAGGGGCAAATATGCAGGTAGGTTGTATATCTGGTGGTAGAACCATGTGGTAACTCTTTTCTGAAGGCGTCTATTTCCCAGAAAAATGAGAAGTCAAGTTATTAGCTCAGTGTAAGGACTGTGCGAAGATGCTGGAAGTATGAGAGAAGAAGGCTTGTCATAGTCATTTCAGTTGCAAGGGGTGGCAAGCTTTGTTTGTAAAGAGCCAGCGTGTAAAATTCTAGGCTTTGTGGGCCATGTGGTCTCTGGTGCATCTACTCTGCAGTTTTAGCGCAAAAGCAGCAAGAGACAATACGCAAACGAAAGAGCACAGCTGTGTTCCAGTAATACTTCATTTACAAAAGCAGGCAGTAGGCGCCAAAAGAAAAAGGAGTTTGTCAGCTCCTGCCCTGAGAGAAGAGGAAACTTCACGAGGAAAGTAGAATAAAATTGCCTGCTTGATTTTATTTTTAGATCCTTTTATAGTCCTAGCCATCCTCCTTGCTTTATTTTTGTTTGTCAGGGTTTTAACAGAGCCCATGACCTGAGATAATGCTAAATATGTGGGCCAGTCTTGAAGATGCTTTTTAAATCATCAGTAGAGAGAAAAAGAGGTTCCGTGGTGTTACATTTCCTCCTTGAAACTAAGAAGGCAAGGAAACTGTTCAGGGAAATTTCTACACAAAAATGGTTGGCATTCTTTAAGTGTTCTGACACTTAGAGGAATAAGTTTCTGTTATCTAGAATATTCATGTATGCTGACCATCTAGGGTTTCTTCTCTCTCCATCCATGTCATCCTCACAGTGTTTAATATACTGTCCTGCTAGTGAAGACAGGATGTTAATGACCCTGGGGCCTCAGGACCTGCTCCATGGCTGTTTGCTCAGTCAGTAGTGTGATGGATTAGTCCTAGTCTCTCTCTGCTCCCCAGTGTGGCATCCTGTGGCCTACAGGGCATGTGTGGGACTGGGGACAGGCAGGGATGGTCCACAGGGGTACAGCGCCATGGAGCTAACTGATCAGGCAGGTGGGAATGAGGCTGTTACCTCTTCTCAAGCACAGGCTCCAAAGCTAACCTCCCCTAGACACCGATATGGGCAGGGCCTTTCCTTCTGCCTGTGGGTCCCACATACGTTTTTTTAAAAAACAGATAATATCATCAGCAATAAAAGGGTGGGACTGAGTAGAGGAAAGGAAAGAGAATTTGACTTGTTTCTTTGGTTTCCATGTAAATGTGAGTTTTTAAGAAATTCTAAATACTCTTTGTATCATATGTTTAGGATTCTAAATACAGACTTTTCTTTCTTGAGGAAATACATTTTTATTAGAACCAGATATGTGTGTACACACATTAGGTATTTTAAACCTAAAATGCTATGACTTTTAAAAATGGGTTTCAGGTTGACTTCATTATTATTTCATATTTATAACTAAGTCATCTTATAATTAAAAAAATAATACTGTCTTTGTTTTCTAGTTTCCCCATAGTTCTTCAACACATTTTCACAAGTTAATCAATTCTAAGCAATCCTTACATAACAATGATCAAAAAAAGCTTTCAAGGAAGGTTATGAGTGCTTCTTCATTCTCTGGAGAATTTAAGCCCAGAGAGAGACCCACATATCCTAGATAGTTATAAGACACTCCTCCTTGGAAGCACCTCACTAAACCAGATGTTTTCAGGGGGTCCCTGTCAAAGCTCTGTAATTCAGTGATTTGATTAAAAACACCTATGGATTTATTAATATAGCTTAGGAGCTTTGTTATGGCAAGAGAAGCAAGATAACTAACAGCTCTCAGTCTAGACTTTCACATTCCTGGACTACTTAATTTACTGATGTGAAATTAATTATAAACAGTTTACCTTGCTAGGCCAGAAAAAAAAAGATTAATGTGTAAGAATCAGAAGAGTTATTTGAGAGCCTTATCTTAAGGTCTGCGTTCAAAAAAAAAATCTCTGTAATGTATAATTAAAGCTATTCATATGATTTTCAGTATTTGAGATGAGAAATGTTATAACTGTAAATGAAAAAGTCTGTTTCCTTTATAAATGGAACCATAAAAATGTTGGGTTCATTTATCAGTGGTAAAATGAAACTTGGACAGGATTCCCTTAGGAAACGCGACAAGGATAATAAATGAACAACCTTTATGGCAAAAGGTGAAAGAACACAGTTCTATGAATGAAACGTTTTCTGCATTATTGCAACTTTAAAAATCACTCTTCCTAAAACGCTTTGAAAAAACACTCTGCAAAAACTGCTATCAAGGGAAGGAAAACCATCCTTCCCTTGAATGAAAACATCCACTTTTCATGAAAGCACTTTTGCAATGACAGAATGCTATTCAATACAAATTCAGGGGATTCGAATAAATTCTTACTGATTGCTACATAATCTTTAAAAATTAATTCTTGAATAGAAATTCATACAATAATTTTTTTGCTACTTTAAAGAGAAAATCCGAATAACAATAAAACACTGATGGGTTGGGATAATAGTTATTATCATCATTATTTTGTTTTTAGAGTAGCAAACATTCATTTCCTCAAATTTCTTAAGAGAAAGGAAGAAAACTAAGAAAAATTTTTTCCTGGTTGGGATAGAAAAATATACCCTTTGATAACTGGGGAAGGATCAAGGAGCGGTCACAGTGAAATTGCATATGATGGAAAGTGTGATGGTAAAAGCAGGTTTCCTAACTAATGCCCAGGACATTACTAGTACAGGCCTCAAAGTAAGCAGGGGCCTCACAAAGCCTTAGAAATCATTCACTGACTCCCAGCCCCTTACTGTGCAGGTGAGGTAATGCAAGTTCAGGGAGCTTCATTCCTCTGGTCCTCCTCCTTTGTGGAGTTACTGTTAATACATGACGCTGTACATCAGAGACAGCCGTCCTATACAAACCCTAGGTGATGCTGCACCCTTTAGAGCATGCTGGCGGCAGGCAGGGAGGCAGAAACCATAGTCACATGGACTTTAATATGGCGATCTCCCTCAAATACTTTCTCACTCTACTATACTTACATAATTTTCTCTTCTGATGAAACTACATTATATGTTGACATAATTGACAAAGTAAAGGGTTCATTCATTACATATATTTGATTCCTTGAACTTTCAGACTAAATTAGGGAGGTCGTCAATATTTTCTCTTGTTTTGACCTGAGAGAAATTGCAGCTCAGGTCTGTATATGTTATTGACCATACTGCTAAGCAGGGCAGCAAAGCTGACAAATAATAAAGTAAAATAAAAGAGAGGATAAGAAAACTCTAATATAGTCTAACGAAGGATTTAAAAGGGTCATGTGTTTCCTAGGATAGCTATCACAGGCTTAAATAAGAGCTTTCTTCAGTCTATGAAAAAAAAGTCACACTTTGGCTACTGATAAATTAATCATCAAATGTGTCAATTAATTTGTATAATTAACAATTATCATCGCTTAATGTTCAAGTGATTGACTCCAATGGGGGGTAGGAGACAATGAAAATCATGATTGAATCCAGTGGCCAACGGCCACCTGAATAAAAGTGAGTTTCCAAAGTTCAACACGTTATAAATTACTCATTGAAGGTCTTCTAGAACCCTTAAACTAGAACCTGGCAAAAAGTCTATACGTTTTGATGAAGTGTCTTTAATCCTTAGTCCTATATGAAGAGTTGTAACGAGTGAAAGAGTAGAGAGTGTTGTAGGTATGTGAAGATACCATAATGGTAGACAGAGTACCACTGCAGCCCGGCCAGGCTACACACCTTAAATATTCAAGCCAAAAAGCCATGTGATAGATGGTCATAAGGATAATGGCAACTCACAGAGGCTAACATTTTTTGAGTACCATGTGCTAGGCGGTGATCTAATTGCTTTACAAATACTCATTTAATCTTCAACACAAGCCAATCATCACCCCCATTTTACAGAGGTTTAGTCAGAAAGGCAGTTTAGTACAGTGATGCAAAAAGCAAGGATGTCAGAGCCAGACTGCCGTGGCTTGATTCCTGGCCTCACCACTTACCAGCTCATCTGTAAAGTGGTGGTAATTACATTGTCTGCCTCACAAGGTTTGTTGTGAGGTTTAAATACGTTAATAAAAACAAAGAGCTTAGAAGAGTGCCAGGTGCATAGGAATAAGTGTGAACTCTCGATACCATTCCAGAAAAGGATTGCAGGGCACAGAAGAGTACAGTAACTCGCCCCAGGTTGCTGTGACACCCAGGCAGGCTGGCCCTGGGGGCAGCGCCCTTAAACTTCATGTGTTTAAGTGTACGAACTGCCTAATGTGTACGAACCTCTCACATGCCAGGATGGCAGGCATTTTTAATGTTTTATTTCACACTCATGACAACTTTATAATTTATCCACTTTACAGAGAAGAAAACCAAGCATGCTAATCACTGCATAGCACGGTGGGGATACGTCAGTGACTAGGACACAGATGCGACCCTACAGAACTTCCAGGTTTAGAGACACTACAGGCAGCAGCTATGAGGAAGAAGGGCTGGGATGCAAATCACCTCTGCATGAGCTCTTCCATCTGCCCACATGTCACTCCATTAGAACAGGGAGTTTCATAGGCAGGAAAGGTTTTTTAGTGAGAAAAGGAAGACAGGACCTCATAGATCAGGGCTGAACTAGAGTTTTCTGGTAGGTGGGGAGCCTGTGTACAAGGTTGAGTCTCTCTGGGGTGAGTCACTGTGACTGTCTTAACTCTTCACATAGCCAAAGTTTTCAAAAGCCTAGGGGAATATTTTTTTTTCCATAGTGACATACGAGTATGTCATCCCTCATGGAGAAGCAATGAAAAACCAATTTCCTCTTAACTTGTTTAAAATATGCTTTGGAGTGAAGATTGCAATAGTGTGAAATACTCACCATAGAGTCTGGCAGATAGGTGCTCAATTACATGTGTATACCTCAAACATCCAATTAATAAAAGTACACATATGTATACACTCATGAGCACACACATACATCTATTTCTAATTCTGCCTAGGTATCTGATGGGGAAACTCTGACAGTTTTCTTTAAGCTCACCTTACATAACTTGAACTACTGACGATTCTACCCAGAGCATTCGTATAGACGGACCTGCAGAATCAAACCAATAAAACTGGCGCTTCTCCTGTGGGGGCAGATCAAGCTTTCTCAGACACATTAGAGGAGGTGACAGCTGCCTGCCTTCCTACGCAGCCTAACCAAGCCTATAACGCTCATAATTATGCCTCCTAGTGAACTTAACTCATGGCTTTCAAACCTAAACAGAGTCTGTTCCTGATCTAATTATCAATTCACCACCTTCAACTGGCTTCATGATTTCATTCCTCTGTACATCCTGTGCGATTAAGTCACTATTGCTGAAAAAAAATCATTAATATCTTGAAGAGCAAGGTCTGGGTAACCTTGGGAGATACATGAAGAAATAAAATTGCATTAAAACAGACTTTTGCCCACAGAATAAGTTCAAAAGAGATAAAGAATAACAATTTAAATTTAGAAACATCTGTCCCACTAATAACTTAATGACTGAAGAAAATTTCCAGAAAAGAATCCCTTCCCAGATTTGCTGGGAAGTCTGAAGTGCAATTTCTGGATGAACTTGTGTATTGCAGCATTTTGAATATTACTATAGCAAGACAATTCCAAACAATTCTTTATATGAACTTATGAAAATATTACAGGGCCGGCTGAGTGGCGCGATGGTTAAGAGCTGGCTTGGGACACCAGAGGGCCCCAGTTCAGATCCCACATATGAGGGCCAGTGACACTGCCCTCTACAGCTAAGATGCTGAACAACAGCTCAACCTGGAGCTGGGCTGCCAGGTGATGGGGTAGGCTGCAGCCCCTACTGCAGTGCGTTGCCATGGGCTACCGTGTGTAGCCAGCAGCCAGCGTGAGCGGCCAGCAGCCGCAGTGAGCGGCCGTCCAGAAGCCAGCGACTGATCTGCCTCACCCGGGAAGAGCGCAATGATGGTGCCAACTTGGGCCAGTGAAGCAACGTCCTCCACAACTAGACTGAAGAACAAAAGGACAGCAACTTGTCTGTTCCCCTTCCTCCAATTCCCCAGCACTGTTCCCATCCCCCAATTCCCCACTAAAAATCTTCAAAAAAAAAAAAAGAAAATATTACAAACTGTGCAATCTTGACTGAAAAGCTCATGAGATTATTCTGAACGGTTTTAGAACTCTAAAGGTCAAGTGCAATGGACCAAGCAAACTAAGAGTCCTTTTTTCAGCTTTATTAAAGTGTACTTTCATGTACAAAAGATTGCACCTAGTTAATGTATGCACCTTGATGAGTTTGGACACACGTGATGCCGTGATACCGTCACCACAATCCTTAAATGCCATTTCCTATGCAAGATCTAGGAGAACGGAGCAGCACTGCGCATGCAGTGAGGGCTCACAAAAGCGCTCATGTGCTTCCAGTGTTTCTCCCCCGCCGTCTGCCTGAGTGTGGAGTCTGTCTGATTCTTCTACCTGGGTAGACTGGCCCATTGCTCTTTACATACCACAATCGATTTCCACGGAGTAGACTCACCTGGACCCACTCCTTTCTTTTTTAACACACTAAGGACAGGGCATTTAAATTGTTCAAATGCGTGTTCCCAGGGCTTAAACCATTGAAATCAACTTTCATACTGTGTTTCTTTCAAAATTTATAACAAATTCGCTATCTATTTTTGTGAACTGAAATTTTCAGGAAATACTCACCAAAGACCCTAGTAGCGCTTGAGCGTGTGATACCTCTGGAAATACTCCCCCTTAATGTATAGACGGTCCCCAATGTGTTAATATGCATAATAAGGTGTGGAATAAAATCCAATGGCTTATTTATTCTACATGCTTTTCTTTGTAATCCTCACCACTGTCCTATCAGGTAGATTTATCGATGAGTAATCTAAAACTCAAAAAGGTTGAGAAATCGGCTTAAGGGAACTAGATATTTAGCTATGTCACATATGTTATAGCCGGGTGTCAAGGAGGATGGACTTCTGAGGAGTTGAATTATTAGGGACTTGCAAAAGAATGTCACCTGTGCTGCATCTCTCACTGCTGTTCCCACTAAGAATCTTTAAAAGCTCTGCATTTACATAAAGTTAACATTTGATAGCACTGGGTGTCCAAGTTTTTATGCTGCTGTAGTATTTGCAGGTAAGGTGCTACCAAAATCCCATTCATGCCAGGAAGTAGACACTGGGGGGTGGCACAGAACCCCTGGCAGGTGTGGCATGACACCAATCCGCCTGGCCAAGCCCCAGCCGTCATGCTGTCAGCTAGCTGAGTCTCCTCTGCCATCTCGGGGGGCGGGGGGGGGATGGTCTTCCCTAAGACTGGTCTCTCCTGGTTCACCACTTACTTTCCTTGCTTTTTTCTGAGGAGTAGAGTTTGTCTCCCTATCTGTCCCTCCTGCATGAATCAAATTATGAATGTGATTATCAATTTAGGACCTTTCTTGTGAAAGGTCTCTTTATCAAAAACAAGTACTTTATTCCCATAATATGACTATTTTACAGAGCGTAAGAGGCAAAACCTATATCAAACCTGCACTATCTCATCTTTCCAACAGACAAGAAGGGTGCCCTCAGGGACTGTCACAGGACTTATCATACCTGAGAATCTGGAACCCCTTCAGCATCTGTCACAGTTACGTGTTTGTCACTGTTTTCTTCATCTTGTTCAATTGCTTAAATTAAAAAAAAAAAGAGCACTATTAAACAAATGTAGCATCATAAAAAACTGTTTCAGATCTTTTTCTTTCAGAGAGCAATTCGACAGGAAAAAATAATATTATGCAGATTCACAAAATGTAAATATTGGTAGTATCTTTTTATTACTAGGACGAAAAATTTAACTAACAGCACTGGGCACTTTTCATGTACATCATCTCATTTATTAAAATCAATGGCAATGCAAAACTGACCTTATTCCCCTTGTCACCAAAGCCTATCAAGACATCATCATGTCAGTTTTGCGCTTCACCCAAAGGGGAGTTGGGGTACAGATGAAGGTGTCTATCAAGTTCATGTGAGAATGTCATTTTTCTTACTGTGATTTTTTTTTGGGCTAATCGTTTAGTGTTATATAAGAAGCATATTTTATATGTGGATTGCTCAGTGCATTGCTACCACAGAATTCTGAGCTGTGGAGTCTTGAAATCACCTCTTCTGCCACATTCCCCCAGCATCTCCTTGTCCAAGTCCTTGTCTCCCTTTCCATCCGGTGCAACGACCTCATGACACAAAAGCCCTTGATTTCAGCTTCTCCCTAATACAGTCGTACAGCTTGGGCACAGCTGCTGAACTCATCAATCTCAAACACTATCACAATAAGTGCCATGCTTTGGCCTACGTAGCTTATCTTATCAAGTTAGAACTCTCTGTTCATCAGTGAACCTTGAACTCTCTAGCTTCCTCCTAATCTCCAACTTCACACTGATACTCAACATCAAAACATAGTGTACACAACTCTGACTCAAGCACAGTGATTTCATTATTTTTCTCTATACAGCTGGCTCTTTCATCTTAACAAATGTTAACTGAGTACCTACCACGTGCCGGGCACTGGAGTTATTCTTGTGAACAGAGAATAAATCCCTGATCTCATGAAGTACACATACTAGCTGGGGAGTTAACCAAAGAATAACAACTATTGCCACAACGAATAGCAACAATAATAACAATTTTTAAAATAAAATGGAATTAAAGATCATGAGAAACGAGGAAATGACAGAAAACCAAGTGGGGGAGGCCATTTTGGAGAGGCGGTGATATTTGGAGAAGTGATATTTGGGCTGAGACCTGTAGGTTGTGATGGAGCCACCCATGGCAGGTGAGAGTGATATGAGACAGGCCTCGGGAGAAAGCATAGACCGTGGTCAATTCAGATTTTAGCCTAAGAGCATAGGGAAGCACTAAGGAATTCAAATCGGGAATTGCATGATTTGATGTATACACATATACTTTCAAAAGTTCTTTTTGCCTTTTTTTGTGGAGAACAGACTTAAGAGAGTCAAGACGGGAAGCAGGGAGACCAGGTGACTTGCTCTTGTCTTGGCGAGAGATGACGTTGGCTCGCCCCAGGGAAGCGGCAATGAGCTGAAGAAACATGAAGGATTTCAGCTGTGTTTTTAGACAATGTGGACTCAGTGTGCCAGTGAATTGAATATGGGGCCGGGGGTTGAGGTGAGGAGGGAGAAGAAGCAATTAAGGATGAGCCCTGCTCCGTAGACTGAGTTCTTGCTCGTCTTCATATCATTTATTCTTTTTGCCCTCTCCATGTAAAGCAGACCAGAAACATACCAACCTTGTGGGTAGTGAGGTCACCCACTGTACTTTTGAATTCGGTTTGCATTGTTTTGTGTACTTTTAAATACTATGCTTTCTGCTCTGTATTTTTAAAAATATAATTTCATGTACCTTCTACTTTTGTATGCCTTTCCTCCTGCTGTGTGGTGCTAATTGTGGAGCCCACCTAAAGGCCGTGCATACAATGTGAGCTCTGTAACAACTAACGGGATAATAATTCCTCCCCAAGGGGCCTAAATGGCACGACTTGACTACACCTACTTATATAGCTACGCCTTTCATAACTATTTATGAAAAAAGTGGGGGGGAGGGAAATTCTGTTAAACTCCATTGGTAACTAGGATAACTCCTACCAGCTGAGCATCTAAAGGCAAGGCAGGAACGGCGGAAGTGGGCAGAAGCTTTTCTTCTATTTTCAGCAAAAAGTTCCATTCATGCTGTTCAAAGGGGGTCCCCTGTTGCTACTGTTGCCCGGTTAGGAGAAAATTTAAGACTAAAGAAAAACACTAATGTTTTCTTGGAAAAATAAGGGGTGAATGCAAAGGAAAAAATAAAATATAGAATAACATCCTAAATTTCATTTAAAAATGCAATGGGCTGGAGAAGTAAGGAACTCCACTTAACTAATTGAAATAATATAAGAAGTCCTTCCTCATCCTGTAATGGGGAGTAATATTTTTTTGGCGGGGGAGCAATTTGATACTATACCAGTGTGGGGCAACTTCACCCACAGGAGGTACCAACAATACCTTGGCACTTAATTTATGCTTTATTTGAATGTTTGCTCTTCAAATTTTTAGTTTCGATGATAATTAAGAAAATTAAATTTTGGAATATTTTGCCTACTAAATTCATGTGTTTGTTTTTAAAACTACAACGTTCTGGGGGTAGATGCATTTCCTTTTCTTACTTTATGATACTATGAAATAGGACATGCAAGATAATGAATAACAATTTCAGGATTGAGAATTAGCACTATGTTGTTGAGATTTAGGCAAAATTCTTAAGACATCTAAACAGAATAACAGGAGGAAGAGATTAGCACAAAAGCACACTTAGGATAAAAATTCAGTCCTATATTTCTAGCTTCTCCCCAACAACAGTGCTACATTTTCTGTCACATCTTTGAAGACCCCAGTATTTGCTGTCCTGCATTACACTTTGGTTACCCTAGCAAAAAATTAGAAACACAAGCAAATTAAGGGCCGTGGCAAGGGAACTCAGCAATCCATCTCACCCAGAATAATGGAGAGACTCTCAAAGTTCTGTCAGACTCTGAATCTCAGCACCCTGCTGACGAAGAAAAAAGCATAGTCTCTTTCAACGCATAGATAACGTGATTTTCTTGGAAATACTGAAAAAACTATGATTCCAAAATTGCATTTTAGCCAGTGGTTCATATATACCAGTTGGGAACAAAAACTTACTTATACTGGACTTTCAAGGATTTATGACACCCCCAAGAAGTCTCATGTAAGTAAATATATAGTGATTCACCAGAAAAGGGAGTGCTCTATGACCCTTTAATACAAGGACCTCAAGGAACAAATAGGGAGGCAATTTCTCTCTTCATGCCTCCTAGAGGTGTGGCTCATCTGGTGAGAGGAGGAGGAAGCAGTGATTTAGATTTCTACCTTTATTTTTCTTTTATCTGCTCAGAATAAGAGTAGGTTAGGGGAAATTTCCTATGCAAATATTGATTCTGGGACAGTTCCCTCCAGCGCAAGCAACACATACACAGGAATGACAGCTCCTGGGACGAGGGAGGCACAGAGCCTCACTCACTGCCAACACAAACCATCCTCTTATCTCTCAACACACAGTGTCTAAAAGCAAGAAAGGGCCTTTGAAAACAACTTACCACAACAAAAGTCACAAGCACAAGATCAAAAGCATATTTTGAATAGTGAACATGACAGCCCACGTGAGAACTAAGAATATATATGGATTCATTAGCACTAATTCACATAGAATACTTAGTTTAAATGTATCTGTTTGTAAGTTAGCCTGGAGCAATTCAAGAGGACCTCCTGCTGACAGCCTCCAAGGGTTGTAGGGCTTACATGGTATCACTTTCTGCCTTGGGGACAACAGGTATTCTCTCCCCACTACTTACTAGGATGGTGGCTAACAAAACTCTCCTAATAACTTCACTAATATTGTTAAAACACAAAGGGGATCGACGTCCTTTCAAGATTATGCTTATTTAATTTCTGCTGATCAATTCTGTAAAGATAAGAGCAACGCTAACATATTAAACACACAATGATCATAATGCATTAAGTGACTATAGTTGAGAGTGTTCTTTAAAAATCAACCAAAGTGGGCGGCCAGTTAGCTCAGGTGGTTAGAGCACAGGCTCATAACACTAAGGTTGCCGGTTTGATCCCTGAATGGGCCGCTGAGCTGTGCCCCCACCTCCCACAAGTAGATTGAAACAACTACTTGACTGGGAGCTGATGGGCCCTGGAAAAACGCCCTCCACTTCTAGATTGAAACAATTCCTTAGCGTGGAGCTGATGGGTCCTGGAAAAACATTCTGTTCCCCAACAAACTTTCTTAAAAAAAAAAAAAAAATCAACCAAAGTATTTTTTTTTTAATTTACAAACCAACCAAAAATTTAACTACAGACAGAAAGTTAGCACTTGGAGTCTCAATGTGAGATATTGGCAATATATAATAGTTAAAGAAAAGAATCTGTTGAGTACTTTGCCAAGAATTAAAGTTTTGGCAATAATATAATCTTTCACCTGTGTGGCATTCTACAGAGAGAAAGCTCTTTCATAAAGGGTCCCATATGATGTTCACACAACCTGAAGAGCTGGACAGGTAAAACCAGCCCCACTGGATAGAAGAGGCCAAGCAGCGTGTCCTAGTCCTCCATATAAAATCTATTTGTCTGTGGCAGCTCAAGTCAGCCCGGGTCAAGGATGGAGCCTGCAGTGCTGGTGAAACAGCTTAGTGCACCTCCATTCACGTGGACCAGCGTTTCTTTTCATTTCTTTTCTTTAATGAAATAGAACAGAATAGGAAAGAAATGTAAGGATCAAAGTGCATCCCAACTAGTCAAGTTTTCTTCACCAATGTGGATGAGCTGTGTACCAGGACAGGCTTTTTTGTGTGTTCTGTGGGTTGTGGACGTAAAAATGTTAGGAAAACATAGAGGTGTTTCCAGGCCACAGGAGGCAGAGCCCAGTCCCTCATTATCTAAATAACCAGCTATTTTTTTGTACCATTCCTGGAGTGGGGCCATAATATTTATTTTAGGAGGCCCCTCAGTGACACTCCATCCACATCCAGCAAGCAGTACCTCCCCTGGGGGATGGCATGGAAACACGCTTGCGGCAAGAAATGCTGATAGAGTATATTTAATTTTGGTTACCAGTAATATAATCACAAATGATTCAAAATGCTCAACTTTTTTCTATTCTTAAAAAAAAAAAAAAGGAAAAAAATCAGTTGTAACTTCTACCTCATCCTTGTATTTTTTTTTTAATGTTAAAAGTTGAACAATAGTGGTTGGTATTCACCATTAAGACGTGTCATATAGTATTATAATCTGGCCCATCCAGTGCCATTCGAACTTCTCTTTGGAAGCTCACCAGTGGCCGCTTTATCTCTGTCCCAACAATCTTTTCTCAGCCCCGATCTGTTCAGCCTGTCAGCTGAACTTGAGACTGTTGTTTTAAAACCCTCTTTTCTTGGTCCTTATCATCCTTTGAACCCTCTAAAAATGCAAGTTTCCCGCAGGCTCTCTTCTCTCTGTGCCTCTTTTCTGGATGATCTTATCTGTTCCTATGGTTTCGACTTTCACCATTATGCAGGTTATTCCCACATCGGTGCCTCCATCTCTTCCCTCTTCCCTAAGTTCTAGGACGACATCTCCAGTTACACACTGAATATTTTCATTTTGCAGACCATCACATATCTGCTGTGTATGAGCGGCTATGATAAGTGCAGCGGTGCAACCTCTGGGCTGAAGAAGGAGTCCTCTGTGTAATAGGGTGTGAGGAAACCAAGGTCTGAAAGCACAGACCACCTTCATTATATCCCATAAGCCTCTTCATCCTCCTGGGGTCTGTGTTTTAGTTTAGATCACCACCAGGCATCTTCGCGTTCTTCTTTTTCCTCAGTCCTCACATCAGTCTTTCACTAAATCCTGTCACTTCTAGCTCTGAAATATTTCCACCCTTCTTCCTCCGAGCCATGACATTGGCTCATGACCTCACTGTCCTGGCTGATGACCTCACCACCTCTCTCTCACCTGGGCCTGCCACAGCTTCCAAGCCATCCTCTCCCTCAATCCATTCTCCACACAGCTGCCCGAGTTCCCCTTCCAAAGGCGAGTCTGATCACGCCATCCCCCCGGTTCCTTTAGAATCCTGCCGCTCCCCACTTAGGGAATGTGAGTTGCACACAGAAAGTTCAATACCAGGTCAGGCTCCAGGACCCACCCGCAGCCACCCTGATTCAGCGCGAATTAGCCCAGGGGTGCGCAAGCTGTGCACCTTCACACCTGTGATTCCCGTTTCAGTAATCAGCACTGGCCAACGTCCAGGCTGGAGTCTCAACCTGGCCTGGGCCATAGGGTCTCAGGTTCTATCCCAGCTATACCTTCCTTGATTCATTTCATATGGAAATCTGAGTTAAATGAGATCATATATCTGTTAGCCCACAATAGATGTTTAATCCCAAGTCATGTTTCAGGACAGGTATCTGGTTGGCCTTCTCCTCAATCAGATTCCTACTGCTGTTACGATTACCTTCATTTTACAGATGAGAAAACTGAGGCCAAGAAATGCTCAATGGCTTACCCAGAATTGCACAGGAAGTCAGTGGAGGAGGGAGCGAGGTACTCAGGTCTTAGCCTTTATCTGTTCTAACATGCTATGGAAATTTAAATTGTCTAAACTGAATGGAACAGGAGTGAGACTGAAAACACAGAAAACAGGAGGTTTATTGCACACAGTCTAAGTAAGAACGGACTTGAATTTCCTCCTAGGAATTCAGACTCTTTGAAAATTAGGGCCATAATGACTTAACTCATTTTTAAGTGTTCCTTTCCCCTCTCTCGCCATGCCTCACAACCCAAGGGTTTATAGAGAGCAAATAACCAGTGTTTACGGCACAAAAGAAATGTACTACTTTTATTAACATTTGAATATAGGTGTGCTGATGTTCTGAAAATTCACAGCACCCAGACAACATAAAAACCCACAGTGAGGAGGCTAAAATCAGGGGTAGCTGGAAAACTGCCATCTCCCCAATCACATACTTCCCGCTCTGCACGCTCGCTGGAGGCAGCTCAGGCCACTGAGAGGGCTCTGTGCAGCCTCTCTGCCGCCTGGCTGGCTGTCTGGCTTGTCCCTGCCCAAGGCAGAAAGGATTCCATTTGAGTCCTCTGTCCTTGTCTTGTAGCAGAGACCCTCCAAACTTCCTTTCTTCCCACTTCTTGATAGGTTTTCGCAGTGTTGTTTTTTTTCTTTTTTTGAGTTAACAGTTAACACATGTCCAGTCAATGGAAAAGTTATTCAACAGAGAAAAATGATATAATGTCGCCAGAGCAAACTATGTCCTGTACCAAATCCTTTAATTAGACCCTAAATATTTGCTTGGTACGCCAGACTTAGAAAGAGCTCAACAGTACTTGATCCCAGGAGCCCATGTGGTTGCCCTTCTCATGAAGAAACATGAAAAACCAAAACAAAAAACAAGCCATGTTTCCTTTTAATGCAAAGACAGCTTGTATAGGATGTGACTAAAATAAAACCTCAATTGAAAAAATCAAGTTAACCTTAGGTACAATTGTTCTTCGACATTTTTACTGAGAAACAGAAAAACTTCAGTTTTTTAAGTGTATTTTTAGGATGTGTGTTCTGCTGACAGGACAGGTTCAATCTGTTATAATCACACAGTAAAAAATACAAGAAGCGATGATGCTCAGACACTGCAAGATGTTCATTTTAAAAGATCCTAGTGTACTCTGTTACCACTCTCTTTTATATAATTTCTCTCAGGAATTAAAAATTTTAAAGAATTTTAGGTCAAGGGGTAAAAGAAAAGTGATTTCTGAGCCACATTATTGCCAACATGAGGCTACATGCTTTATGCCATCTCGCTTACCCCCCCCCCACCCCGGCAAGTCCCCGGCCCCCACCAAGCCCCAGAGGCATGCGCCTTCAGCTCCATTTCACAGAAGAAAGAAATGAGCCTCTGGAAGCCACTGAGTCATAGCGCGTGGCTAAGGCAGAGCTGAACCTGAGTCTGTTCATTTTCTTTTCACAGTTACACAAATCTGCCTCCGGGACTATAAACCAGAAAACACAACAGGTCAGATCTACACTGACACCCTTGTTTAGTAAGGTTTTATGATAGACAAGCATCTACATTTTAAAAATAACATTACCAGTTTCTGCCTCTCATATGATGCTCATAAGGCTTTTTGTTCCTGAACTGTCAGTAATGCTACTGCTACATCTTCCCATTGACATGACAGTGGAATTCTAAACCATACAGAGGAGCCACCAAGAATTCCCCAAGAGGCCTTCTGTTTGATGATATTATACAAGCGAAGTATTGGTCTGACTAATTAATCAATCCATCACTCAATCAATCAATCAATCAATGGGGGGGATGGGAGGAGGCAGCCCAAGAGGAGGCCAGGAAAGATTTGAAAATTTTCCTTAACCTTCATCTAAATCTAACCTGCTAGAATTTGAAGCAATTTTCTTTTATTACACATTCGGGAAACTATGGCATCATTCCTATAATATTTCTAGTATATGACCTTCGTAAAATTACATCAACTCACTGAGTTTCAACATCATTACCTGCAAAACGGGTAATGATAAGAACCACTGCTCCACAGGATGGGTGCATGGAAGAAAGGATGGCGATAAGGTGCTTAATCAAGGGGAGCTGCTTTATAACTATAAAACACGGTAGTGTGCTTTTTACTTTTCATCTTCATCTGTGGACAGGAGCTTGTTTCTAACGAGAGTCACCTACTATTGCAGGAGAGTGGAAGAAATGTAAACACAAGTCATTAATATTTGTCTTCAACATCCAAGGTAGAATATTGTAGCAAGACAACAGGCTTGAAAGGGCAAGTCTGTAGAGAAATGTTCCTTTCCTTAGCCCATCCAGAACCAGCTCTGGATGTCAGATCTCTGCTCCTTCTCTCCGGGGGGGAGGGGGGCTAGGTCACAGGTTTGCTCCCCTCAAGGAGGCAGTCAGGATGTAATGTGTAATGGGCTGACGCCATGTTGCTCCGAGTGGACAGTGGGAGGAAAAGGGTAAAGAGACAGCAGAGATGGAAGGTAAGACTGTGGGCCTGACCTTCCCAGGTTGGGCTTGGGCTCTGAAAGGGTGAGGGCTGGTAGATGGTGGAGGGCACAGTGAGGACAGGAGGGCAGGTTTGCACACAGGTCGAGCCTTAGCAGACAGAGAAGACTGCCTCAGAGTCTGCCCTCAGCCCCACGTGGGGGCCAGCATGCCCACAGTGGGTCAGCAGTGGGCATAGTGTAATGCTAGGGACAGGACAGGGTGCAGAGCTCATGTTCCCCGAGCTGCGCGTCTTCCCCAGGATGGGGTGTTTGCGAAGGCGCCTACCCTCACAAAGAGCCAGCAGCAAGAGGGAGCACGTGGCTGGGAAGTGCTGAGGTTTGCAGCCCCAGCAAGAGGCAATATGGGATGGGGCAGCCAGGAAGGCCCAGAGACCGACCCAGCCAAGATGGGCCTCTGACCGCCCCTGCAAATCCCACGGGAGCAGCAGCGACAACGGAGAGACCGGAGGAGCCTAGGGGCACCATGGGGTTCCAACAACCTTACAGGCCAGGAACCCAGCGGTCCAAAAGGGAGGATTTAAACTAGGCAGGAGCAACAATCTGAACAGACCATTTATCACAAAAAGAGTTCAAATGAGAAACAGTTAAAGTACAGACCGCTGGCAGTAGGTAGCAGCTTGTGAGGACTATAGCATGGTTGTCAAAAATAACACAGCAATTTCCCATCCACATTGCAGTGTAGTGAATAACTTTGAGAGCCTGTTACATGACCATTTTTGAGTATCAATGTAAGTGCTTTAATGGCTCATAAAACAAAATAATCTCATAAGATTGTCAGATAACAAAACTAAGCCAAAATATATTTGGGGGAAAAACCAGCATTGGCTATTGGCCCAAACTATTTTTCACATCCAACCCGAAGGCTCTGAGCCATATTTCCTCTCACAAAAGTAAAAAGTACACGGATTTTGAATTTTCACAGAAAATAGACAAAATACAGGTTATGTTATCTATCTGGGTTTCTTCTTGAAATATCAAGGTAATAAAAAACTGCACCAGAGCAGGCCCCAGGAAAACGCACTTTGAGTATCCTGAACAACACAAAGAAATGTGACCTTTTGATGAGACTGTCCAATTGGTTACAAAATTAGCCCTGAAATTCGTTGACTCATTCAGGCCTAATGTTACTGGCAAAATGAAGCAAGTTCAGTCACTTGGATTTACATACAAATGCTAAGCCTGAATTCTATGCAGTGATGATGCTGAGGTGACTGGAGGTGGGAGGTGCCCAGTAGCCAAGCCCACAGTCTAGGTATGCTGCCCAACACCACGGCCTGGTGATGGGAGTCTGCCCTTTCCCTGGTATATACACCACTCCCTGGGGACCACAGGCTGCGGAAAAATGCCCCTCCCCCATGCTCCACTCCATCCACTGTCAGCAGGAGGCATCCTTGGCCAGGGCTTAGGGACAATCTCCAATTTCCCTTAATGCCTCCCACCTGAAGAGTGGGGAAGTTTGCTTTCTTACTAATCTGTGATAAATTTGCATTTGCTGTATAAGACCCCCTCAGGCAGGGGAGAAGGATCTGTACTCACCTCCACCTTCAGAACTAGGATTTAGAGATGGGCCTTTTAAACATATGAAAACAAAACTAAAAATGAAAATGAAGAAAATAAGAACATATATAAGATGGCAATTCTATCTGTCATACTTTGTTCTCTAGTATAGAGTGCGGGGGAATGGGCAACATTTCTAAAAACTATCATCTATTCCTAAGGATATAAAGATATCCTTATATAAAGGTTACTCAATCTCAAATTTCTCAGTCATTTTTCTATCAGAAAACACTAACATGATAAGGTGTAAACCTCCTCGATTGATCTGAATAAGTCTTAAAGTGAATGCTTCATTTTTATTAAATGTTTGAATTTTCAACAGATAGAAGTTAGGCACTTATTGACAAAAAGAGAGCCAGAAAAGCCCTAGTCTATTGACTAGGGATCTGCCCACAATTTACAAGGATACGGCTTTGGTTCAGGTGCACTGATGTGAAGCCAGGGTTAAATATACTTCCCTTTAAACCAGTGCAATCCACTGCCACCAAAATGTCTTCCTGGTAAGTTTAGCATAGAAACTTTAGTGAGAATGTTTGTTTGCTCCTGAATCTGCCCACCAAACAAAACTTGGTAAAATTCTCTCCATTTTATAAAGCTTTTACTGCCAATGACATGAGAGCTTTAATTCTGTTATTTCGGTTATTTCTCATGGCACTACCATGAGAAAATCTCCATTCAGGTGGAGAAACACTGAAAAGTTAGGCAGTTGTCCAATGAGTTAGCAGCAAACATATGAATAACATTTGGATTCCCTCTACCATGCTTGGTTCACTGGACCAACACAGACTTTGGAATGTGTCTGTGAAATCATGGCATCTAAATCACCCCGGGGTGAAGTATGGTTAAAAATTCAGATGCGGGGGCACCATCCACACTTAATTGGTGGGGGAGGGAGGCAGGGCAGGGATTAGCACTGTTAACCAGTGCTGCAGGTAACTGCTATGAAAATTCAATCTAAAGACCACTGTTTTAGAAAAACAAAATTTTACTTGGTTAAGGAGGAATTCTGATGTAGCTTTTTAGAAAGAAACTTTTAAAAAAGTTATCTATCCATCTCCGTTTCATAATCTCCACACAAAAACACTTAATGTCAAAAAATACTGTTGAAGCAGAAGTTGTACAATACAAGTTTTCACTGACTCCAAGGTCAAAAATTCTATCACCGATCTCATTCCAAAAACAGATGGCAATCAGTGTATGCAGTAGCAAAATAAAGTGTTTTTATAACCTATCTGAAAAATGCAAATAGCTAGAACCATAGTTTGTTTGGCCACTTCCAAGGAAAATGTCTGATTTAGAAATTCTTAGATGGTAATCATTTATGTGTTTTGACAGTGGAAGGAATAGTATATGACATAAATTTCACTTTTCTCGTAACAGCATCGCTTACGCTGGCAAAAGTCAGCTGAATCAAATCACATGCCTTGCACTGCATACTACGCAGCATTACTTACTTATATCCACACACATTCATGCGTGTTCATGTCATTTTCAGTTTTATAGAGAACAGTTCCGTTTTCATGGCTGTTTATACAATTAGACTTCTAAGGTGACGAATGATGGACAATGGCTGGGTCATATGGCCAACACAAAGATTTCCCTTGATAGCTCTTACTTGTCAATACAAATGACAGCAAAAAAATGTCCCCAGGGGGATAGGGACAGACGAGGGCCTTCTGTAGATTTTCACTGAGAAAAACGTCAATGAAATGAAACAAGTTTGGAAAGCAAATGAAACCATCAGCAGCTATTCCTACTTATTAAATAAACAGCAATGCATGATTAAGAAAAGCAAAGCTTCCTGGAACTTAGTACTTAGGCCCTGACCCGCAGGCCTAGCATGGCACCAACCACGTCTGACTTCTTCCTTTTATAAAGTGGAAACACGCTGAGGGAAGCCAGCGAATTGCCGGAGCGAACACAGGCCAGTGTGGGAGTCAAATTTCCTGACTACATGTCTAGGACTGCCGGGTTTTGGTAGGAGACTGTGTTTACGGGACTGCAGGATTTTATAACTTTATAAAACCAGCATGCGGTAAGGATTCTTGTTCTTAAGGAAGATTTTGGTTCATAAGAGAGATGACTTTAGCCATTAATTTAGCTTTCCATATAATCATCTAATCATCTTCTTCTTTTAATAGTTCCTTAGATATTCTACTTAATACTTTAAAATATCTGCAGATTGTTTTTGTTTTTTGTTTTTTTGTACTTTAGGGATGTACAGAGAAGCAATCATAGAATTCTAAATTCTGAGAGTGGGCTACAGAGCCATCCTTCTTCCGTCTGCACCCAGGTAACCCTCACATGTAAACCTTTGTTCAAACACACAGAATTAGTCAGAGACAGGGTTTTCAGCGTATGCTCGTCCTTTGAGGGCACTTCATAATTAGCATATTAGCTTCTCAAGTGTCTGTGGACACTGGGTGGCATATATCACATGTTCTTCTGGGAAGCAGCTCCCACTCCACAGAAGCCCAAGAACAAAGGAGTTGGCAGCCTTTGGGGAGACGCTGCCCAGTCAACAGTGTATTAAAGACACCCATTAGCTGCCTCAATCAGCTAATTAGCTCAACAAATGCAAAACCTAAATCATTAAGAAAGTGGCCCTGATTGCATTGCTAGCTTCTGATTTAGTGTCACTAACCCAGCAGGGTGGGAACAGGGTAGTTCCACCGAAAACAAAAACTGTCCACAGTGGGGAGCTGGAATGGGAGGGGACTTAATTTGTTATGAAAGTCCAGCCCTGCCAGGAAGTTTCACTGAGGAAAAATGGGTACCGGGGAGACCTCTGTGTTTATGCTTTGAAATTTAAATCAATTTAAATATAAATTACTCTCTGTTCCTGCCATTATGAGAAAAACGTAAAATGTGGGTTTCGGATCTCTGGTGTGCAAATGGTCATTAACTTTCATTTGACCTTGGGTGTAAAACGAATATTGAATTTATGCACAGGGTACACTCATTATATTCATTTAGTTTCCTCACAGAAAGTATGTTCCCAGGAGCTGCAATGCTAGAAGCTGTTTTTTCAGCCCTCAAATAGAAAACTCGATCCTCCCTTTAATTCCTCTCTCGTGTCTTACACCCACCCCTCTGCTCCAAACCTCAGGAAACTGTTTCTCTAGGCTTGGCAACATTTATAAAAAAAATAGGCAATAACAGGTAGGCATCTGAATAATATAAATCACTGTCCTGGATCACACAAAGCCAGAAAAGGGCCTGGTCCGCAAGCCCTCTCATTCCTGGGGACAGGAACCTTCAGTGCTCCGTTCTTCCAGTATTTGCTTTTCTAAAACAGGAACAAGATCTCATCAACAGCAATAATTACCTTTGTCTGTAGGGCCTTATAAGCATTACCTACTGTCACTGAAGTGCCCTGCAGCGCGTTTTTGAAAACAAAGGCCTCAAAAACGTTGCATGCTCAAGTACCCCCTCTGTTGTGGTTGTCATTATTCACCTCCTTGGCAAATCAGTTTCATTTACTATCCTGATGGACAGGACCACGTTGAAGGATGCCTTGCTTTCTAATTTTTTAAATTCTAAACAATCCTCGGGGTTAAATGAGTCCAACTACCTATACTTGCTACTCTCAGATCTCTTGCTATTCAGGAGAAATCAGGGCAAAAGGCTATTTTATTTTATAGTATGTCATCAAATGGTTATTTATCATTTCGACTTAATAGCTCTAATTACAAAAGACAGCATTGCGGGACTTTTTTTTTTTTTAAAGGCAATTTTCTTTGTATCCCAGTGGGAGAGTCAGAAAAAAATTTACCAAGCATCTGATGCATGCATTTTCAATTGTTCCTGGGTTTTACCAATGGTATTCTTTTCTTGATTATAAGGATTTTACATTTTCAAATATTCTCTGCCTTTACGCCACACTGAGACTTACAGTTTCAAGACTCTTATTAAAAGTTTTATGCTATTAAAAAAAACAAAGGAAGACACAACCTGTCAACCACTGAACGAACTGACTGCTGTTCAATGAGAACAGACACTGGTGGAGATAGGATGTGAATGTACACAATCTGTTAGCAAGCAGGGACAGAACAGCCTCTGGAAATGTCAGAACAAGGAGCTAATTATAGCAGCAGAGGAGAGAGGTTTTCCAAACTTCAACCATCGGCATGGTGTCAGACAAAGCTCTCTCTTCTAGGGAAAACATCCTAGGTCATCAATCAGGGAAGACCAGAGTGTGGATGATTATTTTAGGCGAAAACACGTACTACTTCTTCCCTCTGGGTTAACAAATGCTCAATAACCACATTCAGTGGGGTTCTCAGACAGTCAGTGTAGGTCTGTGCTGACCACAAATGGGAGTAGTGGCCGCTGGCTCTTGCGACATCCAGGAGGTGGCAAAGGGAAGAAAAGGATAAAATCAAAATATGCAGAAATAGCAATTGTGAGAGAACCAGGGACACCTCCTTTGAGGACAGGCTGCAAAGGACTTGGGGAAATTTGAGTGGTTTGAAAGTATCACTAAAAATTAAGCAGAATATATTAATCATGTAAAATAGAGCCAACAGACTTCTGCTATTATAAACTAGTCTTTTTTAGCTCAAACATTTATCACAAGAACACTCAGAGATTAGATGGGGGGGGGGAAAAACATTCAAAAGAAGGTATCTATAGCTTTTAGTTTTAAGAGCATTTAAATTATTTCCATAAAAAATTATTACAGAAAACCAAAAGGTAGAAAGAGTTTGAAATAGCAATAATTGGATTCGCATGTGAATCCATCTTTGCTGGCCCTGAATTTTATTATTAACATCTACTAAAATCCCATCATATTATACATTCCTCTCTATATGAGCAATGTGTTTACAAAAGGATAAGGGTCAAGTCAAACATGGTGTTACATTAAAAGAAGAATCTGTCAACTAAAAATAAAAACTCAACATTTAGAGGACCATAAAAGTCAGGGCGATTCTATAGGTTTAATGGTTATTTTTTTCTTCTAAATGTGCAAAAGGAAAAGACTTATTCTCATTAAAAATAATCCGCCTATTTCATTTCTTAAGACAAAGTGACATGAATATCTTTTCTTTGAAATGCTTCAGCCCTGACGGAGAAGATGTCTTTTCAATTGTGTCAGACCTCAGACCTCAAATCTCAGATACAGCTGCCTGGCAACATTTGACTTCCCCCAATCTTAAGATAGGTATACTGAAGAAGAGGGCTTAAAACTGCTACACTTTCCTAAAAAGTGTTATTAGTGATCAGTTCTTGTTACAAACAGATCTTAAAAGCTGGGAATTTAACCAGAGTACCGGGTGACAAAAGACCCTCAACTTGCCTGGTGGGTCCACCATGACTACCAGACCCAGGAGTTGCCTACTTGAATGAATGTGTTACAGTGTTCAGTGTATGGCACACAGTAGTGACCAGGCTGTTGAAATTACACCACCGTTCAAATGTGTACTTAAGCTGGACTATAGGATTCAAAAATAACACAAACAAGAGGATCTCTGATGCTAGGAGAAACAATTTAACTCTAATGTAAAGCACTGACTTTTCTCTTATCCTTTCTACCCTATTAAGAATAACATTTATAAAAAGCCAATATTAAACACAACAGGCAAACCATTTTATACTATTTTATGCAATATATGTTAATATCGCAAAGAAATAATAAAATATTTTGGTATACAAACAATACTTTAACCTGAGCCTCTGGCTAATTTATCTTAGAAAGGGGGGAAAAATGCTACTATCCACTACTTGAAAAGTTTTTGAGTTTTCACTCTGTTCTTTTCCATTTTCAGGAACAAAAGTGGAAAATGGGATTATCTTCACAAATCATATCTTTACTCTCATAATCCAGAAAATTACTAACAAGGGAGGGATATGGTGTAGTTGGAAAACCTGGGTTTGCAGTCTATCTGCAGACTTTCCAGCCTGAGTGGCATCAGGTACACTTCTCTAAATTTTGAGATTGAGTCAATACAAACAATTCCTCCCATGGTGAACACATTGTGCTCATGGCCCAGCACCCATTCCCCTGCTGCTGGTTTTCTTTGAGGAGCCAATGGCTGCTCTAGCCTCGTCCATGTGTCTTGTGTGGGGCTGACATGATCCCCCCACCACGTTTCTGCTGTTCCCGAGGTGGGCATCTCATCCTTGCAAAGGAGTCTCCACCAAGACTTCTACTGGGCCTACCGGGAAAGAGCTGCTTTCTGCTGAGATTGCTTAACCCCATAGAGTCTCTGAGCCAATAAATTCCCTTTCCGGGTTTCAGTTTATTTTTCTATCACTTGCACCTAAGAGTCCCGAGAAAAAAATATTCCCAGAATTGTGACTCCATTAAGGATAATGAAGGTAATGAATGAAAATAGTCATTGTTATAATTAAATGTTAGAGCTGGAAGGAATCTCTAAGGTCACCAGGTTCTACACCAACGCCCCTCATGATACAAACTGGAATCACTTTGCTGAGGTCAGAGAGACATTTAGTGGCAAAAACAGAGCCCAGAATCCCTTCTTTCTTTTCCAAACATTAATATCCTAGATGCTTCGTTTTAAAACACTTAACCAGCCATGGGCTAAGCAGAGAGAGTGAAAGATGAAAACTGCCAAGGAGATTTACCAATATGAAATTTCTGGCTTTCCATTTATAGAAGCTCATCGTGGCTCAAGGTTCATATAATCTAAAGATAACGAGAGCTTAAAAGTGCTTTGGCTGTGGATTTGTTGGAAAAGGGAAGAAACATATCTCCCAAGATTCTAATTAGCACTAGAATAAGCAACCCAACAAAAAGAAAGATGTGCAAGGATATCTGGGTTAATTTCTAAAAATCTTGTGACGCCTTAAATAAAATGCGATTCACAGACACCAAGGTTAGCAGTTAGAAGAGAAAGCTGTTTAAAGGCACAACCTAATGGCTTCTTAGAAGGTTACAATAAAATGGATTTTTTACTAAGCTAGAGCCTTGAATCATTTATATAATTTATCGATTGGCTGTTACTTTCATTTCTGTTTGTATGGTGACCTGAAACAAAAACCAAAACTTTTTCTTTATAATAATTTTAGTTTTAATAACCCTTCGTAGTAAGACATAAATCGGGTATGACCACCTGAACCCTAATTAAGTTTTACTGCAAGACAGAAGGTATTAGGGTAATCAATTCCTTCTGTCAAGCCACAGATGTGCCAGCAATCATTTTAATACCTTTTTTTATTAGATGTATACCAGCCTCTTTTTCTTCTTTAAAAAAAACCTTCAAAAAATGGTTTTTAAAAACAAGGACACACAGCAAGTGCCACCTTGCTGCTTTAATTAAGGCTGTGATAAAAAGTTTTGTGTTTTATTACCTCCTAATTGTACAGTAATAAGTTTTCCTTTTTCAGAAAGCCATTGACTATTCATGTTTTTTATTTGAAAACATGTTGTGATTTTAAAAACAGCAGGGGTCATATTTGTCCTTGCTCATCATTGCATCCTCACGCCTTACCCTATACCTGGCATACAGTGTATCTGATAAAGTCATATGATGGAATACCATTCAGCAACAAAAAGGAACGAACTATTCACTGATGTACACAACAACCCCCAGAGTGACTCTCCAGAGAATTACAAGTGAAAATGGCCACTCCCGAAAGATCCCATATGATATGACTGCATTTACGTAAAAGTTTTGAAATGACAAAATTATTGAAACAGAAAGCAGATTAGTAATTGTAGGAGTTAACGAGGGAGTGGGGTAGGAGGAAAATTGGTGTAGCTATAAAAGAGCGACATGAGGGAGCCTTGTGGTGATGGAAATAGTCTGTGTCAGTGTCAGCATCCTGGGTGTGATGCTGGACTCTAGTTTTGGAAGATGTCACCATTACAGGAACCAGGTGAAGGGAACATGGGACCTTTATATTATTTCTTAACTGCATATGAATATACTATTATTCATATACAAAATAAGAGAGCACATACATGATGATCCCACTTTTATCAAATCTGCACATTAATAGATAATCATATAATATCTATATATTAATAGGGAAATGTCTGGAAATATAAACAAGAAAAGAGTAATAGTGGTCATCTCTGTTGGAGAGATGATGGGTGATTTTTCAATTTCTTCATACGTTCATGCATTACCAAAGTTTTTCCAATGAGCATGTTATACTATGAAAGTAAAAAAAAAAAAGATTAAATCCATTTTTATTATGAAAAAAGAGAAGTAATACATGCTCACTGTATACATTTTTTTCCACTAAACATTTTACATTAGTTCTTCAAAATATAATTTTAAAAGCTGTTCAACATTCTATGACACTGATTTATCATTTTTACCATTTCTCTACTATGGGGACCTAAGGAATCTTTCTAAATTCTTATTGTTAAAAACCAATGCAATAGATTCCTTCTACCTGAATCTTCACATATATGTCTGATTATGCCCTATACCTGGAACTCTAGTCATGGAGTTATTGGATCATAGAATTAGGGATACTGGAACATACTAAAAATGGCTTTTCTGAGAAATTATACATTTATGTCTCACCATTAGTGTATGTGTGTGAGACCATTTCACTCTGTCCCTAAGAAGCTGCCAAAGCTGTGTTCGCATTCCGAGCTCCACAGATCAAACAAGGAAAGCATCAGACTAATGTCATACAGCCACATCAAGGCATAGTAACATTGACGTCATACCAGTCTTGGACTTTGCACAATCTAACATGTCTTGCTTACTTGCTCCTCTTTATTTCCCTTTACCTTCAGGAAGTTCAAACTTCTTAGCCTGACATCCAAAACCGACCTCTTTTCACCTTGTTCACCTGGCTGCAGCCACTCCCACCTCCTTGCTGTTCCTCAAACACACACCTCTGCCCAAATGCCCTTGTCTGGATATCCACGGTGCTCACCACCTTACTGAGTTCAGGTCTCTGCTCGAAAGTTCCCTGTCAGAGGCCTTCCCACCTGACTCTTTGCAAATCACCAACCCCTTCTCCAGTCTTCCTATCTGTATTTACTTGCCCTGTTTTTCTCCAGCAATGTCACACTAAAAGCTTTTTATTATTTCCCCAACGTTTTCTGAAACTTTAAAACAAAAAATCCTATCCTCCAAGGCACTGACATCACAACTTACACAGGCTTTTGTCTTCTAATGATTACAGGAACCAAGATCAGCTCTAGCACAATTTATTTGCAAGGCCTCCCTCCATCCTACAACCTTTATATTGACGTCTTTTCTCCATCATGGCCTCCACCTATGCAAATATCCATAATCTAATGCTGTTCACTGAGGAGCCAGCCCTATTCACGCTGCCCTCTCTGTTCAATACCCTGTGGGTCAAGACTGCTGTTCTCTGCATCTTCCTCTCCACCTTTATAGCATCCAGTCTGGGTCCTCTACAGCAGCCAAATCAACAAAGATATAGTATAATCAGCTAACACATACTAAGGTATGTGATTCAAAAAGCAACTGAGAAAAGCAAATTATTGGAGTTTCTAACTGGGGAAAAAAAAATACATGCAAAATGCATGGCTTGTATTACTAAGACACTTGCTTTCCATTTATTTCTTCAAATTTTCTCATCTCTTTGATTTTGTCATAGTCTTTCCACCTGAAAAGTCTTATTCTGGTTTGACCTCAACCAAGAACCATCATCTCCCTTCTGTTTGTCATTCCATTCAGCGCTGACCTACTCCCTCTGAACAGCAAAGGATGCTTCCTTCTGACACTCCTCCTCTCTAAGCTAGTGTTTTTCTACTTCAGTGAGTCTCCATTTCGTATTGAATTTCAGCCTCTCCTTCAGAATGTATTTGAAAGCTCCCTTTTGCTTTTCACAGATCACTTCCACAGATTAGCTCCTACAGATATCAGGAACTAGATCCATGCAATCAATGCTATGTAGAATGCTTGCTTTCAAATGTCATTATGCAATTCAATTATTTTTAGAAGAAACTATTTTGAGATAAAAAACATATCCTTAAAAATAAGGCCACCTTTATGTTATTTCTTTTTCCTCTGTTGTTATATAGGTAATGCAATGTGTTTGCTTTTCTTTTGTTGTATACTTGGACTTTTTCATGGTTGCAATTAACTAGAAACATTTTAAATTTCATTTTTCCTCGAAATAGGAAATAAATCAAAACAAGGCAGTGAAAATGGAAAGAACCACAGGTAACATCCTGTGCTGTTTTGATCCTCAGGCCCCAGAAACGTCTACTCACCAGACTTCTTTGCCTTCAAAGCAATAACAGCTGCTAGCTCTCTCTGCACCTGATAAATATTAAGGGGAAAAAAAATCAAATTAGAATAAGGAAAATGTAGCTATCAAAAGTGGTACTTTATTTTTACATATGTGACCCAAATTAAAAGCTACTGTAATTAAAGCTAAGCTTGCTCCCATTTTGGGGTTTTTGTTTGTTTGTTTTTAATAACATGGAAAACCCTCTGCACAAGAGTTTTACACTAATAATCTGGAAGAATCATATTGACTGACTTTAAAAAGAAATCAGACAGTTGCCAAAATGTATGTATTATAAGACATTGGTATTTTTGCCATGGTGATGGTAAGAACCTCAAAAATATGATTATAAAACATTCAGAAACAATGTAAATAAATTATTAAAATGAGCACGATACCTTGGAAAAGATATTGAATAGTATTTCTCATTCAAACATTGTTTATACAGAGAATCTAGAGCAGCGGTTCTCAACCTGTGGGTCATGACCCCTTTGGGAGTCGAATGACCCTTTCACAGGGGTCGCCTAAGACCACCGGAAAACAAAAAGATATTTACATTACGATTCATAACAGTAGCAAAATTACAGTTATAGAGTAGCAACGAAAATAATTTTATGGTTGGAGGTCACCACAATATGAGGAACTGTATTAAGGGGTCGCGGCATTAGGAAGGTTGAGAACCGCTGAGCTAGAACAATTGAGATAGGTGACCATGGTTTCACTAAACCTCTGCTCAAACACAACGAATATTCACTTTAAGTCTGAAAGGCTTACAGCAACCCGTGTGGGAAGATGCCACATGAAAGCAAGTGCTATTAACTCATAGGGCAGGTGGAATGGGAACAGATAAGACAAACTTTAAAGCCCTAAGTGCCCGTAAACCTCCACGCACTGGTCCAGATTTTTGCTTGCTCACTCTCTCTCAACCCCACATGTTTTGAATGCTTAAATCCTTTCCTAAAAGCTTTCCCAAAGAGGAATATAAAACAGAGGAAAAAAAGATAACCTCAAGGACTTTCGAAGTTAACATTTAAGGTCCGGCCTAGTGGCTCAGTTAGTTAAGAGTTAGCTTAAGAGCATGAGTCTCTGAGCAACAGGGCCACCGGTTCAATTCCCACATGGGCCAGTGACGCTGAGCCCCGAGCTGAGCTGCCAACAGATGGCAGGATGGCTCAACTGGTGAGAGCACATGCTCCTAACAACAAGACTGCCTGTTCAATGGTGGGCTATGCCCACCCACAACTAAGACTGAACTCGGCACCTTGAGCTGAGCTGCCGCCCGGATGGTTCATTGGATACAGCGTGCGCTCTTAACAAGGCTGCTGGTTTGACTCCTGCATGGGATGGTGGTTACGACCACCCGCAACTAAGATTGTAACACAGCACCTTGAGCTTAGAGGCCACCAGCTGCCAACTGGCAACCAGATGGAGACTGGCACCCTCTACAACTAAGACTGAAGAACAACAACTTGGTTGGTCCCCCTCCCCAATTCTCCAACACTGTTCCCCTCCCCCAATTCCCCAATAAAAAATAAATAAATAAAATAATAATAATAATAATAATAAACATTTAAAAACAAAAAAGATAATGAAGATAATCTTTGGGAAATCTCTGTTTGATGGTCATAAAAGTTCCATAATGAGTAAGTTCATTCCTCTTCAGGACACAATCTTTTAAGCTTAGCAGTGTGTGTGTGTGTGTGTGTGTGTGTGTGTGTGTGTTCTGGTGTTTGGAAGTGGTGGTGGTGAGTTTGGAAGGGTCCTGCTAATGAGATTTTAAAGGGAGAATATGGAAGTTCAAGGTTAAAGAAGATTTGCTATTGAAATTAATCTAATTTATATTCATTTACTTGAAGGTTAAAGTAGCACTATATGCTAGGCATTGGGATCCCACTTAGGACCACTTTCAAAATAGCCAGGGCATCATCAGCCGGAAAGAGACAGCTTTCCCAGCCCTGCGTTACTGCCGTGCTGTCCCGGCTGGCTAGTCTGACTGCCATTCAAAAGGGTCTACTCTTGTTTTAGCTGATTCTTTGAAACCTTCAGGCTCTCTCTCCAGAAAATTACATGGTGATAAGACAGTCCCTGTCCAACCTTGGAAGTCTGAGCTCTGAGAATGCTCATGGTACGAAGATGAGCAGTTAAAGAACGTACGGGACAGAAGAGGGCTAGGGGAGATACACGTGATGAAGGACCATAGGAAAACCTTTACAAATACTGGCCTGGTTAGTCCAATTAAAACAACGAAATAAAACATTAATTATTGCCTAGTTCATGTATTTGAAATTGTTTATTATAGTACTACAGTAAGGTTTATTATATCATTACCATCTCTTTTCAGGATTGCCCTCCTTCACAGTGTCACAGATGTTCGGAGCTAGGGCCAAGATACAGGCTATAAATAGTCACTGAGACCTAGTCAAAAGCTACCCAATTTTATGACCTCCCTGGGAAGATCCCACCATGGCTCAGAGACAGAAAGCAAGCAGAGATGGAGAATGATGCACGAGGTGGGTCACTTAATTTGCTGACAGAGGATCAAAAACAATCTTCTCTCCAGCTTTCTGTTTTCCATGCCTGAAGTTCTCTTCATGAGATCTTCAGCTTTTCTTTCTCTAATTAGAAATAAGGCTCAAAATATAAACAGCTCAGAAAAGAAAAGTACTATATTCCTACCATTGAATAACTGTACATCTTTCAAAGATTTAGTGAGGAAAGAAAGGGAGGAATGAGATGAGCGAGCAACCAATACAGCGTCTGGGGGCAGATGGAATGGAGATGACAGACGGCAATGAGAAAGAACTGCACTGTTCAGTTGAGAGGAAACCTAAGCTTTTTTATTTAACATAAAGTAAACGAGATTACTTTACTGTACTACACTAAATCCCCTAAACGCCTGCAGTCAGGAAGGATGCAAGAGTGTTTTGTGCATGGTGAGGTGTAGAATAGCTTCTCCTGCCCCAGGATGGAAAAGGTTTTTGACAAAACCCCGAAGGTTGGTTATTCATCCTACAAAACACAAACCACAAAGCACTGATCAAGCAAAAACACAAATTAGCTAAGATCCCATTATATGCTCCTCTAGCATTTTCACAGCACTATTTTTTTTTTTAGCTGAGTCATCCTGCCACCTGTTGGCAGCTCAGCAGCAGCTCAGCTTGGGCTGGGAATCGAACTGCTGTTGCTCAGAACTCGCACACTTGAGCGAGCTCTTAACCAACTGAGCCACTCGGCCAGCCTTTTTTTTTTTTTTTTTTAACACACTGGCAATCATTTAATCATTTTTCACTGTCTGACTAATGCCTGTCTTGTGGATGGAAGCTCCGCTGAGGCAGGGACCTGCTTGTCTTTTTATGGTATTATCCAGGGCAATCAACACTCATTCATTGACCCACAGGAGGTAGATGCATAGGCAACCTTAAGAGAACATAGAAAGGATTTAGGAGAGAGAAAAAGCTGCCTGAGGGAGGACAATGAAAAATCAAAAGAAAAGGCATTCACCACTAATAAACTACTCCCAGCAGGAATCTTCGGAACATATTAAGACTCAAAGCCTCCTTTGCAAATAATTGTTAAGTTTCTATTGAAAAATAAACCTTTGAACAACTGCAAAGAGACTAGAATTTTTTTTAAGTACTAATAAGAGACCTGTTTGCATCAAAAAACAAATACCATACTCCAGCACCAGTCCAGCCTTCAGGATGGGTATAAAATTAGTAGACATTTACAATCCATTTTTCCGTTTTAGAATATAAAAGTTCTGAAAAAAACAAAAGTTTCTGTTTGACTCACATCCGGGCCCACATTCTGACAACTTCCTGAGAGACCCTGAGCAAAAACCACCCAGCTATAAGATGCTCCTGAATTCCTGACATTAAGCAACTGTTTGAGATAATAAATGTGTGTTGTTTTAAACCATTAAATGAGGGGGTAGATTGTTATGCTGAAGAGTCTTTATTGGACTATGATCATTTTTGTATTTTAACCAGTGTTGTTGGTGAACCTTAGTTTCTCTCACCATGGCCGAAATGGAAGCCTCTTCTCAGATCAGGCTGGAGAAATGTACACATGTAGCACCAACTGACCAAGAACATTGATTAGGGCTGGCCAAGTGGCTCAGTTGGTTAAGAGCTTGCTCAAGAGTGCAAGCTCTGAGCAACAGGATCACCAGTTCCATTCCCACATGTGCCAGTGAGCTGCGCCCAAGCTGAGCTGCCACTGAGCTGCCAACAGGTGGCAGGATGGGTTAGCTGGTGAGGATGGCTTTGCCTGTTCGAGATGGTGGGCTAAACCCACCCGCAACTAAAGACTGAACTCAGCACCTTGAGCTGAGCGGCACGACTGGACTTGGAGCTGAGCTTGCTGCACCCTCCACAACTAAGATTGAAGGACAACAACTTGTCTGTTCCCCTTCCCCAATTCCCCAACACTGTTCCCCTCCCCCAATTCCCCAATTAAAAAAAAAAAAACTTTAAAAAAAAAGAATATTGACTAGGTAGTTCATCTTGATCAAGAGCCAAGAGCCACACACTGATATTGGCCATTGTTTTTATTTAATATGGGTGCTAAGCCACTACCTGTAGTTAGAAGAAATGCGTTCTTCTTACTCTGACAGGAAATATATCATTACATTGGCCTTTCCTATAAACAATCCTTCCCTACTTTGATCTGAACCCCTAGGGCTAGACAGATTTCAAAATTCAAAATTTTATACATTTCAGAAAGGAACCCTGCTTCCGTCACAACCACAGTGAAGTCTGGGGCAGCAACTTGTAATCAGAAATCAGATATTAATATTTCTAAAATGAAATGTATGATTATTTGTACCAAATGGAATAAAGGAAGGCAAAAAGAAGCCTCAGGATTTTCCACTCAATATGTTCAGTGTAGGTTAGATTTTTGTCACCAATTAAGTCATGAAAAACTTGTTTTTCTCAGAGCTTTTATATGTTAGAGCTGAATAATGGATTGTAAATGTCTACTAATTTTACACTAAAAGTTTCTCTCCCTCTTTTTCTCATGTTTCTGCTTGTCAAATAGCTATGTAGTCACTACTTAAGTGTACTAAGAAATGAATAGCTTAGATAGTTTTCATCTGTCTATTTCAGCAATTCTCAAACCTGACTGCACAGTAGAGTCACATGGGGAACTTTAAAAAAGCGCTGATACTTGGGCCCCAACTAAATGGGAATTTCTAGGGGAGAAGTCCAGGCATCAGTATTTGCTGTTGCCATTTGTTTAAAAGTCCCTAAGTGACTCTAGGTTGTATCCAGGGTTGAGAATCACTGCTCTATTCAATAAGAAATCTTAGTTTCCCGAAGACTCAACCTTTTAATATTATAATCATATCAACTGACAATCAATCTTTATATTTTATTTTGTTCTCCGCTAATTGAATTCATTTGTAAAGGAACATGGCCTTCACTGTGTGTTTTAGGCATAAAATGATACTCTAATCCAATCAAATGGTAAGATTCAGTTACTACATCAGCAGTTTGACAGACACAATCTACTCAAGCACAAGGAAAATTGCAAGGATGCTTTCTAAGAAGCTTGTTTTAATTTAAAAAATAGTTTACTCAATATAAAAAGAACTACATAATTCAAAACGCACCTGTAGCTTAGGGTATATTTGATCCTGTAAATATCTAAATAGAGGATAATTAAGGGACTGATAAGACGTATCTCAAAAATTTCCCTCTCCCCTGGTTACCCGTCAGAAACATGTTGAAATGTTTTGTTTTTCTAGCTTCAATTATCAGCAGAGCTGTTCACAAAACAACCCTGAAATTTGACAGGAACAAGGGTCAATCGCATCTCCAGCATTTTGTCTTCTTTCCTCTCTGGAGCTTTACCAGTGCCTTCAGCCTCCAAATCAGAATGCTAGCAAAGCTGTTTTGCATCAATGTCAAGAATCAACAGACAACAGAAAGTGTCAAATGCAAACTCTGAGTGCCAGGGAGCATCTCTTTGGAAGAGGTTAACTGAGAAGACGTGAGCAGGCTTTGCGGTGCAAGAGGTCCTTGAAAACCAAGTGAGAAGCTGGATAAAAGAAAGGTCATGTTGGGAGAACAGACCAATAGAAGCAAACATCTTAGCGAACCAAAGGGTTGTCTTCACAAACTAATTTTGAATGGAATGACCTATTCACACATTTCCTAAAGGTCTTTAGTAAATCTATTAATTTTACAAACATTTAAAATTTGATACCGTGATAGAAATGTTTTTAAAACATAGAACTCATTTCCTCAATTGCCCAAATTAAATATAAGGAGAAACATAATCCAATATTTTCCCCTGTTTTAGTCCAAAATGTATTCACTTTTAAACCTCTATAAAATCTTAAGCTAATAAGGGCTTTCAAAATTCTAGAAAACAAACAAATAAATATGCTTCTTAAAGTACGCAAAATACTTTTAGATAAGACACAAACTGGGCAGTAATGGTGGCTGGATTTTTGTCCTGTGAAGGAATACGAACTCAAGCTAAGTAACAATTTTCTTTGTTCCTCAGGAGTCTGTTTTCCTATTTCCAAGTTCGTTATTTTGTGCTGAAGATCTAATATTGCCACAAGCCTGACACATGAATAATCTTGTGATTACCTGTTCATGTCAACCAGTGATTAGAAAACTAAGAAAGGTATTCATATATCTGTCCAGACACTACTGCTCTCCACCTAACAGGCTATTTAACTAATAGTTGTTTTCCCAGTAATTGCTGTCACCACATCAAAGATGTTTGTTTAGCATGTTGGGATAAAATATGCTTATGCTTACTCATCTATTTCAAGGCGATTAGGGGTATTTTTAAAACCTCTTGTATAGACTTTTTGTTGAATACATACAAATATGGCTATTAATTTTATTATAACTTAGACAACAGCTGGCTAAGCTATCAAAGACTAATATATATGTAGAAGTGGCCTGAACGTAACAAAACAAATGGGAATAAAGCCCTACACTTAGGTTTTTAAGTCTGTTTTTTAAGTGGCCCACATGTACATACAGCTCCTTGGACAGAGGTTCCCATGAAAAAGATGTGCTACTTTTTAGATGATCACAAGCATGGTATGAGCTAACAATGGACATGAGATTATTTAGAATGGATAACAATGTTTTTAGGAATATAACTAGAAGAATGACATTCGAGACACACACACACACACACACACACACACACACACACACACACACACACGGTAGACTCCAAAAAGGTCACCATCTGGATCGTATTTGTGTTGGAGGATCATTTGTTTAAGTTCATGAGGAGTAGACAGTACGCATATGAAGATGACTAGGAGATAGTCTCCTCCTTATAGCTAAATGCAATAGATGCAGCACCAGTCATCCTTTAGTTTGTCCTCTGTTGGACTTGGCGGTGTTACCCACTTTCTTCTTAACCACTGAGATTCCACGGCACCATGAGCTCCAGGCTTCTCTTTCCTCTCTGGATGCTACTTCTCTTCTCCCAACGCTCTCCTTTCCCTCTCTCTTTAGATTTTGATGATCCTTGGTGATCTAGCCTCAGCCCTCTTGACGTCCTTCTCCTTCTGTTTATTCTCCCAAGCAATTTCATTTGGTCACAGGCTTCACTTATAGCTCTGTCTCCAGGGCCGTAGAGCCCCCATCTCCTGGACCTAAGAGTCCTGGACCTAAATGCCCCACTAGTATCTCAAACTCAATATTTCTCAACATGATGTCACTTGCTTACCACGTCCCACCACCCCATAATCTGCTCCAGGTCCCATACACCCAGTCAGTAATGGTACCACCATACACCCATGGTCTCAAGTCAAGGAGGAGGTATCCCTGATTTATCTTAGCCCACCATCTTCTCCCACTCAGACTGCTGTCTCTGATTTATCACTCTTCATACTACATCATTCTTTACCCTACAGCAAGTCTAATCACCCTAAAATATAAATTTCATATTATATCACTTGCTAAAAAGCTTTCAAAGACTTCCCATGATGCCATGACTGAGTTCAGTGTCTAGTATTGGATATATTGTATTCTTCTGATCTGGTCTTCAGTATCATCTCTATCTCTATTCCTCTTCTCAAAGTCCATGTTTAAAAAAAATATGAAATCAATGCTTCAGCCTTAGTAAAAGAGAACAATTACAATTCTCTGAAGAAGTCATGCTCTTTCTTTGCTCTGGGCCTTTCCATATGCTCGTCTCTCTGTCTGGAATGCCTCTCCACCTTCCCACTTTGTGTGGCTGTCACTTACTTGTCCTTCAGGTCCCAACTTAGTTACCGTCTTCTCTTGAGTGTCACCCACCTCCCACCATGGAGCGAAGTCCTCCCTGTTTATACTCCGGTAGCATTCTACACTTCCCTCAATTATAGCACCATCACAGGCTAGTGCAGTCTCCTCTTTAGCGGGGAGTCTCCAATAGCAGATTACAAGTCCACTGAAATGGACTCCTTTATTCATCATTCTAACCCCAGCTCCTGTACCACTCCTGGTACATATGTTTGTGCTCAAAAATACAACTGAAGAAGTGTTTGTAGTTGCTGCTGGGAAGAGAAGACTAGGGGGGAACACGATTATTAGTTTCAAGTATTTAAAAGGTTGAAAGTAAAATTCAGACCCATAGAGAGAAGTAGCAAAAACACACGTTTTAGCTCTAAGAACTTCCAAATAATCAGACGGTCTACTATGTGAGGCTCAGTTGAAGGTGCTTCATATGAGAAGGTAAATATCAGATGCACCCAGACCATGGAATCCTTCTAAAGATTTGTTTTATGAGTGTCTCCTTTCCAAATCGTCTACTATCAGAAGAGAACAAGCATGAGCCTCCTGAGGTGGTGAAATCTGTCAGCCTGCAACTGAACAGCTGGTGATGTTCAAGCCATTCAATCCACCCAACAGAGATAGAGGTAGTGCAAATCTTAACAAAGAGATGAAAAAAGAAAAAAAAAACGGTTGGAGGACCTTTCTAGTTGTGAAAAATCTCATAAATTTCATTCATGGCACAAAGAACAGGAAAAGTTACAGATGTAATGGTTGAAGGAAACCTGAAAAGAGCAAGCTAATGATGCTGACTTCGTTTCAAGAACACAGGTATTTCTACTCTCTCAGTCTTCAAAGCTGCTCTTACTACTCCTGATCAGTGGTATCCCCAACACCCCAACTGCTGATAATGTGAATTTCTTCACAAATAAAAATTTCATATATATGAAATGTATTTTAAGGAAACAAGTGTATATTGAACATTGTGATTTTTGCTATAATAATGAAATAAAACATTATGTCTGCATCATTAAACTTTTAATGTTTATGTCTCAAGTTATTTTTTTTTCCATTTTCTGATAAGCCCAGAATATTCTCAATCTATACTACATTTAAATGCTTCTTTAGTGTATTTACATAATAATTTAACAAAGTATCTTTAAAGACGTAATATAATTTGCAAACTCATGTCTTACTACACCTTTCATCCTATATTACATGTCATTCCTTACATAGTAAAAATGTCTTTTTTCAATTATTGTGCTTTTTGGAGGTATTACTACTGTAGCAATAGTATAACCACAACAGCAGTCAGGCCCCAGCTGTTCGAGGCATCTCTTATGATAGGGGTCTCCTGTCTGTAGGGGTAGATTCCTGTAAAACCTTGTAGGGATGTTACATTGGAAACACTGTATTGGGATGAATCCAGGTCAGCTAAAACCCTTTCCAACTATTGGGTTGTCGGAAAAGTCATGACGTATTTTTTCTATGTTTTTTGTTGCAAAAATGTGTCATGACTTTTCCAACAACCCAATAGAAAGTCTAACTATGAAAATTGCTAACATGGGAGCCTGGGAGATCAAGATTCAGAACTCAAGATCCAAAAGCCTAAAACAGGTGAAGGAAATCTCTGTATTTTATGCCAACCTGGAGAGAAGTTCTAGGATTCTGGGTGGTGGGACAGAATCACAGCCCTCTCCCTCAGAGGATTGTTGTCAGAATTAAATGAGTTAATACCTAAAGCATCTGGAACTGGAACAGTGCCCGCCGCAACCAACTGCTTTTTCAGTGTAAGCTATCAACATCATCATCATCGCATTATTATAGTTAATATAGTTGAACTAAACAATAAAATACAATAGAAGAAAAGACAATCCAGTCCTTAATTGCTGTAATATTTCATATGTGTAAGCCCCCTTTTCCCACCTAAATTATAGTCTCTTTGACACCAGTATTAACTCTGCTTATTATATTCTACCTACCTCGCCCTCCATTGCAAATAGCATAAGAGGGACTGATTTGTTTCATCGAAGTTGTGAACAGTGCTTAAAAGGCTTGTGTTTTCAGAGTTTAAAAAGAAACTTTCAGGTTTCCACGGAATTCTCAAGTCTTTATAAATGTATGAAGGACAGGCTTTAGTTTTAGAAATCCACTTTGAAGCTTCAGAGGTTTCAATCAACTAGCAGGCCTGGCAGCTTCTGACATTCGAGAAAGAACTGTTGTTATTTTATGAATCAAGGGCTTGTGGGTATGTATTCCACAAGGAATGTGTATTAATTTTGTATTTCTGCCATAACAAATTATCACCCATTTAACAGCTTAAAATGACATTCATTAATCATCTCACATTTCTGGAGGTTAGAAGTCCAGTACATCATGGTTCAATTGGATCCTTCTCCTTAGAGATTCTCAAGGCCAAAATCAAGGTACGGGCAGGGCTGTGCTCTTTACCGTACGCTTTGAGGGGTATGTGCTTCCAGGTTGCTGGCAGAATCTAGTTCTTGCATCTGTAGGATTAAACTGTCTATTTCTTTGCTGGTTGTCACCTGAAACCTGCCCTTAGAGGCCTCTCTCTGGTCATTGCATGTAGGCCTCTCTTCCTCAGAGTCAGCAATGCTATGCTGAGTCCTTCTCATGCTGGAATTTCTCTTTAAACATCTTCTGCCATTTCTCTTTGACTCTCACCAGGGTAAGTTCTTTGCTTGGGGCTCAGGGTAGTAGACTGGGTTCATGCGGACAATCCAGTTCTATTGTCTTAATTACATCTGCAAAGTAGCTTTTGTGGTATTTATAGGTGCTAAGTGGGGTATTAATCTTCAGGGGATCATTCTACCTACTAAGGAATACTAACACAGATACTCAGAGCATTCCTGAAAAACTATCCCTAGACACCTTTTCAGGGCCTTATACTGGGTTGTTGGAAAAGTCATGACGTATTTTGTCTATGTTTTTCAAAGGTCATTTATTTAAATAAAGAACAAAGATCAATCAATAATATAGTGCCCGTTTTGTTTCATAGCCTTTTGCCATCTTTCAGTGAGTTTCATAATTCCTTGTTCATAGAAGGACCTGTCTTTATTTGCAAAAAACTGAACAAGGTGCTGATTTACAGCCTCATCTAAATTGAACCTTATACCACGCAAAAAGTTTTGAAGAGAGCAAAACAAGTGGAAGTCTGACGGCGCAAGGTCAGGTGAGTATGGTGGGTGTGGCAACACATCCCATCCAGGCTCCAATAATTTTTGATGGGTGATCAAATTTGTGTGTGGTCTTGTGTTATCGCAATGGAACACAACTCCTTTACAATTAACAAGCTCTGGACGTTTCTGCATGATGGATTCATTCAGACTGTCTAATTGCTGACAGTACACATTAGAATTGATTGCTTGGTTCCTTGGTAGGAGCTTGAAAAGCACGACACCTTTAAAATCCCACCACACTGAGACCATAACCTTCCTCTGATGAATGTCTGCTTTCGATGTCGTTTAAGGCGAACCATTATGTCGGGACCAAGACCATTTGCACACCACATTGTTGTAAACAATCCACTTCTCCTCACCAGTTATCAGTCACTTAAAAAAAAGTTATCAGTCACTTAAAAAAAAGACCGTTTTCCTCACATTTAATGAGCATATTGCAGATGGTTATACGTGCCATCAAATGAACTTCTTTGAGCTTATGTGGAACCCAAATATCGAGTTTGCTTATGTATGCCAGCTTCTTCAGGTGGTCGTGAACACTTGAATGATGGATGTTCAACATTTCTGCAATCTCTTGTGTCGTGTAACATGGGTTTGACTCGATCAATGCCTTTATTTTGTCACCATCAACCTCGGTGGGCCTCCCTGACAGAGGAGTGTCATTGAGATCAAAATCATCAGCATGGAATTTCATGAACATCGTTGGCACTGACGTTCTTGTAGAGCATTGTCACCGTAAATTTTATGCAACTTTTCACAAGCTTGACGTGTTCTTTCCTTTATGGAAGTAAAACAGTAAAATAGGGCAAAAATGCACAGTTTGGTCTTTCATTTTCAACTTGTAAAATCTCGAAAACTCAACCAAATCGCTCAATTTTTTTTTTAGAATGAAGCTAGAGCTGTCAGCTTTCAAATGACATAGCAATAACATAGATGTGAATGACTAGTACTTCCAAAAATGAACTAGTGCCATCTGTTGCAAAATTGTGTCATGACTTTTCCGACAACCCAATAGTAACTTGCTAATAGAGCCTAGTCCTGGAACGTGATTTACCTGCTATAAAATCTTGACCAGAGTTTGCACACTCCTGAGTCCACACGATGGAACCAGAAGACCTGAGAACCAGTGAGAATGAATTTTTAAATTGCTAAACCATGCAGCCATTTTTATCAGTATTTAATGATTCCTGACAGATTAAAAAAATTAAAATGCTATTTAATACAACTTCATAGGTCTCATTTCATAAAATTCTTCAGATAAGAAAAGAATTCTATAATCAAATCACAAACCCAATCTGTTGAGACCTATTCAGAAACTATAAAGTGTTGTAAGTGAAGATAATGTGGAAAATTGCTTTTTGAACCTTAAATTGGCTGTAAGTTATGTGGATTTTTAATTAATACTTACTGTCTGAAATGCTTCATCTCTCCAATGTGAATGATAATACACTCTGCTCTGTGAGATTGAAATATGATAGTGTATGAAAAGTATTAGCGGAATGCCTGCACAATGTAAAAACGCCACAAATATTAGCCATTCTTAGCCTTTTACCCACTTCCCACTTGGTCTGCTGAAATCAACAGTAGGGTAATAAAGTAACATCTGCAAGCAAATTTCTTCACTAATTCACCCATGCAGAAGTTCATCTCTGTGTTGCTACTAATAGCAAAAGATTGAAAGAAAGCACAATATTAAAAAATAGTGGTAATGATAAATCTGTGGAATGGGGTACTATGGAACCATTATAAATGCTGTAGGAGGTACTTTTAGCATGAAAAACTTACTAAGTGAAAAACACAGACTACAAAATAAAAGGGTCATTTTTTTTCTTTTTTAAAGATTTGTTTTAATTGGGGAATTGGGGGAGGGGAATAGTGTAGGGGAATTGGGGAAGGGGACCAGCCAAGTTGTTGTTCTTCAGTCTTCGTTGTGGAGGGCGCTAGTCGCCATCTGGCTGCCCACCGGCAGCTCATGGCCTCTAAGCTCAAGGTGCTGTGTTCAATCTTAGTTGCAGGTGGGTATAGCCACCATCCCATGCGTGAGTCGAACCCTGCAGCCTTGTTAAAAGTGCACGCCCTATCCACTGAGCCATCCAGGCGGCAGCTCAGCTCAAGGTACCAAGTTCAGTCTTAGCTGCGGGTGGGCATAGCCCACCATCGAACAGGCAATCTTGTGGTTACACCAGCTGAACTATCTAACCTGTTGGCAGCTTAGAGACAGCTCAGCTTCGGTGCAGCGTCACTGGCCCATGTGGGAATTGAACTGGCAGCCCTTTTGCTTAGAACTCATGTTCTTAAGCCATCTCTTAACCAACTGAGATACTCATTTTTTGTAAAAAAAGAAATACACACAAGAAGAAAAACTGAGGAATTAAGAAACGCTAAGATATTAATAATGACTTATTTATGAGTGGTTTCTTATGGGTATTTTTCCTATTCTATAATTTTTTTAAATTGTAAAGTGTTTAAGTTCAAGTTAAACAATCTAAGTGTCAGATAAATTTTTAAAAATTGCAAAGCATAATCCACAGTAATGACAACTCTACCAGATTGATCATTTTGACATACAAATATAGGAATAGGATTCACATAGTTTCTACTCGGTATTCACATAAAATTTCATTATATTCTAATTTTTACATCACTATAGAATAACAGTAACTACCTTAAAATCTACTTTATTCCATCACCACCAAAAAATTCAAGTAATTTTCACTTGTTTATATGCCTCTGGGTCCTTCTATATATATGGATATACTATATAAAGCTATAACACTGACTTAACGATGCAAAATTGCATTTCATCCAAGCATTTATAAGAAGCTCTATTTTAAACAAATGAACAAAGAAGTAGCCAGTATGAAATGTTCATGGATCATTATTTTAAAGCTCCTTCAACTTTCCTGAGATAGGATTTCATAGTATCACTTCACAAACCCCTCACTGTCAATACACAAATCGATAGCTGAATTGTATTTTTCTATTATTGGCAGTTAAAAATGTCTGTTTTCTATGTGTACTGCACATCAAAATAATTTTCTTCATCTTGTTAGTAGACACCCAAATACCATAATATACATGTACATGTATACACACAAACACACTTCTTCCGCTATTCACAAGGGATTCATTGAGATATGTTTTATTCTTGAATGGGTTCTACACACTCACAGCTTTCTGTTCAGATGCTTTTAAATAAATGTCCCCCCAGTGGGCTCATTTCAGTAGGCAAAACAGCATGCATTATATGGCTCACCATACCTAAATTCTCAAGGCTAGAGTTAAATTAGATCACCACATAATCTGGGTAGGTGCAGACGGTTTCTTTGGAAGTAAGATGATAACTTAGCAATTAATTTTAAAAGGCTGTGTGTGTACATCTGTATCTTTTGGTATTTGGGGATCTATCCCCATGATGCAGGAAAGCATTCTGATGTGCAATAGACAGAGAACATATGTGCATTTTTCTATTGACAAAAGACAGAGACACATCATTCAGCTACCTGTTTGGGTATTGACAGTCATGATGGGTTTGTGAAGTGTTCCTGTGAGATCCTATCTGAGGGAAACTGAAGGAGCTTTCACCAGCTCTCCAAGTGGTCCTGGAGACCTACGCTCCACCGCCCAAGGCCCTCTGGACACTCTAGCTGAGGAGGGGAGCTCTACAGAACAATGAGGGAAGGTACTAATGCGCCCCATGGCTTCTTATAAAAGCCAAGAACAAGGAATACTATACCAGAAATGTGCTACAATTCCTCTGATGCTTTTTAAATGCTCCTTGAAACCAGATCTGTCTTCTAGGGTCTCACTTGACACTTTCTCTAAAAACTCAATCTACCTGGCCCTTCTCCAAATCACACAGTGGCTCTTAAGCCACTAGAAGAGCTGGAGCCAGGCTAAGGATTCCAAGTAGGAATTTTATGTTCCCCACAGATAAGAAATATAAGGTAACAAGATGTTCACGATCCTGTGGCAGCCAGACAGAAGGTTAGTCATTCCCCGAGGGGGTAGCTTACTTTTATTCTCTGAACAAACATGCCCACTCAGGTCTGTGATAGATGAAGAAAAGGGAGATTAACTACACTCCGTTTCTCCATTCCTCAGAAAAGAAGAGGCAGATAGCCAGGAAAAAGGGTGAGCAAACCTGGTATTTTAGTGTTTTTAAAACCTATTTCTAAATGTGGTAAAAATCATCACTGGGTTATGCTCATCATGTACAAAATGTGACAGATTCTCTCCATCCGGATTAACCTGAGATTATTTCCAAACCTTGCTAATTTGGCCTACAGTCTCTTAAGTAAGTCTCTAAAATCCTAGCATTTTAAGATCTAACAAAACCAAAGCCCCATGCTATTTCTGCTTCCTGAACCAGTACCAATTTGAAAGTTTCCTATTTAAAAAGCTGTCGCTGTTATCTTCAGATACTACTGCTCAAAAAGCAATTTCTCCAATGGATCAAACCCAACTTGCAGATTCATCAAGGACAAACTATAGGTGTCCTAACCAGTGTCTATGCTTCCTGGACCCAGGAATAATAGAAACAGAGTCCTGTGAAAGATCATCCTTAGAGAAAATAACAGAAGCTTCAGGTGGAAGATTAGACACAGCAAAGGGGAGTTTAAAATGAATGAAAGCAAAATATGAGAACAGGTGATATTACAGGAATGAGATAGCTGAACGACAGAGAATCTTGAAAAGTTGGCGTCTTTGGATTTCATAGTGTCATATATTCTGTGATACGGGACAACTGGTTGTTCATTAAGACCCAGTTCCTTGTGCCTTTGTAATCAGTATTTCCCAAGGGAACGCTAAGGAAATGATGAGTTGGAAGAGTATCAGGCAAAGGCACAAGGTAAATGCAGGCCTTCGTTAATGAGAGTACAATCAGATCCATTTGACCTGCCAAACAGGATCCCAAACGGGGAAAAAATGAGAACAAGACCTCAACTAGAAAGAATGCTAGAAATCATGAGAGAACAAGTTCACAATTGATGTGAAAACTGATGGAGTTATGTCACAATTACTGGACACTGAGCAGGAAAAAATGTTTTGAGAAGTTGACAATGAGCAGCAGTCAGTAATAACCATCTCTTTTTTTCTCCTAGAGAGATGAAAAAAGAAATTCCATTGTAAGTTTCTTTTTCTCCAACACTTTCACCAAAAGTATAGCCATTTGCTTCTTGGGGTTTCATTTGCTTCAAGATCTTCTAGAACTGATAGCAAACACCTTCATTAATAATTGGGGTTTAATTGGCAAATAAGATGTTTTTTTTAGCTCAGTGGCATTTCTCAGAGAAGTGATAATGTACCTGAAGACCCCATCAGAAGGAATTTAGAAAATACCATTGAAAGCATCAGAAGCAGCGGTTCTACATCAAAGTTGGAGAGACAGAAGAAAAAGAGCGAGGGGATAGAGCAGAAACATACAAACAGAGAAAATGAAACTGATGGAAATGATAAACTAAATCAGCTCTGAGAAGGGATATGAGACTGGAAGAGTGTCTAGTTAAGTGATTCCAGAGTATTAGATTTTGCTTTCAATCCCACTGAACTCTCTTCTTAAATTCTGAACACTTGATTTGTATTGTATTTTAACTCGCCTTTCAGGATTTGGTCACAAACACTCCACCACTCGCACCACCAAGTTAGTGTTTTCTTGTAGACACTCAACACTGTTTTCTTTCACCATCCAAGTGACGGCTCGCTTCACTGGATCAGCAGCACAGAGAGCCACACTACATACACCCTGTCCTTTTATAAGTGTCACTAATGTAGCCATCTCACCAAATAGGGATCCAATATATAAAATACACAGCTTAGCCTACCTCATGTCACCTCAGTGGTTTGACAATTAGGCTGTGTATATAAAAATCACAAATTTCACTCAAGCCCAGATAAGATGTTTGTGTTTTCTTATCTCCACAATTTCCATTACAAAAATTTTAGCCTAAAGAAAGAAAAATAGCCTGACAGGGTTTGTTTTGGATGTTGATGTTAAGTAAGCAAGAGATGGAAGTCTAGAATCAGTTTTTATCTCCTATTTAAGGATATCTATGTTTATATTTCCTGTCTTTGGATGCTCCCCAAATACTCTAAGTTGTTTACAATGCCTCAAAGTTTAACATATTTCTAAATTTACATTCTAAGGACTATGGCTTTGAAAGTAATGCTTAATTCACTGTAGACGCTTCTCTATATTTAGTTTACCCTGGATTGTAATACACAGATATAAAAGCTGTGTCATCAATTCTGAATACTCTTTTTGTCAAGAACACTGAAATAATTCATTTTTAAAAATAAAATAAAATAGTGCTTAGAATTAGAACTTCAAGGACAGGAACTGGTAGGCTCTGTCATTCAAGAGCCTTTCTCAACTTACCAGCTTTATCAGACCAATGGAGACTCACAGTAAATGAAAAAGGTTTCAAGGTAACACAATTTGTAGGGTTAGAAGATATCAGAAAGGAAGCTAAGGTGCTAAAGGCAGAAACCATATGTACAACCAGGAAACAACTTCCTGATAATAATATCCAGAGTGTTTCTGTAGACTTTCTATAATGAATGAGTCTATTATACCCATGTCCTTTTCCCATAAGCTGAAAACTTCTTACACAGTTTGACTATTTAGGTTTGTGAATATCAGGAACTTGGAAGGGTGGTTCTTTAGTGAAAATCACCTGAAACATGGCTGGAACATTTTTTTTTTTTTTAAGATTTTTATTGGGGAATTGGGGGGATGGGAACAGTGCTGGGGAATTGGGGAAAGGGGAACAGACAAGTTGCTGTCCTTTTGTTCTTCAGTCTAGTTATGGAGGATGTTGCTTCACTGGCCCAAGTTGGCACCATCATCGTGCTCTTCTCTGGCGAGGCAGATCAGTCGCCGGCTTCTGGCCGGCCGCTCACTGCGGCTGCTGGCCGCTCATGCTGGCTGCTGGCCACTCACGGTAGCCCATGGCAATCCACTGCCACAGGGACTGCAGCCCACACCGTCGCCGGCGACTCATGGCAGCCCAGCTCCAGGTTGAGCTGTTGTTCAGCATCTTAGCTGTGGAGGGCAGTGTCACTGGCCCTCATATGTGGGATCCGAACCGGGGCCCTCTGGCATCCCAAGCGAGTTCTTAACCATCGCGCCACTCGGCCGGCCCCGGCTGGAACATTTTTATCGTTTGTGTTTGTATAAATTTAACAACTGTAAATCTGACTCAATTATAAAGACACTTTTATTTCTACACATGCACTGTCTTCTCATGTTCCTTCAATATGAAAACTCACCTGTGTTTTCTTCCAGGGTAAAATTTCAGGTATTATCTTTTTATTTTATTTTTCCCCTGATGAACCGAAGCTGGGACTAAGAAATAAACTATTGGGGTTGAAGAAATGAGGAGCTTTTTAAAGACAGCCACCTACATAACTCCCCAGTTTGAATAAAAAGAGTTGAATATACAAGATTACAGCAAACTGAGTTGCTGGAAGCCACTGGCCCCCTTTATAGCACCCCCAAACACGCAAACCCTTGAGGAGCACACCAGCAACTCTGCATTACAGATGTCACTTTTGCTTTCCTTTAATGAGTTTCAGGGTCAAGGCAGATGAGAACTGTTACTCGAGTGAGGTATGTAAATATTTGCCTTCCTGCACGGTGTTAATACCTAGGTAACAAAGTTTGTATGCCATTAGCAACAGGAACAACCACATTATGAAGACTGACACAAGTCCCTTGATAAATGCTTCTACAATGAATGAAGAAATTTTATAACTTAGATATTGTCTAGTCCAACCACTCAAGTTAGCCAAGGTCACACTGTTGGAAGAATTAAGAATCAAGGTCCTCAGTCTCAGTTCAGTGATATTTTTCACTACGGTGGGCCAGCTGAAGGGATGAAATTTCCTCCTCTGCCTTTTATTCTCATTCCTAGATACCACTACTCTAGCACCTGACCACTACTTATTCCGTGTTTCAATGTGGAGATTTTTCCAATAAGATTATCTCAACCAACTCTATAGCAAACTTTCCTGTCCCACCCTCCTTTTTAGAGGCTCTCTTCAATTGGACTTTCATGGTATAAGCCATTCAGGTATTTCCACTTCCTCTCACTGTCCTTCATCTCCCTACTGCCCTCTTCCCGTGGGCGCTTCCCAAGACTCCATCTTCCACTCTGCTCTTCAATCAACAACCTCCCTGTGACTGGTTCCTACAACTTGTGCCCTGACCTCTCTGAGCTCCAGATTCAGGTCTCCAGGTATTTCCTGAATATTTTTCTGTTCCTATCATCTCAAACTCAGTATGTCCAAAAGAATATCATCTCTCCTTCCACATATTTTACTCAACTTCCCAAGAGTATCACCACTTTTCCATTCATGCATGTTCAGAACTTGAGTCATCTGACTCCTCTTCTACCTTAACCCTGTCCTACTGACTTTTTAAAAATTCTTTGTCCTCCTTTTTGAACTCATTTTTCTTTTGGTTCTCACAAAACTTCCATACATTAAATTTTCATCATCCTCTCAACCAGTCTCCCCACCTCCAACTCATCACCTTCTTTCTTAAATGTCTACTTCATCCTGTTAATTTGCTGTCCAAAAAAATCTTTCACTTAAACTAGGATCTTCTCTAATTAGGTGGGTCTACCCCCTATTTTCCCACTGTATTTTCTCACTCCTCTGCCCGCACACAATAAACCCAACAGCTGGAGTACACGTTTCTCTAATTGTCACCTGTTCAAATCCTGACTGCTTTCAATGATGGTTCAAGTCCAGACTCATCAATATAGCTTTACGTTACTGTTCTTGAATTTACCATCTATACACCGCAATCTTGGGTGCTCAACTGCTAATCACATGTTAACTTTCAAAATATACTTGTCTTCCTGGTATGGATGTAGGAACCACATCTTACATATCTTTGCTGCTTCTGGAAAATATCCCAATAGTTACATTATGAAAAAGGGAAGCATAGTAGTTAAGAGAACATGATTAAGGAAGTAGAAAATACTGAGTTTAGATCCTGGCTGCATTCCTTTCTAGATGGGTAACCTTGGGCATGTTACTTAACCTCTACAAGCTTTCATAGCTATAAAACAGAGATAATGCCACTTGTATCATAGGGCTGTTATGAAGTTTCACCAAATGCGTTTGTATGTGTATACACACACACACACACACACACACAATGTTTAACATGGTATTTGGTCCACAGTGAGTACCTTTTTAAATGATTTTTCCCACACTAGGCCCTCTTTGATCAATATTTTAAACTGCACAATCTACAGATTCAATGCAAACCCTATCAAAATTCCAAAGGCATTTTTCACGGAAATAGACCAAACAATACTGAAACTTGTATGGAACCACAAAAGACTCCAAATAGCAAAAGAAATCTTGAGAAAGAAGGACAAAGCTGGTGGCATCACACTCTGATTTCAAACTATATTACAAAGCTCTAGTAATCAAAACAGTATGCTACTGGCATAAAAACAGACACGCAGATCAATGGAACACAATAGAGAGCCCAGAAGTAAAGTCATGCTTATGTGGTCAATTAATGTATGACAAAGGAGCCAAGAATATACATTGCGGGAAAAGACAGTCTCTCCAATAAATTGTGTTGGGCAAACTAGACAGACACATGCAAAAGAATGAAAATAGAACACTATCTTAAACCATACACAAAAATTAAAAAATGGACTAAAGATTTGAATCTCAGACCAGAAACCATAAAACTCCTACAAGAAAACATAGGCTGTAAGCTCCTTGACATTGGTTTTGATGATGATATTTTTTTATCTAAAACCAAAAGCAAAGGCAACTAAAGCAAAAAAAAGAGTAAAAAAGCATGACTACATCAAGCTAAAAAGCTTCTGCACAGCAAAGTAAATTATCAACAAAATGAAAAGGCAACCTACTGAATGGGAAAAAATATTTTCAAATAATAAATCTGTTAATATCCAACATATATAAAGAACCCATACAACTCAATAGCAAAAAATCAAACAACCCGATTATAAAATGGGCAGATGATCTGAACAGACATTTTTCCAAAGACAACATACAGATGGACAACAAGTAAGTGAAGAGATACTCAATATCATTCGTCATCCGGGAAATGCAAATCAAAACAATGAGATATCACCTCACACCTTGTTAGAATAGCTATGATGAAAAAGACAAGAAATAACATGTGTTGGCAAGAATATGGAAAAAAGGGAAGCTTTCTGCACTGTTAGTGGGAATGTAAGTTGGTGCAGCCACTATGGAAAACAGTATGAAGGTTCTGCAAAAAATAAAAAATAGAACTATCATATGACCCTGTGATTCCACTTCTGGGTATTTATCAAAAAAAAAAAAAAAAGAAAACAATAACTTGAAAAAATATCTGCACCCCCGTGTTCATTGCAACATTATTTACAGTAATCAAGATATGGAAACAACCTAAGCGTCTATTGACAGGTGAATGGATAAAGAAAATGTGGTATGTGTACACACACACAAACACACACACACAATTATTCAGAGACAGAGGTGGGGGGACAAAATAGATAAAGGGAATCAAAGGTACAAAGTTCCAGTTATAAAATAAATAAGCCATGGAGATGTAATGTACAGCATGGCAACTTTAATTAATAATACTGTATCGCATATTTAAAATTTACTTAGAGAGTAAATCTTATAACTTCATATCACAAGAAAAAAAATTCTGTAACTATGTATGGTGACAGGTGTTAACTAGACTTATTGTGGTGATCATTTCACAATGTATACAAATATTAAATCACTATGTTGTATGCTTGAAGCTAATATAGTGTTGCATGTCAATTATACCTCAATAAACAGATAAATAAAATAAATAAAAATAAGCTGCAAAGGTCATGCTAAATAGTTTTTAACATGCTGTCAAGGTTCCAGTACAAATGAAGCTTTACACCACTAATCACTGTATTTAGTCAAAAAATTACTTTTCTAAGCTATATTCCAGAAGAGTAGGAAAGGCAACATTTAACTTTTTTTCTTTTTTTAAATTGGGGAATTGGGTGAGGGGAACACTGTTGGGGAATTGGACACGGGGACCAGCCAAGTTGCTGTTCTTCAATCTTCGTTGTGGGGTGCGCCAGTCGCCATCTGGCTGCCCATTGGCAGCTCATGGCCTCTAAGCTCAAAGTGCTGTGTTACAATCTTAGTTGTGGGTAGGCGTAGCTAACACCCCATGCAGGAGTCGAACCGGCAGCCTTGTTGTTAAGAGCGCATGCACTATCCACTGAGCCACCTGGGTGGCAGCTCAGCTCAAGGTGCCGAGTTCAGTCTTAGTTGTGGGTGGGCATAGCCCACCATGGAACAGGCAGTCTTGTTGTTAGGAACATGTGCTCTCACCAGCTGAGCCATCCTGCCACCTGTTGGCAGCTCAGCGGCAGCTCAGCTTGGGCACAGCGTCACTGGGCCATGTGGGAATCGAACTGGTGGCCCTGTTGCTCAGAGCTTGCGCTCTTAAGCTAACTCTTAACCAACTGAGCCAGTTGGCTGGCCCAACAATATTTAACTTTCAAACTGTCCAGCTGCCAAGACTTGGTGTCTAAAACTGTGCAAGATCAGTTTCATCCACATACATAACCCAATCCAGCATGATTTTCAGCAATCATCCTTTTACTAATACAATTAAAGCAGAGCTAAAGAATCTTTGGTAAGGCTGGACAAGCTTCCAGAAAACCCAGCCAATGTATAAAGACTCTTTATACATTGTGAGGCAGGATTGCTCGAGCCCGTCACAAACTGGAACTCAGTGATTAGCACCCGTAGCTAGCTTTTTCTGTGAAGAAGGGAACAACCTTCTCGTCAACCAACAAGGCAATTACCAACTATGATTAATAGCTTTAAAAAACACAATGAAAATAGTGCAATCTAGTACATTAAAAACCAACAACCTGGCCTTTGGTTGGCTGAGGTAATTATTATTACTTTTTTTTTCCCCTAATGAAAACAATCCCTTTCGACACCTACCGTCTTTTCTCCTTTGTGGAGCAGGTCACAACTTTCCCTGGGTTAAGTCATAATCAGATGTTATGCCTCCACTAAGGTCCCAGGAATTTTCCACCAGGAGAGGCTGCATCGAGTGGAGAGTCAATGCCATTGTCTCCTGCCTTGATTTGGGGACTCCCACACTGGTGAGCAGCCACAGGCAAGTGTCTACATCATTACCCAACTGCCTCCCTTCAAAATGCCTGGGGTCATTATTTCTGCACCCCCAGGAAGGGAAATTGCATGGCCTTACCGCCGACGTTAGGCGAGCAAGAATTTCATCGCTGCTTTCTTCTGAGTCTTCGATTTTCTGATGAGACCTTTGAAAGACAAAGAATGAATTACCCTTCAGCTTTGGTTGCTCAAATTTATCTACCAAGTTATGGGGAATACGTGGCAAATAATGGCATTATTGTTTAATCAACTGGTGAAAGTGCCCATGCAAATACCGTGGTGTCAATAAGGCCACGGGAACAGAGCTCTGTTGTAGCCCAACTGTTCCTTCAAAATCAGTTAGCAAGACCCTCTTCACAAAACACCAATGAAATTCCGAGGGTTGAGTGCTGTTCCCCAAATGATTTCACAGAACAATCCTGACACACCAGATTTACAAATATGAGCATGCACAAGGCATAAGTAGATGTGAATAGAAGGTGGTTAAACACTGAGATTCCCTCTAGCCTTAATGAAATCCAGATTTTGAACAGATGAAATGTGAATTTTCCACTACACTTGAGTTTTGGCCAAAACAGATGTATTATGAAATGGTCTATTATAGGCCTACTACTATGATAGGAATTATGTGGAATACAATAGCAGAAGAAGCCCTTTGTTCTTTTTTAAGACACCACAGTCCAGCTGATAAGCCAAGAAAATTATGCTAAATTATGCATGTGCTAAATAACTAAAGAAACATATAACATGTTACACAGTATAAGATCAGTTTGTCTAGGAAAATCACCTTTCCAATGTAATTCATGAAAAAATTTTCACTACACACACACACACACACACACACACACACACACACACTCTAACATATAAAATTATCTACTTCTTAAAACAAATGTTATAAAACTACATTTTTTCCCTGGTTTGGTCAAACAACAAAAAAAGAATTAACGCCAACTGAATATATATAATTGCCTCCCCATCTATTCCCACCAGCAATCCCTTTCAGCACCTTCTGGAGAACTGGAGGCGTTGGCGGTAATTGCCCTGCAGAGCAGTGTTATCAGGATGGCAGTGCGGTGATTGATTTCCATCTCAGTAACGGCAGTGGGCCAGCTGGAGCGCTAGTCTGTGGGTCAGGGGGGGTTTCTCCTGGCTCGCAGGAGAGCTAAGAAGCTCTTTAAGAAGGGAAAAGCTAGTCAGATCAATTCTGACATTGTCTTCCTGTTTCTGTACATGCTACTAAACTCTTTTATAGGAATAAAAAGGAAAAAAAGCCACAACCTAAGTCAGAGCAATGAATGACAAACTACTGCCTTTACAAGAATTGCAGGCTACAGGTAGGAAGCAGTGAAGCTTCATAAGTTATATCATCAAATAATTTAATTACTGTGCAGCAAAGTATTTGAAACGTTGGCTAATAATCTGCCCAAATAAAAACAGTGGGAACTGAGCAATTTAATTCTCTGTATTCTCCCCCAAAAGCAGGTTACCTTGATAATGAGTATTTCAAACAATGAGCTTTATTATTAAAACAATCTATTCACAAGTTTTCCCTATACATGAAGTTACACTGAGAGACTTGCAACCCTTTTTATAACCTGAGCCACCAAGCCAGGTTTATATGATTGAGCTGAGGTGACTGAACAGACCTGACAGGAAATTAAACGCCAAACGCACTAAGACACAAGAGCACAGAACAAGGGCCTCGACGCTCAGCCTGTGTCTGTAGAGATGCGTGGGCTGGTCGGGCCGTGTCATGTTTCTCAGACCCCAGCAGATACTTGAAGGGTGAGTTAATGGGATGAGGTATTTTGCACTACCACACATTCTGTCAAGAGTGTGTTTTCAACAAGCTGCTGAAAGAAACTCAAAATTCCAAGGGAAGCTCTTGGGTATGTGACTGATAATGGTTATTTCATGAGTAATGGCTGAGCAATTGCTGGTTTAGTGACAAACAATTTAGTCCCTGTTCAGAAGCAAAACTACCTTTCATCATTCTTCCAGCACAAAACACACCTTGGCAAAAAACCATTTCTAAAGGAAATGTGTGTAAGAAAGACAGAGTGATGATCTCCTGAGAGCCGCCCCGCAGCCCATACCCCGTTTTCATCACCTCAATCACCACGATTTATGCCAGAGATCCTGTCTGTCTCCAGCCCCTGACTCTGCCCTGAGCTCACCTTGTTTTCCCATCTGCCTTCAAAGTGGCTCGAGGGGGCAATTCCAGGGTATTTTCACCCACGTAGGGACCTTAGAGGCTCCTCAAACTCAAAATAACTTACACAGAACTGCTCTTGCATCCTGCCCTCACTGTTTCCACGTGGCGCCTCTCGCAGCAGCTCAGCTTCATGGCGTGGCCATCCCCTCCCTCCTGCGCTCCCCGCCTTTGCCAGGCCCCAGATCTTCTCACTTCTCTTCCTCAAGCTCTGTTTTCCCACTTCTCTTGCACAAATCTTAACCATCTTCTGACCACCTTCTTTATCTCTGGCTGCTCGTCTTGTGCTCAATTGCCTGTAGACAGCAGGATTATTATTCTAAAACCCAGATCAGGTCCTGCTACTCTCTAGACTCCAAACCATGAAAAATTACTCGAATGCCTCCTGAGAGCTCTAGAATTCAGAAATAACCTTCCCTTCTTAACATGCCCCGTGCCCCCCGGCACCAACAGGCACCGGCATCTCACCTGGCAGAAAAGAGGGTCTTGGGAGCAGAGCTGGTGGTAAATGGGCAAACAGTGGAAGAGCTTGGAAAGGGGGAAGGCGGAGCGGAGAGGAGTCATTACCCTCCTTCCTTTATCACCACCGTGGTCCCTCCCAGCTCAATGCCAAGCTGCCTAGAAATACCAGACTCTCTTTTCCCAGCAAATGCATGTTTACAAAATGTAGACTAATTGTGATTATTTTATGTATGTAAATACACATCAGGGCTATCCAGTGAAGACAAAGTTCTCATGTATCAGATCAAATAGATAATGAAACAGATGGGGCAAGGGAAAACAAAGAAAATAATCAATTGTAATACCTGCATATTTTCCCATTATCACCGGAAGAGGCTGTGCCACTCAGTGAACGAGAGAGAAAGAGAGCGGCTCTGAGTGCGGCTTGTCAGCGGTTAGAGAAGGGAAACCAAGGCTGGAATCAGCAGGTAATGGCAGTGACGAGTAGACATTAAGACAGAGAAGAGAAAAGCAGTGACCCCAGGAAGGAAGCCCTATCCCTGAGCGTTTGTGCTGGCAGCAAGTTCTGGCCCAACAGGCACTTCCCTTCAGGAGTTCCACGCTTCCCAACAGCCCTAGCCTGAACCCAGCAATTCTCCGAGGCAAAGTGCTGAGTCCTAGTGCTGTGGGACAATGTCTATAAGTTTGAGAGGTCTGCGATATGCAGGTGACGTTGTGAGGACACAGGATTGGCAAAAGCCTGTGGTCCTCTGCGCTTGTCCCTCTAACCATCAAACTGGACATCGTGATCATTCCACCTGGCCCCAGTGAAGAAAACACATAAATAAATAAATAAATCCCTGTCCTCCCAACAGTCTTCCCACACCTTAATTAATGGCAGGTCCACCCTTCCAGTTGGAAGTCATCCTTGAATTCCCCCAGCCTAACTGCCCACCCCCACTCCACACTGTATCCATTCTGAAATGGTATATCTACTGGCTTCAAGGTATATCTCCTATTTCACCACTTCTGCTATTACCACAAAATCCCAGCCACAAAATCTCCTACCTGGACTCAGGAGCCAGAATGGTCTTGTTAATATGTAAGTTAAATTATGCCCCTTCTCTGCTCAGATGATGAGAAAGATCCTCTATCTCCCTCAGCATAAAGCCAAAGCCTTTACAGAGGCAGGGGACGCCCTCGGGACCTAGCCTCACAGTAGTTTTCTTCTCTCTTCACTCTCCCCCAGCCACACCTGCTTTGTTTTTAATGCTTCTGCCTTGGGCCTCTGCACTGGCTGTCCACTATCTCTCATCGGAACCCCCCAGAGCCAGGCTGATGCTGACCTGCTCTGGACTGTTCAGTTTGGAGGGACTTGAGAGAAACACAATTTTTAGGATGGACTTCAGACTACTCCTGATGAAATTCTAGGGCCAAGATAAACTAACTATACAGGAATCTTTCAAACATGATTCCCACAACACATAAGAGATGCACACCACACAAATATATGGGGAAAAAATCGTAATATGTGAGAGGCTTCGAAAAATCTACCTTTAAGACGCTCTGCCAACACAAGTGAGAGTCACTTCACCTGATCTGTGATTGTCAGAGGCATCTTGGGAGAAGTGATAACCAAGGTGGGGTTCTGATACATAAGGAGTGGCCCTGGCGCTGCAGCAGGATTATCGGGACAAGCAAGTGGGGAAATAGCAAGAGATAAGGCTCGAGATAAAGCGAAGGCCACACCAGCCAGCGTCCAGTCTGCTATTGCTACAGAGTTTGATTTTGTGCTGAGGGCCATGAACTTGGGCTGTAAAGCGAAGGAGATGGATGAAAAAGTAGCTAGAAGAAGATATAAAACCAAATGTAGGTTTGGTTTATTGCTATTATAACTGAGAGAACCATTTGTTTGCTGAAGGAGAGCAGCCAACAGAGAATGAGAGACTAAGAAAGCAGGAATGAGAAGTCTCCAAGGAGGTAGGACCCACAGCTCAGGTAGAAGAATGAGTCTTGAGCTCTTCCTCCACCAGCCAAGAAGAAATGAAGTTAAGTCAGTTGAGGATACCAGAATTCCACATTCTCCTTGGGCCACCCAGAGTGCATTCCGTACCTACCGATTGTCAAGCAAGAGAAGGTATTCAGGGACTTTCTCCTTCAGAAATATTTCCTGGGCCAGATTTGAAATTTTTCTTCCTAAGAAATCATTGCCATCAAGTCCTAGGCACCACAAAAGGGAATGCTCCTCAAGGAACACAGACTCAGTCTCTACCACATCCAATACCTACTGAGCCCAAGAGGGTGAAAAAGGTGTCATATCTAACACTCAAGTACTGTCCCATCTATATCCTCCTATAACACCTATATTCTATTTTGCTTAACAAAGCAGGTTCCTATGACAAAAAGAAAACGTAGGATGGCAGAAGAATGAAAATCGAAATTTTATTGAGATCTTTCAGGTCATGAATACAAACACCAGTTAAATCTTCTCAAGAGAAGATAATAGTTCATAGCATCAGGCTGCTAGTCACACGTATGGAGGAAATTTAACCAAACAGCAGTAAATTATGAATGTGACAATAAGGGTCTGGGACATACAGTTACACATTCATTGAAAAGTGAATAAAATTAGGGCCGGCCGAGTGGCGCGTTGGTTAAGAACTGGTTTGGGATGCCAGAGGACCCCAGTTCAGATCCCACATATGAGGGCCAGTGACACTGCCCTCTACAGCTAAGATGCTGAACAACAGCTCAACCTGGAGCTGGGCTAACAATGGGTCGCTGGCGACGGCATGGGCTGCAGTCCCTGCTGCAGTGGGTTGCCATGGGCTACCATGTGTAGCCAGCAGCCAGCGTGAGCGGCCAGCAGCCGCAGTGAGCGGCCATCCAGAAGCCGGCGACTGATCTGCCTCACCCGGGAAGAGCGCAATGATGGTGCCAACTTGGGCCAGTGAAGCAACATCCTCCACAACTAGACTAAAGAACAAAAACAACAGCAACTTCTCTGTTCCCCTTCCCCCGATTCCCCAATAAAATCTTTAAAAAAAAAGAAGTGAATAAAATTAATAATTACTGATATCTCTTTCACACATTTTATACTGAGGATTTGAAGATTCGTGCTTAATATTTAATTAAACAGTTATATTTCAAATGCTAGCACATCCAGGCCTAAAAGTTCAATGTTTATGAAAATGCTTGTGCTACTCTTAAACATTGATGTCCTCTGACAAGGATAATCAATCTGCTTCCACCCATGGAATAAGCCTTATTTGTAAACAATGGAAAATTTGAAGGACTTAGTGTTTCCTTGGAGAGAAGGTGATGAGTAATAACAGACTAAGACTGGCTGATTTCACAGCAATTTTTTATATAAACAATTTAAAGTGATAAATGGAAATTTTCTTCACCTATGATCCTAATACAAACCTTATGCCAAGTTCCATCATGAAAAAAATTTTGAGAAATACTTAAAAAAATGTTTGTTTACTCATACAGTACTTCCTCCTCTCCAAAGATCATAAAGTGAAAAATCTAATTAGGAAAAGGCAGGAACACAAAGGGTAGGTTTGGGTTGCAGGAAATCTACCTTGAAGCTGATCTCCCAGTCAGAAGAATTAACCCAGCACCATTTCAGAGATTAAGAACACCAATGGATTTCTTCTGTTGCTTATACATGTCAGGTGGACAAGTTAAGGCGGACAAAGAGAATAAAGAGAGCAGAGATGACAGGGGAGTGGGTGGTGGCTGTGCTATTGTATATAGGGTAGTAAATAAGGGAAGACAGAGACCTAAATTTTGGGAGTCATCACTGTGGAATTGATATTAAATGCATGACTGTGTGAGGGCACATCCAAAGTGAGAGTAGAAAAAGAAGACAAGTCTGAGACCGAGCCCTAAGATACTCGCTGTTTTAGAGAGCACTGTTTTCATGATCATGGTATCTCCCCTGCCAGGTAAGTATAGAGAGCATTGTTTTCAAATGTAAGTTTTATTATTATGTAGGTATGGTCAGGCCAACAGATCAGGAGATAACCAAAAAGACAGGCCAGTTTTGGAAGAATTAACATCTTAACAATATTGAACCTTCCAATCCACGAACATGGATAGATCTTTCACTTATTTAATTAAGTCTTGTCTGATTTTTCATGTGATTTTTGAAGTGTTTGGCATATACTTTTTGCACACATTTTCTTAGGTTTACACCTAAGTATTTCGGTGGGGTTTTTTCTTGTCCTGATACACATAAACATAATTGAATTTTGTATATTGACCTTGTATCCTGTGACCTTGCTAAATCCACTTATTAGTCCTAGCAAGTTTTTTGTAGACTCTTTGAGATTTTCTATGTATATAATTACATCATCTGCAAAGACAGATGGCTTTATTTTTTTCCTTCTCACCTGTATACCTTTTATTTCTTTTTCTTGCCATATTGCACTGGCCAGCATTGAAGATAAGTGATAAGAAGAGATGTTTTAGCCTTGTTCCCAGTCTTAGTGAAAACGGATTCAGTCTTTCACTATTAAGTATGACATAAGCTATAGATTTCATCAGATTGAGGAAGTTCCTTCTATGTCTAGTGCTCTGAGAATTTTTATCATGAATGAATACTGAATTTTCTCAAAAGCTTTTTCTGAATCTATGGAATTTATCATATAGTTTCTTTTTTTTGACTGTGAATATGGTGAATTACATTGATTGATTTTTGAAATGTTGAACCATCTTTGTATTCATGGGATTAAACTCCCCTTTTTCATGACATATGATTGATATTTACATATTGCTGGATTCCATTTATTGATATTTGTTGAGAAATATTTTTGTGTTTACATTCATGAGTTATATTGGTCTCTTTACTTTTTCTGAACTTTATCCTAATAACGCTGGCCTCATAAAAGAACTTAAATTATTTACATATCTTCATATTCTTCACAGAGTCAAGTAAAGTATTTTACACAAACCTAATGATCAGCAAATACCTGTTGAGTAAGTCACTCAGTAGAGTGCTGGTGCCAAGTGGTTGTCTTTTCCCAGACCCTGTACTCTCTGCCCCTTTTCTTCGCCTAAGAATTAAGCAAAGCAATTTCAATATCCAGGGAATCCCTTCCAGATATAAAGGCTTATGAAGTTAAATTTATGGAATTTTCAGAAATGCCAGTCAAGTGGTGATAGGTACCATGCTTGATAAAATCTTCTTTATGTCATGATAATATTAATCTGGCTTTTTCATATAGTACGTATTTTGAGATTTTTGATTTCATTAACATTCATATTTCCTCTCACTTAACAAGCTCTTTCTACAAGGGTGACTTTATAGAACAGTAGTTCTCAACCTTGGTGTGCATGCTAATGTGCCTTTTGAGCCTTACAAAGAATACTGATATCTATATCTCATTCTCCATCCCAATCCTGACTCAGTAGCTCTCAGGGTATACCTCATTATTCCTTAAAAGCATCATGGTTGAGAACCAGTGACAGAGGTTACTTCCAACTTCACTTTCTGCCCTTAATTCACATTGCTGTATATATGCCTGTCCCTTTGACAAGTTAGGTAATCTGCCTTGCCTCAGTTTCCTCATCTGAAAAATCATAACAACGGTACCTTAAACTGTTGTATTAAATGAGTTGTTATATAAAATAATGCTCAGAACAGTGCCTTCTGCATGGCAAGAGTGATAGAAGTGTTAGCTATTATTGTTATTACTGTTTTTATTATTATCTCTGCCAGGGCAGCTTCTGCTAAGTGACTAAGCTAGTTGTTCTCCATTTTTAAAGTAGGGAAACCCCTTTAATATAAAAACAGATCACAGGCCCATAAACTCTATACATGTTGATTGAGCAAATACCTGATAAAAACATTACTGTGAATTCAAGTAACATGCTCTTTCAGCAGCATCTATACACAGCTAAGTCATTCCCTTTATCCAATGTGAAGATAACGCTTGGCTTCCCTGTGGATTTGCAGTCCCCTGAAGTCAACCTGAGCCTTGCTTTCCACCCCTGTCAAAGTCTGAGTTCTGGCTGTGACCCACTGTTCCCGCCACATCGAGCTGCCTGTACTGCCTCAACATGCCACCATTCTTCCAATTTCACGCCCTACCCACTGTTCCATCTACCCAAGTGCTTTTCTGCTTCTCTACCTAGAGCATGGGATCATGAATGCTAAGAAATTCATCTTAACCCGCTGGCCTGAGCTTTCCCTAGAACTGGTCGATTAGGAATCTGAAAGTTGGCGCACCAGCCAATGAGGTACACTGCTTGATGACGTAACAACAATGAGCAGGTATGATTTTTCTTTTAAAAAAAGGGTTAGAATCAGAAAAAGTCAGGTGGGGACACAAAGAGAGGGAGCTCTTTGACAGAGGTAGGGTGGCTGGATGGGATGTTTGTGGAAGGCACAGCCAGACCTCAGGAGCATCGGCAATGCCAGCGGGCATCCAGGAGAACATATCAGCCAGGCAGGACCACCAGACTCTGATCGAGCCAGAAGAGAAAGACCCAACTTACACCCTGGGCTCTGGGTTATGCCCTGGGCTCAACAACAGATGCAACAGAACACCCCAGTTTCACCTCTGGGGTCACTAGAGAACTGGCTGCCCATCAACTAGGCAACATCAGTGCGGATGGGGACGGGCCCACTGCCAGGAGAGACTGCTCTGCCAGGGTCCAGAGGCCCATGCCACTCACCACATACCCACAGGCTCTCTGAAGAGAAGGGAGGGGGCCTAGAGAGACAGAGCCTTTTAAACGGCTAACTAAAGGATGATTTTACCAGATTAGATGAAAATTATGCAGCTTCTTTTCTCTCTTTCTGGCTATCCAGCAGGATATCATGGAGAGACTGCTTAGAGGAAAAATATGAAGCCACATTTTTCTTTACATGTCTGAGTGTGGCGTGAATTTAAGTTTGGCAATCCTCTACAACTTTTTAAAAAACAGCATGAATGTTAACAGTCCTTTAATGGGTAGAATATAGTTTTATGTATTCAAGGTCCATAGACTCGGCTATTCAGAGCGCCCCCAGGCCCACCCCTGGCAAGCTGGGAGCTGCTGCAACGGTGGCTGAATTGAAATAGCGAAGCTTCCTCACAGCTTACATTCTCAACCAAGTCAGTGTTAGAGAGGAGCAGGCATCCCACTAGTCCTGAAGGGATTACTAAGCTGCCTTTCCCTACACTGTTACTTCAACATCCCTACTCACCCCACCCCCACCTCCATAAAAAAAGAGGTGGAGGAAAGTATATTCTGGATGACGAGCTTTGGCTTTCCATTTGAATGAGATGCCATGACTCTTATTTTTTTCCCCCAAGAGATAATACCCTTGACAATCGATTTACTCACTGCTTTGCAACTATTCAGTTTGGCTATAAAAGTTATTTTGTATAGAATAGGAATTTTTTCCCCTTAAATTAGCCTAGAAACCTGCAGCAGCTCTAGTTCCCTTCCTGCTTTAAACATTTTTTTTTAAATGGAAAAAAAAATCCACTTTTCTTTTTAAAAATGCATTTGTACAGAATAGATTGTGTTTACATAGAGACATTAAGTGGTTTCCTCATATTTTTAAAGACATGTAGAGAGATGAGAGCAAATTTGAGGGACCAAATGGAGAGCCACATAGGCAGGCCTTAATAGCCTTCACGTATGAAAAAGGTTAATAAAAAGGCCACAAGACTGGGTTTTCAGCTCATGAGTGGTCAACCTAAGTTAATGAATCAAGCAGACCTTAGAGGGCATTTCAGTAGAATGGCTAAAAAGTAATGGGTAACATAGCAGGATGGACAGGGCTGAGAATTACCAAAGAATGGAAATTTTTTTTGATACAAACAGCAAGAACAGTAAATTATTGAAAGAAAGACCGACATGGACTAGAGCCATCATGGAAGCTTTGCGCTCAAGGTAGGACTTGGGCTCCCCCTTGAGGGGCGGGTAGAATTTGACTAGACAGAAAAGAGGCAGAGGAAAGGGCAGAGCAACACATGGGTGTGAGAGAATAAATAAATGTGGGGTTGGGACAGAAGGAATGGTAATCACACGATTAGAGCAGAAGTTATGACAGGATCACAGGCCAACTGTGACAACTGAACCCAGGAGGGGTTGTGACAATTGAAAGAGGACAATGTCCCTCGGCATCTTTTTTTCTGACTATAGTTTACTCCAAGTCTGCATAACCTAAACCATGGCTTTCCAAAATTTGGCTCAGAGGTTTGCTTATGACTCTAGTATAGAAATTATATATAGTTTCTCTCTCTCTCTAGAAGACCTGCAATGGTTCATTGATTTTATATTTTTGTATTTAGTACTTATAATATGGGACAAAAGATCCACAGCTCCCCAATGACAATTTTCCCAGAAGAATTACCACTCCAAAATGCATGTGTTCACACTGACAGAAAAAAATGTGCTGATAAACAAGGCATGCTACAGTGATTCTCAAATCCAGAGGCATGACATTTGTGTTCAATTTTCAGTGTGACAAAAGACTATAAATAATCTGGAATGAATCTTAAGACCCAAATTTAAAAAATATTTTCATTTTTAGAACTTAGAGTAGATTCAGGGTTTCCTATATACAATACAAGGTCATCTCACTCATTGGCATTTCAATTGGCTTTCTAAGTGGGGGAGGAGGGGGTGGAGCTAAAGCATGAGGGCTGCTTGCTTGATTTCAGTTGCCCTTACATCCTCATCAGTCTGGGTATGCCCAGGGGACTGCACACACTTCCATCTTGCATTCAGGACAGGAAATGGTTAAGAGCTGCTAGAGAATGCTAGAGTCAGAGCAAGTCACAGCCACCTCTAGCTTAAAAAGCCTACCACTCCTTCTTAGAAAGCTTGTTCACGTTGATTGAAATGTTCCTTGACTTTTCTCAGGACACTTCTGACCTATATGTATCAAAAGCATATTACCCTAGGGCCGGCCGAGTGGCGCGATGGTTAAGAACTCGCTTGGGATGCCAGAGGGCCCCGGTTCGGATCCCACATATGAGGGCCAGTGACACTGCCCTCCACAGCTAAGATGCTGAACAACAGTTCAACCTGGAACTGGGCTGCCGTGAGTCGCTGGCGACGGCGTAGGCTGCAGTCCCTGTGGCAGTGGGTTGCCATGGGCTACCGTATGTAGCCAGCAGCCAGCGTGAGCGGCCAGCAGCCGCAGTGAGCGGCCGTCCAGAAGCCGGTGACTGATCTGCCTCGCCCGGGAAGAGCGCAATGATGGTGCCAACTTGGGCCAGTGAAGCAGCGTCCTCCACAACTAGATTGAAGAACAAAACGACAGCAACTTGTCTGTTCCCCTTCCCCCAATTCCCCAGCACTGTTCCCATCTCCCCAATTACCCAATAAAAATCTTAAACAAACAAAAAAAAAGCATATTACCCTAAAGAACATTTTCCATACTTAGTCAATTGAGTGGTGAGTTTTATTTGAATTTTGCTTTACCATTGTAAGGTCCTCTGCAGTGGTGGTGAATTCATAACCATTTCAGAGTACAGAGTGCTAACCATTACACCATGGGACCCACTTTTTCAGAGTCACTCCAACGTTTTTATAGCTTCTGTTTATAACATCTCAGAAAGGAAAGCTAGAATGACCCCATAACTCCTAGGAACCTCGGAGCAGGTGGTAAAAGCATGGGCATTAGAACCAGACAGACATGCATTCAAACCCTAAACACTCCAATCACCCCTGTGTTACCTGATTTCTGTGCCTCAGTTTCCTTATTACAAATTAGGGATAATAGTAGCAACTGTCTTATAGAATTCATCTGAAGGTGACATAATGAATATAAAGCATTTAGTATAGTTCCTGACACAAAACATGCTCTCTACAATCAACCTTTCTATTAGCACGGTGTCTCGTTAGTATTCTAACACTTATTTTTCTAAAAGCCTGTATTAACTGTTCAGTATTAATCATCATTTTTTTAATAAGAGTAACTCATCTTTGTTATGGTTGTAGGTGTTTCTCCCTGAACCTACTTTCCTACCCATGAGATAAGGAAAATGTCACTTGCCCTGTTAATCTCACAGAACTGAATGGGTCAACAGTATGGGAATGTAATCAGAAAACTGAATATGTAAATGTTATTAACTAAATATGTAAAAGCTATTAACTGAATATGGAGAAGTTATTAACTGAATATGCAAAAGTTATTAACTGAGATTTTTAATCTGCAATTCACCATACTGAAGTAAGCTTGTCATAATGCTATGGATAAACAAAGGCATGTGGGAACTGCCATATCATGACAAGTCCTGCTCCCAAACCTTCTCTAATGAGTTCATTTTAATTCATTTTAATCATATAGTGATTCAGTATCTTCATGTGATAACGACTCACGTGTTTTAATTTGCCAAATGTTGCTTCTAGATTATTTTCAGAAGCGTCTGTTGAGCTCTTTCTTAAGAAAGCCACTATTTGGATAGTAGATAAAATCTGAGTTATCAATTTAATCCCAACTTAAACCAAATCATATTTATTCCTAATTTAGATCATCTACGCATCTTGCAATGATTAAATTAGACGGGGTATGGTGCAGCTAGCAAGGCATGGACTTCTGGGATTTGAACACCCACTGATTCGGTCATTTATTAGCTGATTTAATTTTAAGCAATTTATTGTACCTTTCTGAACTTGTATCTGAGAAATGGGGATAGAATGAGTGCCTTTCAAAGGAGATGGTAATCTTAAAGGGCATAGCATAGTCCCTAGAGGCAGTACGTGTTCCCTAAGTGAGAACAGTTTAACAAGGGAACAAAAGAGCATCTCCTTACAGTTCGCAGACGCCAGCTCTAGCGGGAATGAGAGGCACGAGTTGCAGGAGAAGTTTGACGCCGTTTTGCCACTCTTCTTCTCTTTCGAATTCACAGTACAAGTAGCTACATTCGTCAGATGAGAACTGATAGAAAACGTAGGTATCTTGAAAGTATAAATGCTGGTCCACTGTTGGAAACGAAAGAGGTGGAAATCAGTTTTTTAAAGTATATGATTTAGAGAGTCATAAACCAAATACTAAATTGAAAACCCTACTAATTATTAGGGAGAAGCCAGGGGTGGGACTATACGTATACATTCTAAATCCATCCATGTTCACAATCCTATTGAATGAAAAAGAATTTACTGACCAATCGATTTTTATTACTTGAAGCTTTGGCTAGCATAGTCACATGTTGTTTTATCATTTTTGTGCTTTAGGGACAAGGTAAAATATACAGTAATTCAAAGAGAATGGGGAGAAACTTTTGTTAGTGTCCCAACGCAAATGAATACATTTAATTACTTTAGTGGTACTCAAATACAAAACGATGGCAACTTTTAGATCAGTAGTTCTCAACCAGGACGACTGTACCCACCAGGGAACATTTGGCAATGTCTGGAGATACGTTTGGTTGTTACAGCTAGGGGGTGCTACCGGCATCTGGTGGGTAGAAGAAAGAGATGTTGCTACACATCCTATTATGTGCAGGACAACTGCCTAAAACTAAGAATTATGTAGCCTCAAATGTCAACACAACCAAGGTTGGGAAGCCTCATTGTAAAGGAATCAAGAATTGGGAGACTTCTCCGAAAAACATCAGCACAAAATGTTTTAACCTCACAAGCAAGCTGATAACATTCCTCAAAGGTAGATAGATAGCTGATTTTCTAAATAAGAATATCAGATGGTAGGTATTATTAACTCACTAAGATGACACCCACATGTCCATCTGTACCATTCTTTCACAGTTGGACTTAAGATATGCCTTTCTGAACTTTACAATGTTCTCTGGCCCTCAATATTTATTACGTATAGGAAAAAAAGGGCTTCGTAGTGACCAACCAGCGCCTGTGTCATGGAGCTTTGACCGCTAATTCTTCAATACCCTGACTCAGAAAAGAGCTATCAACCAACTATCAACTAAGCTATCCACCAACTATCAACTATCCACCAATTATCAACTATCAACTAAGAGCTATCAACTAAGAAAACAGCTATTTGGTTTCTAGTTAACATCAATTTTCTGTTGTTTAAACAGCTAATTTTCATAGGTCGTATCTCTAACTGTTCACAATTACTTAGTCAATCAAAATGGCATACACATTCCACTCATAAAATCAGTTTCTGATTATTATTCTAAGTAAAATAAGATAAATCACACATTTAGGGCAACTAAACATGTCACTAATTAAAAAAAAATTGTGAGCGTCATTTTGAGTAGAGAAGGGAGGAGGTAAGGGAAAGGCTCTTACAGGTGGACATCTATGAATCAGCAGCTACCTAATTATTTTTACAAAAGTGTGAGAGAAATAACAATCAAATGATGACCTGTCACTTTTATTTATAAAATAAGAGAGAATGCAAATATTTACCTGCAAAACCAATTTCCATCCAGATTGTAATATCCTCTAGAAAATCAAGTATATTTTGGTCTGGTAGCTTAATAAAGTAATGATTCTCTGCCTTCAAATTATGTTGTACTAACCTGATGACATAATTCTCATATCCAGGAGGATCTGCCAGACCCCTATGGCCATAGATCTGCACTGGACAAAAGGACAGTGTTCCAGGAGCCAGTCTACAAGTTCTGACCCAACACAGCTTCTCCTGGACAAAAACAAAGCCATTCACGTAAGACATTGTTGCTGCTCATTTGCCAAAAATTGATATTTAATACCATCCCTTTCATGGGCTTGCTTTTTAAAACAAGTGACTCAGGAATAAATGACATGCACCGCTTCTTCATATTTCAGCTCAAATACCCCTTTCTTCGAGAAACTTAGAGTCATATCCTCTGGTGCTTTTTCTTCAAATCACCTAGCATTTAGTAATTGTACATCACCTTGTTAGTAATTATGCATCTTTCTGAATGAATAATATCTGCTTTCCTCACTTAAGAATAATTTTCAGAGACAGCAACTTGTCTGTTCCCCTTCCCCCAATTCCCCAGCGCTGTTCCCATCCCCCAATTCCCCAATAAAAATCTTAAAAAAAAGAAAGAATAATTTTCAGGAAAACAAGGACTATTATAACTCACTATTTAACTCCCACAACTAGGACAGTCCAGGTACACAGTAACTTCTCAGAATACATAAGTTTGAATAAATGAAGGAATACATTTAGCAGTCCTTTATATAAAGAGAATGCTTCTGTCTTGGTGAGATAAGGCCCTCAAGTTGGAGGTGATAAACTTTGATTCATCCATTTGTAGATTTTTATCTAATCTCTTTGAGAGCAAAATAATGCCAAGAAGGTTAGACAAAGTTGGGACCACAGTGAGAAGTGTAGAGTTTTGTTTGCTACTCTTCAGAGATTAAGTCCTAGAAGTTGTCTCAAAGAACAATAAATTTGACTGTTAATCTTTTAAATATAATCTAAGCAATCTAGTTAAGCAACATAGGTCATAAAACCCATAAACCCAGAGTATGATGGACCCCACTAATCACATACACACAAAATATTCTCTGTAATCTGTCCTAAAATACAGAACTGTATTCAATGAATGCCCCGATCTGGGCATTACAAGCCATATCTTCACACCTATGTTGCCACCTTTATTAGCCTCTGATGAAAAACTAAAACAGGAAAAATTTCTGAAATAAGGTTTTTCATTTCCAGAAATTTCATTGAATCCCACTCTCCTTTATGAGAAACTGTCACCAAAATGTTTTTTTATAAAGAAGTATCATGTAAATGGCTATATTTGTTCTACTGTTGGTATTTAAGGACCAAAAGATGTCAACTTTATTTGTAGTCCTAAAACAGAAAAATATTGCTTATCTCTTGTGATTCGCATAGGCTCAAATACCTAGAAATAACACAATAACCTACATTTTCTAGAGTAAATATAAGATAGAAAGCTTTTGTGCTGAGATATTTGATCAAATGGTCTAGCTTCTGATAAGCCATCACTTTTTTTGGGTACAGTGTTACTGTTTGTAAGATACTCTAAGGCAGCGGTTCTCAACCTGTGGGTCGCGACCCCTTTGGGGGTCGAACAACCCTTTCACAGGGGTCGCCTAAGACCATCGGAAAACATATTTTCCGTCTCCAGGCGGGTCCGCCCACATGCTGATACGCCCACATAGGAGTACCCAGCGTGATGACATCATCGCGCCAACCCCATCACATACACCCTGTACAAATACAGGTGTATGTGACGGGGTTGGCGCCATAATGTACTTATGCGGACCAGTCACACATGTGTAGAGAGCAGCTACTGTGTAGAAAGCAGCTGTCGTGTTGAAAGCAGCAGTATTGGAGGTAAAACAACACTTCATGAATTATAAATATTTCACAATATATGATTATATATTGTTTTTGTGATTAATCACTATGCTTTAATTATTTTCAATTTGTAACAATGAAAATACATTCTGCATATCAGATATTTACATTACAATTCATAACAGTAGCAAAATTACAGTTATAGAGTAGCAACGAAAATAATTTTATGGTTGGGGGTCACCACAACATGAGAAACTGTATTAAGGGGTCACGGCATTAGGAAGGTTGAGACCCACTGCTCTAAGGCAATTAAGGCAATACTAGAGATGTTTAATTATAGGTTAGAATTAAGACATTAGAAAGATTAACAGTCAAATGGATGTTTTTTGAAACAAAATGAGAAAACAGATCGCAACAAAACAGGCAATTAGACCAATATTAACCTCTAATTCTATAGGACACCTTTTATATTAAAAGGCTCAAGGTGTTAATGAATTCCTCAACATTTGTCATTTAGCATCTTCAAGTTAATTGCCCGAAGCACTTTTATCACATGGATTAAATACTATCATTTTTTATCCTTATTCTCAGAAAAATACAGCTCCTCAGCCTAATCCATGACTGATGTCACCTGGAATATGAAAGGACACAACAAAACGCTGACTGAAGAAATTACACGGACAAATTGCCCAAGGTGGCTAGACAGATGCATGTGTGTTTGTTTACAGGTGACAGGGAGGAAATTTCTTAGACCTGGCCTTGTCAAAAATCACATTTAGGAGTCACCTGGGAGATCTTGTAAATGTGCGGATTCTGAGGCAGTATGGCTGCGGGGGCGGGGGAGGCGGCTGAGAGTCCTCACTTCTAACTGGTTTCTAGGTGACACTAGTGACCACAAAGCCTCAACCCCCAGTTCTACCTTGTCCATGGGAAGGGCTCACCCTGTTTGGGGGGGCAAGGCTCAGTCAACACGCTAAAACATAATATTGCCATGACAACATTAGTTAATAATGAGGTGAGCTGCCTCTGCATGTAACACACACTCCCCTGACTTGTGACCAGGCCCACGACAATCCAGCTAAAATACCTAAATCCACAGGATTCAGGGGAGAGCAGCGAGGAAGAAAACGGAGATGGTGGGAGGGGAGCCATCTGAATACCGACAGCAGTTTTTCCTCCCAGAATATTTTCAGTCTTGTACTGAATCCAGAAACTGTTCCGACTACATGCAGATCTAAACATCGTTGGAGTACGAGGTAGAACATTGCGATATGGAGGTGATTAGAGACACGGCCAATGTGAGTGCTGGAACAAAGCATTAATTTTACCAGTCTCTCGAGCTGAACATTTGATATCTCTTGGCTTCCTTCCGTCTCTGGTTATATTTTTAGCAATTAATTCATGGTAGTGCAGACAGAACTCTAATAAATGGGGTGATGGCATTCAGAGAGCAGTTCTGAAAGTAATTCTCCTGTGGTACGTGGGGAACAACTCTACCTCCAGTTACAACCAGACATAGGAAAATAATCTGTCCTTGACCATCATATTAGCACTTTGCCTTTCAACCCAGAATATTAATCAGTCCTTAGATTATAAAAGACAGGGAATTCTGGCCCCACCATTGAGAACCTGAAATAGCAAAACACATGCTCTCTTCCCATCCTGTTCCCACTAAACCCTAAGTATGTCCTGACTTGAACGGATGGTGCTTTTCCATGAACTTGATTAACATACATCTCCCAATCTTTTTTCAATCTATATCCATAGAGATCACACAAGCCGAACTGAGAACAACAGATGTTACATGGAGCCGTATGTGCTAGCTAAAATGAGTCCTACGGGCAGCTTGCTCACATCCAGACCCAAAGGTTTTTACAGCTTTGCTTTAAAAAAAGGGGGAAAAAATGAGTGTCTATATTTAGTTAAAGAAATGTCCCTTATATCTTGGGAATCTTTCCTACTTTACTTTGCTGTCACTTATTCTGAATTCTCATCCTATTCTTTATGGTACTATAATCTCACTTCTAAAAGAAAGACTAATGAAAATATTGCGTCGTCGGGAAAGTCATGACGTATTTTTTTCTATGTTTTTCAATCCAAAAATGCGTCATGACTTTCCTGACTACCCAATAAATGGTAGTTTTTAAAAAAAATTTTTTGTTATAATTTTTGTAGTTTTCTTTTGGTATTGTGTGATGTGGTATAATATCTTTACTTAAAATAAAAATAATAAAAAGATGAAAAAAATAATAAAAAGATGAAAATTTGCTTTACTTTTTTTTCCTGTAAACTGTTCCAGAAAATGAAAACATGTGCTTCAAACTTTCTAAGTGACGACTCTTTTGGTCCAGCCGTCGTTTAAAACTGGCCATGAACCCACCCATTTATTCTGGTACCTCTGCACTTATTTCTACCCAAGGCAGAAAAATGCCATCCCTATGAGAACCCACCCCTCCCCATCTTCAAACACCGGAGGAGGATGCTCACTCTCACCTGGTGAGCTGAGCAGCAGTTCTCTCAGCCCAGGAACCTACAGAGAGTCCTCTGAGAACCTTGATAGGGGATCTATATTGATCCCCTTGAGAGGGGAATCTATATTTATTGAAGTCCCAGTGCAGCACATGCCCAATAAAATTACTATAAAATATCCCATCTCAGAGAAAGTAGAGACTCTCAAGAACCCATCTACATGTGGGGCTGGGGATTCCAGACCCTCATTTCAGAACCAAACGTCGAACTATTAACAAACACTCAGCAAAGTTTAAAGAAGAGATAAGTCACCATCAGTATTTGGAATAGACGCTTCAAACAAACTGACCAACCCCTCCTACTGCTGAGACAGCCTATCTCTCTGTGATCAAGGTTATGATTTTAACACATTTTTTTTTTCACAAGGAGAATTTTTGACAAGGTGTTAGAAAACTGTGTTACCTGTAAAATCCCTTGAGGTTTACTCTGTCCTTTATCAGGTCAGCTGCCTGAACGATAATAATGTTCCTTAATGCTCTTCCTGCACAAGAAGAATTCTCTCCATAAATCTAAATGGAAAAGCAAACAATCACTGTAAACTTAGAACAATAATGAGATAGTGTGTGAGCATACCATATGTAAAATATCATGACCAAATCCTTAAGCTTAAGACAGTTATGTAACTACAAACCTACAACTACCTATTTTATTGTACTTTTGCTATTGGTTCATTTATGCTATAAAGCTATACTAGCTATGTTCCATATGCTAAACTGCTTTAACTATAATTAGAATCTCCCTTTACACAACATTTTTAGCATAAATTATCCACTGTTTTCTAAAATACAGTGTTTCTATCAATACAGCAAATTGAAGAATATTTTTATTATATATTAACTCTGCCATATTGATAATGCATTCATGTAAAGGTCTTAGAAGATGAAAAAATAATTTCTTCCTATCTAGTGAACATTTGGCACCATGTCACAATTTGATAGCAGGCTGCTGTTTGCTCTGCTTTTAAGTTTCACTCAAAAGCAGAATTCATAGTTAATTCCAAGAATCCTGGTTTCATCTACTTCGCAATTCCATCTAGCAGATAAAAATTTCATTTAACTTCTTTTTTAAATCCTTCTAATTTGCCCATATGAGTCTCTGATTCTTGGAGGAGGAAGGGGGGTTATTCCTTAGATCCAGTGAGGTCTTCGTCCTACTTTTGTACAACCTCCTTTCTCTATAATTGGCATCTTCCTCCATAGTACAATGTTGTTTCACAAACGATGGAAGCTAAAGGAAAATGAAACATCTTCATAAGTAAAGGCTCATGAAAATTAATATATGTATATTGGAGGTATGTGCTTACATCTGTTTACTTGTTTCTTAGTGAAGTCTCTGCACCTACAAAATTTTGCCCCTACAAAATACGTATCTTTTCTCAAAGGAAACAAATTGATAATATATTGATTACGGCTTGACAGGGAACAATTCAAACCCATCTTTATACTTCTTTCATTTTCCCGTTATCACTTCCTAAACACAACCTGATGAGAAAGTGAGAAGGGCAGAAAATGACTTATTTTTAACATGTAAAACTTAAAAAAAAAAAAAAAAACTTGGACAAGTCAGGTGATAGAAACTATCAGGCTGTCGGAAAAGTCATTTCATATTTTTTTCTATATTTGTCGTTGCAAAAATGCGTCATGACTTTTCCAACGACCCAATATTACGGTAAAAGAGGTACAAGTCAACCGACGCTGGGCTAGTCTGGGTATGGTACCAATGTTCAGTTACTCAGTCATTCAGAAAAACATTGAATGAGCAGCTAGCAGGCCTCATTCTAGATGCTATAGGTACAATAATGGAACAAGGCCAAAAAGGCCTTTGCCCTCACACAGCTCACGGTCTCCTGTTATTTTTAAAAAGCCAACTCTTTGTCGAATGAGTCTTTAACACAACGCCATAAAGGCATCCTCATATTTTCTTACCAATCAGCATACAGGAATATTTTACTATTAAATAACTAAAAATAATCCCCTGTCCAGTTTTCAGTGAGTGTAAAATACCCACAATTTTTAAAATAGTGTTTCTATCAATATAGCAAATTGAAAATGTTTATATTATAAATTCACTCCACTGTATGGATAATACATTTATGTAAAGGACTTGGAAGATGGGAAGATGTTTTCTTCCTATTTAGTGAGCATCTTGAACCATGACACAATTATGGGGACATCTCAAACACCTTTGGCTGTGTTATTCCAGGTAAAGGAGATGCCATGATTAGGAAAGGGGATAGCTATAACTAGAGAATTCTACATCAGGATTTGTGAATCATTGTTTCGGAAATTACAGTTAAGAGAGAAAAGAATCATACCTGGGAAGAAGTATGTTCAAGGTATGGGTTGGAGATTCTTCTCGATAGAGTCTATTTTAAAAGAAAAAGGGAAAAAATTAGATCCACATAGCAATCTTTGTATCATAAGGGCACAATACATGCAACAGTGGCAGGCCCTGTAGGTGTCCATGCCAAAAAATGAGCTCAAATCTCAAGTCATAGGCCAGAGAGGATTAACGTCCTTATTTATACTCTTTCAGTGTATCTGGTCAACATTCATTCCAGAGGGAGAGGATACGCTATTTGAATGGCTCCCAATCCAGGGAGCACAACTTCAAAAAGTGCAATAGAAAGCCTGGGATGTTTTTGTACTTGTCACTTTATTCTTAATGTGATTTTGGTGCCATTTCTCTTTTCATTTCCACTTTCACCATCTCTACGCGCTTGGAACTGCTGCTTCAGCTTCTCAATGGATTTCCCTGCCCTCTGGTCAAGCCCACTCAGGCCATCCTGCAAGCCTCAATGAAACAAATGTCTCTAAATCATCCTCTGGACTCACGCTGGGTCTCTTATTGCTTATACACTTCAGTCCAACCCCTACCTGAGTCTGCCCTTCTGGGCCCACCACAGTCTGCTACCAACAGGTTTCTAGCATTCTCTTTCTGCCTCCCTACCTGGCTTCTTTGATTTATCAAGCTGTGCTTATCAGAAGAACGGTCCACTCGTACCCTGCCTCTGCCCACACCATGCCCCACATTAGAAAGCCCTCCATCTTCCCTGATACGTCCCTGAACCCCACCAGACCCTGAAGTCCAGGTCTGTGCAGTCATCTCCTGGCTGAAGCTTCTCCGACCCATCCCAGTTCACTAGAGTTTGTCCATCTTTGGAGCTCTTCCTTTTTTCGACTATTCATGTAGTAGCTCCTGGGTGCTCTGCATTGCTGCCTGTCTTACTGCGAGCGCATCTGCCCCAACTAATCCATAAGCTTCTGCAGGGAATGCTGGCAGCATATGCGGCTTTGCCTTCATAGCATCTAGCATACAACCTTGCCCCAAAATGTTTATTTTTCTATTTACTTATTTGTAGATATTTATATCTCTATATCAACTCAGTAAGATAGGAGCTAATTTCTCCTACCTAACAGCCCAGTAAGCAGCACCATCACCCACGTATGCTTACGCACCACAGAAAATTATCATTTCCCATTGTAGTATAGAAAAAAAGAACAGAGGAACTAACATTTACTGAGCTTCCAACCCATGTTTTAAAAGCTCTTTACATCTCTAGTCCAAGGCTTGCTGTCGTTTTAGATCCTATAGTTTTTAGTCTGCCGCCATCTCTTAGAATTTGCTAAATTTATGAAACATACCCTGCCAATCATCGCTGTTCAGCATCTGAGCCTTCCATTAAAATGTAATCTGAGACAGAATTCCGATTCTGCTTCTTCCCCGCTCCACATGCCTCCCACACTACTTATCTCCTAATTAAACCAAAATAAATGTATAGACTTTTTATCCAAAAACGCCAGTTGATACACTCTGCTAAAGATTTGCAATGACTTCAAAGGAAATGGAATTTATAAGGTAGACAGGCCACTTAAAATTCCCATGTATTAAAATAAAACATTCATCTACCCCTTCTAGTCTAGTCTATACATACTCCCAATTGGTTCTTCCTAGGCCTTCTGTCATCGGAACCTAGGTAATATATTCACTAATTGAAGTACTAAACAATTTAAAATTTGTGTATGCACCAGATTTATAATTTGAAGATAAATCGTCATGAAAAGAGATTCCCCCCACACCCCCCAAACAGACAGACTTTTAAAAATCAATATGGCAGGCTAGAACTGACAATCTTTATGACTCATCTAATGGACCCAATCAGCTCAGAAAAGCAAACACTTCACATGATCTAGTTTAAAAGAAAGCATTTCGGTAGAAACAAGTTCTAAAGAACTAGGCAGGGGCACTTTCACAAAAGAAAGCAAACCACTTCCTTTCTCTCTGCTGCCAACCTGAATCTGGCTGTCTCAACAGTCCTCTTACACTCACACAATTCCACTTCACAGAAACTTCCCCTGTGGATGGCTTGTTTCAAAAGATTGGTAAGGTGAGTAAATAAAGAATGGGATTCTTCTATGCTGACTAGATAACAGTGTTAGATAAGCTATTAGCCCACAGGGAATCGACAAGAGCAACATAACAAGAACTGCCTTTTACAGGACACAATGCCTACATCTGTTGTAAGAAGCTTCTATGCAGCCCTACCTTAACTGGACCCAGGGGAGCTTTGTTTCACTAACACTCTAGGACAGCAGCTCTCAAACTCAGCTGAGCTTGGGGAAGGCACAGAGCCCTCTGTAGAAGTGCATAAGGGACTTGTTTGCTAAACTTAAAATAACAACCACAAAGCTGTAGTTTTTTGGAGACCACTCTATGTTAGCTGTTGCAAAAATAGCAAGTGTCAAAGACTTAAAGAAAAAAGAACATGAAGGAATAGTCCATCCCTTACCTCAATTTTAATAGATGTTGGGAAAGGACTGTTGCATAATTTTATTAAGGGAATATACACCATGGACCAATTTATGGGAATCTGAGAATGACTGCTCTAAGTCACCTCACAAATTACTCTCCCCAAATTTACCTGAAGGGCTATCACAAGAGCACCCTTGAAAATGCACCCTTCTCCATTTCAATATCCTTTCCCTAATATACAGTTATCCAGCTGTTTTCATTCCATCTTTAAATCCTTTGGTTTTATTTCTCCTCTCAGCATTCCAGAGCTTCATCTAATCATTCCTGTGGCAACTACCTTCCATTCATTTCACATTTATGAAGCATCTACCGAGCTCCTGGCCAAGCACTGTGAGAGCTTCCAGAAACATACATATGAACACACCATTTCTAATTTAGAAATCTATTTACCAGAAGACATAGGATCTAAAGAACATTTTAAACCCATGAATTCTCTTTCTTGATTTCCTATCAATTCATTCTATAATTGGTTGGCTGGTCCAGTTGATGCAGGATGTCCTCTTTTAAATGGCTCTTGCCATCATACCTCATAAATGCAATGCCCAGACGAGATGATGATTCCTTTTTCCCCCTTTATTTCCAATTTCCTAGAATTACTTAAACTAGATACAGTGATTCTCTCATGATGTATATCTCATGATATATATATATATATATATATATATATATATGCCATAGTAAAAAAACTGGTAACAACACAAATATAATTAGATTTTAATTCCAATTTATTTTTCCTTTCCATTTTAATAAACCATGGAAAATGATTCCCTAAGTGATTCCAGGCAAACCTCATATTTTAAACATGTATTTAGGAAATTGCAACCTTTTAATATTCACAAATGAACTTCCAGAAAAAAGAATGGTATAACTCAAAAGGACAATTGGTTAGCAATCATATACTATCTTCATTTTTTTTTAAGTTAGGTGTCCACTAAAGTTAAACTACAATAGTGTATAAGGCTGGGTCTGAACCAAGCATGGAACTCATTCCAGAGTCACTGAAAGTATCTTGCTAAACTACATGATAGACTTAAGACATAATTTTCATCAGCTCTTAAAGGACATGCCTTAATACTCTCCTTGGATTGAGTTAAAGTATGGGGGCTGTCAAGGGAGAGAGAAATGAAAGGAGGAAGTCTGAATCACTTCAATCACCACAGAAGTATGACCTGTTCTATTACAAACAGGAATCAGCAAGAACCACCAAATTTATTGACAACTCGAGAATTCAGTTCATGATACAACTTTCTGTCACCTTCAGCCATTGTCCTTTTCCCATTCTGGGTAATCAAGTAGAATATGAAGATGTTAAAGTGAAATAAGTATACTTAGATTTCTTACAGTTCTGGAAGCCAAGAAGCCTCACAAGCCAACCGGAGGGCAGATGGGTTAAGAGATTATCTACTAAAATAATAAAAGCTGTGACCTAGTAGGCTGTCCAGTAGAGTTCTAAGACTGCACGTCCTTTATAAGTCCCAGGGTACACTTACATCTCAATCAAAGCTTCATCAAGATTAAAAGTACAGAATCCCAGCCAGTGTGTTGGCTTGAGAATTACACGGTCATCACAAGTTAGGCATAATGCGAACCAGAGATGTGAGCCAATGACTGAAACGGAAGGCCAGGGCAGCTCACTGTGACTTCCTTTCTGCAAGCATTGGTCACTTGAGGCCCACACCACTTCCTCAGGGCCCCAACAGTCAGTCACAGCTACAAAGGCAACTTGTAATACGAACTTCTCAACATAGCCTGGCCACACTAAAGTCCATAATGCGCTTGAAATTACATTTGCCTATGGCTCTATGATATGTTAAGGAAAGGGAAGATGGCAGAAATGCTTCCTGAGCACTTATTTTTGTCTTCAGCACTTTTCCATATTAGTAATGTTTTTACAGAAGAGAGGCCTGTGGGTCAGAGAAATTAAGAAATTCACTTAAGGTCCTAGAGTTGGAAAGTTACAGAGCCAGGACTGAAACAACAGTGGCTGATTCCACAGCCACCACTCCACTGTAACATGCTGCTAAATAATAAATGAGTTTCTAGTGTGTGCTAGAGATTATACTAAGTATTTTACATACAACCTATCATTTAATCCTTGAAAACCTGAGGTAGGTGCTACCATTAATCCCTTTTTGCAGATGATAAAACCAGACTTAAAGAGGTTAAGAAAATCACCTGAGTTTACAACCTAAGCCTGTCTTTAGTTACCACCCTCCATACATGTATCTTATAACAAAGAATGTGATGATTTAAGAGGCACGTGACAAACGAGTGCCATTAACTGTAGGAAGTCACAAATATTGGGTTGTTGGAAAAGTCATGATGCATTTTTGCAACGAAAAACATAGAAAAAATACATCATGGCTTTTCCGACAACCCAACAGTATCTGCTAGATCCAGCAGTTCTTAACCCTGGATGTAAATAAGAGCCATTTGGAAAACTAATGAAAAAAAACACAAAAAAACAGGTGTTCAGGTCTCACCCCAGACCCACAGAATTAGACAGCCTAGGAGTGGAGCCTGGGTGGTTTTTGCCAAGCTCCCCAGGGAGTTGTCATGTGCACCCAGATTTGAGAAAAACTGTAAAAATCAGTGGTTGAAATTGGCAATTTGAACCTTTCATCATCCACTCAGCTGTAAGGCTTGGAGCACACCTCAAACATCGCCTCCCTCAGGCTCCTGGCTGAGGAATAAGTCCTTTGACCAATAGCTCTGGGCTCTGCGGCTGAGCTTCTAAGCCTGGCTGGTGCAGAACAAAGAGCCAGTGTTTCGGTAAATCCCACCTTGCACCTGTTCATGTGGTATGTGTTTTCTATTTACCCGAGCCCAGACATAGCCCTAAGCTAAGGGACCTTCACGTCTGCAGAGGGGCACAGCACCTACATACCTTCTGAAACGGCATACCCTTTTAATGGGATCCACAGTGTTAAACTTAAGTTTTACTTCTCGTTATTAAAGGACTCTCTTCTAGTATAAACACGCTTGCCCCACTTAAAAGCTAAAGTAGAAAATCAAAGAGGGTTCTAGGAATACTTACAAATATTTCACAATCTTGCCTGCCTAGGGACATAAATCAGCCAGAACCAGCAGCTTCTGGGAAATACATACACAACAGGTACAACAGAAACAAACCCCAAAGCGTCATCAACTTGATTTTATTCAATCCTTGGGAAAATTTCTTTCTTCCACTGTGTTTACAAACAAAATAGTTTTGCCTAACAGGGTGGGCTTCCTTAGATAATGCAATCACAGAAAAGCCTTTACGTTTTAGGAATCAAGTCACTAAAGATTTGGAACAACAGGCAAATTAACAAGCTTACTTATCTCCCCTTTTCACTGAATTCCTGACTTGAATTAATATCAACCCACCAGTAACACCCAGACTCCAAGAGGAGCCCTTTCCACAGCAGCCAACATGAAGAAACTCCCACTGGCTAAATCTGAGACAACTTGAGCAAAATAATTAAAGTATTACACTATAACTCATAGAATATATATCTATGAGTATATACAGATATAAATAATTGAATAAACAAACTCTGTGGGGCATCTCTTCCTTAAAGAATAATTCTAGGGCCGGCCAAGTGGCGCATTGGTTAAGAGTTGGTTTGGGACGCCAGCTCTGAGCAGCAGGACCCTGGTTCGGATCCCACATGGGGGCCAGTGACACTGCGCCCTCTACAGCTAAGATGGTGAATAACAGCTCAACCTGGAGCTAGGCTGCCGTGAGTGGCCAGCAATGGCATAGGCTGTAGTGAAGCTACTGTGAGTGGCCGGCAGCCAGCGTGAGCAACCGGCAGCCAGCGTGAGCTGCCATGAGCCACCGTGAGCATCCATCCAATGGC